>NC_134459.1:112099065-112466565 GCF_047948215.1 Lycorma delicatula | reverse complement strand
CTACTACTACTACTACTACTACTACTACTACTACTACTACTACTACTACTACTACTACTACTACTACTACTACTACTACTACTACTACTACTACTACTACTACTACTACTACTACTACTACTACTACTACTACTACTACTACTACTACTACTACTACTACTACTACTACTACTACTACTACTACTACTACTACTACTACTACTACTACTACTACTACTACTACTACTACTACTACTACTACTACTACTACTACTACTACTACTACTACTACTACTACTACTACTACTACTACTACTACTACTACTACTACTACTACTACTACTACTACTACTACTACTACTACTACTACTACTACTACTACTACTACTACTACTACTACTACTACTACTACTACTACTACTACTACTACTACTACTACTACTACTACTACTACTACTACTACTACTACTACTACTACTACTACTACTACTACTACTACTACTACTACTACTACTACTACTACTACTACTACTACTACTACTACTACTACTACTACTACTACTACTACTACTACTACTACTACTACTACTACTACTACTACTACTACTACTACTACTACTACTACTACTACTACTACTACTACTACTACTACTACTACTACTACTACTACTACTACTACTACTACTACTACTACTACTACTACTACTACTACTACTACTACTACTACTACTACTACTACTACTACTACTACTACTACTACTACTACTACTACTACTACTACTACTACTACTACTACTACTACTACTACTACTACTACTACTACTACTACTACTACTACTACTACTACTACTACTACTACTACTACTACTACTACTACTACTACTACTACTACTACTACTACTACTACTACTACTACTACTACTACTACTACTACTACTACTACTACTACTACTACTACTACTACTACTACTACTACTACTACTACTACTACTACTACTACTACTACTACTACTACTACTACTACTACTACTACTACTACTACTACTACTACTACTACTACTACTACTACTACTACTACTACTACTACTACTACTACTACTACTACTACTACTACTACTACTACTACTACTACTACTACTACTACTACTACTACTACTACTACTACTACTACTACTACTACTACTACTACTACTACTACTACTACTACTACTACTACTACTACTACTACTACTACTACTACTACTACTACTACTACTACTACTACTACTACTACTACTACTACTACTACTACTACTACTACTACTACTACTACTACTACTACTACTACTACTACTACTACTACTACTACTACTACTACTACTACTACTACTACTACTACTACTACTACTACTACTACTACTACTACTACTACTACTACTACTACTACTACTACTACTACTACTACTACTACTACTACTACTACTACTACTACTACTACTACTACTACTACTACTACTACTACTACTACTACTACTACTACTACTACTACTACTACTACTACTACTACTACTACTACTACTACTACTACTACTACTACTACTACTACTACTACTACTACTACTACTACTACTACTACTACTACTACTACTACTACTACTACTACTACTACTACTACTACTACTACTACTACTACTACTACTACTACTACTACTACTACTACTACTACTACTACTACTACTACTACTACTACTACTACTACTACTACTACTACTACTACTACTACTACTACTACTACTACTACTACTACTACTACTACTACTACTACTACTACTACTACTACTACTACTACTACTACTACTACTACTACTACTACTACTACTACTACTACTACTACTACTACTACTACTACTACTACTACACACAACCACACACACACAAATAATATGCCTACTACTCTTATTGAAATAATTACTGGCAAAATTTAAAACAAAAATCTAATTTTTTAATAGATGTACTATTTATAACACAAAAACAATAGACGACAACTTTGCAAACGTGAGAATTATCGCAACCATGCTTGTCTTAAATGCTGCAGAATTCTAACATTTAGATGAGAGTAAACATATATACAATCAAAAAGAATTTTTTTAACAATTATGTGAACTACAAATGTCCGAAAGAGGAAGGTTTAGTAAAACTAATAAAAATCGGTACGCTAGAAAAAAAGGAAATAAACACGCTATTTTTAAAACTTAACAGAACTTAATTTAGCTTTCTCTAAGCTTTATTATGAAACATCAATAGTAAACATTAAAAAGTATCGGTTTAGCAAATAAGCTAATGTTATGCAGGATACTTGCAACTTAGTTTAAAATTGGAAATTAAATTTTAACTTTCGCTTTAGAATATCAGCAATAACCGCTTTTTAAAAATTTGAAGCAAGCGTCCAACAAAATACAGTTAGAACCAACATTGCGGATGACCACAAAGACCGAACTCAGTGTTGCTGCGGTTTAAGTACATTATGGAATATACGAATCCTAGCCGAGATAAACCCGAATTCGACCCTACTCCTATTTTCCTTTTAGGAAAATCATTAAAACGAAACAAAATGTTGTACGCTTGAAAATAACATTCTACTAAACCAAAACGCAACTTTGCTGTTTACAAGATACGATCCTCATCTGTTATAATATAAAACTTTTATATCTATGATTTTATTTATTATTAGTACGATCAGACCGCAATTTTTTTTTAAACTTATTTAAAGAAAACTTTCGTTAGTATTATAGTTTGTGAATTCTTTACGGTTTACGTTTTAAAAATGCCACAAACATGATCAGAAGAGCGATCACAGGCCACAGAAAGTGGAGTTAAAGCGGGCAGAACAGTTTGATTACACAGTACACTGCGCAATACAAGAGGAGAAAAGAGATGGACTAGCCGACCAATCCGTGACGACCCACACTTAACAATTACCCAATTGACCGCTTAACTACATCGTACAATACTGTATTGTCATTACAAGTACAATAAACGTCAAGTACTTTACTGCACTTCAATATATAGAGCACAACCGTATATATAAACAGTATATACATATGCATAGAACACACAGGCCTACTAAATTTGCAAAACGAAAATAAACTAAGATCAGTCGTCACAAAATAAAACGTTCAACGTAATTACTTCCTGATTTATTTATAAAATAATAATTTAATAAGAATAAATTTAGTACAGTAATCTAAATTATGCTACAAAAAAAGGAACGAATTTAACTACTTCCAATCATTTTAAACGTTACATTTCATATTAAAAAAAAAAGGTAATATTAAATTATTTTTCTCGGAAAATCATAAGTGTAAAAAACAAAAATATCACGACTTAAAGAGCGAGTCCAAGTGTCACCATTAACATCATCTATAATAGGGAACGAAAAACAAGTTAAACAGTGGCGGATAGCGATAGGCACTGTGGAACTGCAGCACCCTTATTTCCACTTGATATCATCGATAATATTTAATATAATGAGTTCTTTTTTCTTTAATTCTTTCTTTATACTTGTAAATTATATAATTCTTAAGCTCAATGTCAGCAGCCATCCCCTGGTTTATGAAAAAGATACAAAAATCTTTGTATGAGTCTGTGCACTTCACAGTTCCAGCGGCGTGTTGTTTGATTGTTGTGCGCATGCTCACATAGGAAACTGCACCCGAGGCTGCAGGAACTGTAGCTCCTGCAGAGCCGACCCTCGTGTGCTGATGGAAGGTAGTTTTTTTTCTTTTTCTCTTTGTGTATATGGAACGTTCCTTGTTCGTTCCCTTTTCTCGATGGAAGGAATATGAAAGCGGTTTAGTTGTCAGTACTGATCAGAATATGGCGGAAAGCAAGGGCTCTTTGATTGCCAAATCTATCCAAAAACACCCTGGAAGGGCGAAAGAGAAATTAATTAGTAAAAACAAATCATCTATTTATTTCTGTGTACATAGAAATTTAAATTAAGCAGAATGGTACTATATAGTATTTTTAAGCGGACATTTTACGTTATTATCTAATAATACTAAAAAATATTATCTGTATTGACATTTTATTAAAATTCAGTTAAACAGAGTACGTGTACCATTTTCTTGAATAACATGAAGTGTAGAATTAGATAGATTATTATCCTGCTATTCTATTTGATTCAGTTTTTTCGGTTTTTTATTTTACAGAAAACTTTAATCATGCCCTTGAAAAGCCCAGAAAAAAATTTCCTGGAGCAGCACCCCCACCAATTTTAGCTACGAGTCCCACTGAAATTAAGATTTGTTTAACAAAAAAAAAAGTAGGTTACTTATTTTGTTATAAATTCAACAAATAACACATCAGCAATATCAACAAAAATAATAAATTTAAAAAAACGTTTTGCGAAAAAGTCGAGAAAATATATCCAATAAATAATAAATGGAAAATATATAATCGACAGAAATTAACTTATAAGATTAGAATGGCTGTATGTTAGAGGACTTAACACAGTTTTTTAAAAGAAAAGGAAATTAAGTAACATAAAATATGATTAAAAAATGAATTACGATGACCTTTCATTATATCAAACAAACGCTGTTGATATATTTAGATTCTAGATGCCAGGAAAGGCATCCGGTCGTAAATATTCCCCTAAATCCTTCAACCCAAAAAACAAAAAAAATTTGAAAATATAGTAGTAAATAAAAGAGATAATAAATATAGATGTAATACTTTCAAGTAATTATTTATATAACAGTCTCCACTTACAAATAAACTTTAATAGTAATGTTCGAGCGCTTTCGGATTATTAATTCATCATCAGAAACAATGTTGTGTAATACATTATAATTATTTACTTCAAATATCATTAATTATACTAAATTGAATTTTATAAAAATATAAATAAAACACATCTGTATAACACATCATTATTCCTGAGGTTGGATTAACAATCCGAAAGCGCTCGAACATTACTATTAAAAATTGTTGATAATTGGAAACTATTATATAAATAATTTATATATTAATACCAATGGGCCATGCTTAACAAAATTAATTCAAGTAATTAGTCGTAAAATTTTTAAGACTGGAAAAACATTGAAAATTAGTTATAAAAACATTAATATTCGTAAAAATAATTTGTAGCAGTAATCTTATATTTTTTATAATATTTTTATCATTACAATCGGCCTGTTATCATTATTTCCCGTCCAACCAGAGGTTATTCAATTGTATCTATAAGGACGATTAAAGACATTTAAGCTGTATTAGAGGGTGGGCTGAGGGCACACAGAGAAGCCAGAAGGTGTAATTTCTTATTGGCATTCTATAGTATTATCCTTCACTAATTTTTTCCATCCAACGTATTGCAACATTTGAGCGACGAAGTAAAAAGAAAACGACCACATCTAGCGAAAAAAAATCTTGTTTCAAATTCAGTTTCAAAAAAAAAATTTTTGAATCAAATGAAACACGCTATTCTTATGAATGCAAAGACATATATAGAGAGTGATTTACCAACAATGTAACTTCCAGGATATGTTCTACTGGTGAAAATAAAGAAAAAATTCATATAAAAATAGATTCGGAATTGTTTCGTAAGAGAGTATCGGTTGGCCAAAGATTTTCACCCTGATTTCTGTACATTTCTAAAATTTAGTCAAAATTTAATTCTTGAGGATCAAATTGAAGAGTAAATTTACTGACTTCATATAAATTAAACTCTGATCTGAAAAAGATTCTAGAACGGTATTATTAGTATTTTCAAGAAAAGCAAAGTAATTTTGTTAAATGGGTAATAAACACATAAACGTTTTCAACAAAACTTGTAGAGAATTTGATTCTTAGTAAAATGGATGTATAAAATCCGCAGAATTATGTGTTTTATATATATACAGGTGTCCCATATAAAACGCAACCGAACCTTATAATGGTAGGTATTGAAATAATAAAAAGGCATGTGTAAATGTAAATGTAATTTTTATTATTATCATCCATTACCTTACATTTAGAGTAAATGTTGGAAGTGGCCGCCATCTTCTTGAATACAAGCTTCAATTCTTTTTACAGCGTTTCTTGCAACTTTTTTCAAATTTTGTGGCTGGATATTTAGTACACCTTGTTCAATATTGACTTTCAATCGTTCAAGTGTTCGTGGTTTGTTGTTGTAGGCTTTTTCTTTGAGGTAACCCCGTAGAAAAAAATCCGCCGCAGTCAAATCTGGAGATCTTGGTGGCCACAAGCCTCGACCGATAACACGATTACTAAAGAATTCCTCGACGAAATCAGAAGTTGAACCTGCATAGTGCGATGTCGCACCGTCATGTTGTAGCCAGCAGTGTCTGTCTTCCTCTTCCAAGAGTGCAATGAGCTGAAATAAAATATCCTGATATCGTTCTGTATTAATGGTGTACTCGAAAAAAAAAGGACTGATTATTTTCTTCCGCGATATCGCGCACCACACGCCCAACTTCTGCGGGTGTAATTGTTTTTCGTGATAAACGTGGGGATTTTCAGCGCTCCAAATTCTACTGTTTTGGCTGTTTACGTAGCCATCCAAATGAAACCGTGCTTCATCTGTGAAAAATAACGCATCCATAACATTAATTCCCTCACGCAGAAATCGACGGAACCGTTGACAATATTGTAGCCGTTTTTCTTTGTCGGGCTCAAGAATTCGATGGACCGTTTGAATGCGATAAGGTCGTAATTGTAATCGTTTGGTCGCCCGATGAACAGTTGATTTAGACAAATTAAATTCAGCAGACAAACGTCTGATCGATTTATTTGGCGAGGCGAGTAATCGGTCTTTGATTTCAGTGACTGTATCTGTATTCAACACTGACGCAGATCTTTTGTGTTCCTTGTTATTAACAGAACCAGTCTCTCTAAATTTTGCAACTAACCTTAATACTGATATTTTGTTAGAAGCTGGTTTATCTGGGTACTTATGGCGAAACAAATCTTGCACTGCAACCGCTGATTTCGTATTGAAGTACGACTCAACAATGAAAACACGTTCATCTAGCGAAGGGAAACACCATCTTGTCTCTAGCAATACACTGAACGTTATGATTACATTGTTGTTACTATCGATAGTGTTCTACTGCGTCGCCGCGATGTTCAGATGTTGGACGAGTCCATTTCAGTAACGAGTAGGGGAGTAAGCTTGACTTTTGAAATTTCATGGACGAGTGATTGATGGGTTGCGTTTTATATGGGACACCCAGTATATATATATATATATATTTATATATATATATATATATATATATATATATATATATATATATATAAAACCACATATTTCAATTCCATCATCACCTTAGCTGTTTTTATTATATGATTTTTACTGTTAAACTGGCTCAACACTGAGTGATGGATTGAGGTGGTTATCAAATTGTCATTACCGGAGATATAATTTTAATTTCAATTATTGACGTACATAACATTCGTGAATTGTCTTATTTAAGACATTTGTTGATAAGGTTATATAAGAGATCGTATTGTTCAAAGAACATTACGACTTTCCAGTCAAGTCATATATTTGACCGTTTAAGCCTAAATAAATTGTAGTATTTATTTATTTGACCGTGTAGGTCCAAATTGGAAAAAAAATATATTCGTATAAAATCAATTTTATTTTCATAATCGAGATAGGAGTCGATAAAATTATTTCAATCTCGTATCAAATATAGAGTCTTAAACAGAAAAATGATTTTTTCCACGTAAATTGTTTGTCATAGGTAATGCACAGAATCACGTTGCTGCAAAAGATCGTGTTAAATTACATATAACAAGGAGAAAAATGAACGTAGTGTGAAACCGAATATAGGAATTAATGCATGAGCACATTTTTCTAGAAGTTTAAGGTCAAGGTAACCCACCACCTATGCAACAATTAATGAACAAATAATTGCATCGTTAATTATTGTCCGACCATTTACACTCTTGATATAACGTACGAAACAATTAAAAATTACGCTTAATTAATGTATACACATGTGCAATAACATTAAACAAATTACAACTACGTACGAGGTAACGATATAAGGATATCATTATGAATATTATTTAAATATTTACATTATTAATATTATTATTATTATTACGTCTATTACAAATACATCAGTAATAGTACAACAAAACAACTTTCTACAAAAAGTAAGTTAATAGTACAATAACAACTTCCTACAATGTTTACACATATTTTGTTAATAATCTGAAATAAATCTACCGAATTTACATACTAAAACATGAAAAAATTAACTTTACAGCAAACAACATTTAACAGATTATAATAAAATTCAAAAAGTATTTTAAAACAAATTACATTTCTTAATTAAGATGTCTATATATGTAAAAATACGTAAGAGAAACCAAGAATTAGCATACGATACGATAAATTAAGCCTATTCATATATTTACAACAAGAACAGATTGATAAAAAAGTTAAACGTTTAAGATAAATGTTAAATTATTAAAACTAAAAAAAAAATCAGAATAATACTTTTATATATATATAAAACACATATGACCGTTTTACACACACACACACATATATATATATATATAAAATAGAGAAAGTTCACTGAAAAACAAAGTCAACTTTTTTTACTTAGCATAGATGACTGAGAATAATACCTTCATTAATTTTAAAAACAAATTATAGTGCTGTAATTTTTTCAAAATTTGTGAAATTAAAAATTTATCATTACCATCAATTTATAAAATAATACATAGAGCTAATTTGTACACTAAAAATAATACTTAATATTTTATTATAAAAATTATCGAAAATATAAAAATCTTATTTTCAACACCTACCTATGTGATAAGGGTTTCAAAAACACTATACCAGCAATAAATCACATTAAAAAAAAAAAACTCGATCGGTTGAAATAATCAAACCACAGAACGATAATTATCCCGCTGCTGAATTGAAGTAGTATACACAACATTGTTTAGTACCAGAAACTGGTACATTTATTTTGACAAAATATTGGAATATTACGGTCACAGTGTTTTAAGACTGCCACCATACAATTCTGAAACCCGATCGAGCTGATTTGGGAAATAGTAAAGAATAAGATAGCTGAAGAGAATGTTTTACCTTGGAAAAATAACGGTGAAGTTAAGCAAATGGAAAAACAAAAATTTTCTCAATTAACGGCTGAAGACTGGAAATTATAGTTGCAATCGTGCTTTAAAATTTGAAAAAGCGTATTCAGAAACAGATGCAGTTGCCGTTATGCAAATTGAATTTTTATTATAGTGACTAATGACAGCGATAGTGGTACCGATGAGTCTGAAATATCAGATAGCGAAAATACGGAAATTGACGATGGTATGGATGGCGTTGAGTCACTTGACTGACTAAAATAAAACGTGGTTTATTAGAAAAGAAAATAATACAGTACCATCATTTGATAATCTAATCGACCAATTCTATCAGTCTGAGAAATAAAATTGAGAATTTAAAAAAAAACACTGTAAAAATAAAAGAATAAATGAAATATGCAAAAAGAAAATTTCGTGAAAAATAACAAACAGCGCGTCTATTAACCGTCATGTTCACTATCCATGTGTACTGAGTGTACCGATGGAACGCGAACGTGCGTGCGGGCGCAGGCGTTCGTATTTAGCACCACAGAACCAATCTTACTCCCACTGATCTAACATTCCATGACCGTGATGCGCCGTGGTTGCGGTAAAATAACTTTGTTCAACTCTACAATTATCATCATTTGCTTTGCACTGTTTGTCCCAGTCTTAAATACCAATTTGACAAATATAAAGCACGAGGTATAAAGGGCAACAGTCAGAGTCAGTTGCTTTCTTTGAGACTAATGACGTTCATTATACCGTTAGATTTTGCAAAGGTATCACTTGTAGAGTTGTATACCGACTGCATTTCGGCGGGCATGTACAACCAGTATATTCTGCTTAATGAAGAATGCAACGTTAACCACTTCATCACCATATTTTAAGTACTACTAAGCATACCGTATGATGTTATTCTTAAGGATGGCTAAGGGAGTTTTGGAAGTAACTTGTCACTTATTCAGGTCGCCTACAAACCTAACGGTTATGGGACTTAGCCAGTAAAACAACATAGATGGAAAATTAACTGAGTGTTTACGAAAGAAAGGAAGTTTTTTGAGTAATTTTCATAAAGTTCAGACTCTTTCATAACATATTAACCCAAACCGATTTTCTATTTTTCGAAAATGTTGCTTAATCTATTCCAATAATAAAAACTTGGCAATATAATATTCTACTGTTTTCACATCCTACTGTTTTATTTATTTATTTTTAGTTAATTAACTCTCACAAAACCTAAAGAAAAGTAGGTTCCCGATAACAGCCGGGAAATTATAAAAACATTTCCAATTGTTACTCGGGTTATCAAGATCATGTTCTACATCATAAATTGAAAAATTAAAAACAGAACGCGAAACAAAACAAAATTGAATATTATACAGTTCCTTTTTCTGTAAAGGGGTAAGACGTTTTTTTTTTAAATAACCCGATTTTTTCTGGTTTTACAACCAAATTAACGACTGAAACATGTTTTTTTTATAAATAATTCAATAATCCTTTTTGTAGATCAAATCGTTATATCTTTATTATTTTATCGCCACAAGAATTCACAGAAATACGAATCTAACAATTCGCGTCTAGTACCACATTCATTCTTATTACGATTTTTATATGTGCACATGCTTTTGGATCGGCAAAATTTTTCGCTATGATTTACTGTATAATGTTTGTAATTAATAGCTTCTAAATCTCCTAAAAAATCATATACTCTTAAGAAATCTAATATGAATTTAGTACCTGGTTCGACACATGCTCCAATTCTAGAAATTAATGTCTCCTTTGTTCTATCAGGAACAACATACATGAAACCTTTTTACTCCCTTGTAATACAAATAAGTATTGTAATCGCGAAAAATATTGGTTCCCAGATTTCAACGGAAATATCCATTTTGACCATCCCTGAATCCATTTTGACTAGTTTCGGCGCGACGTCTGTACATACCCCGTATGTATCTCGGTTAACTGAAAAATGATTAGCAGTAGAATGCTGAAAGTTTGGATTTAGGACTGTTGTAACATCTAGTTGTGCACCTCCCCTTTTCATTGCAATCAACTGGACTAAAAGTGTCCAAAAAAGCCCAAAATCCAAAAAAAAATTGGATTTTGGACTTTCTCTTAACTGCAGTAATAAACCCTCATTGAGAGCTTTTCAACGATATTTCATAATTGGTACTTATTTTCATTGGTTCCAGAGTTACAGCCAAATAAAATTTTAATTAATGAAATTTTTGGATCTTACAAGGAGAAGACGCATCGGTTCGAATCCGACTTAATTTCTTTTTTTAACTTTTCTTTTAATTTAAATATACTGATTTACTAATAATTATTTATTTCTGATTTTAAAAAGGTTTTACTATAAATAATAATTCAATAATAACAATAAAAAAAATACATGAAAAAATCAGAAAATTATTAGCGAAATAAAATTTTATGTACTTTCAAAAATGTGTTACGTAATTTAGTAGGCGTACAAAGAATGCAGGTGATGTCCATATCAGATTGTTTTTATTTCACGACAAATTCCTCAAAAAACATACTGTTGTGGTAACATTTGTCCTCTATTATATTTTAATTTAGAAAATAGACTCGTCAATTCCTAAAACTGGTGAACCTGGTTACTCCAGGTTCACCTATTTTTGTCTTATTTTGTAATAATTTAAAGGCACATATTTCAGTAATAAGAATAATTATATACATTATTACGTACTTATACAAAATAATAAGTTCACTGTATTCTCTCTTTCTCAAAGAAAATAATTAGACGTTGTTAGAAGCTTGAGGGGGAAGTAAAAATAAATCTATTTTATTGTTCTTACGAAATGTATTTAAACGGAAAAACAATTTATTTAAATATCACCGCAGTAGAAAGAACTACTCGTTTCAGTTAACCACTCAGCAATAATTTATTTCATAAAATATAATTCAATTAACTCTATTCTTCCCAGTTATTCTGATTAAAACCGGAGGAATTTGGCAATATTTCTATTACCGAATCCTATCCAATTTAAACCGATATTATTCGGATTTGAACGAAAAATGAGAAATAGGTCGGACTTGGTTAAACATCAGTTGCAAGAACGAACGCTGGCAACGCATATTATTAATTTATCGGTAACTCATTCTACCTAAAACAGCAGTTTTCTAACGACCGGCAAATGATATAAGACACAAGAAACTACTATAGCGTGATTCAACACTCGATGGTTGAAGGCGATAATAGTGGCCTGTTGATACGACTACAACCGATTCCGATAGAGTAACTACTGACCGTCACCACACCTATTCTAGTATGCGATTCTGAACAACGCAGGTAAACGTACGAAATAACACCGTGTAAAATGAGTTAAAATATTTATATTGAAAATTAATTCCATTCTCATCATAGTTGGAAAAAATAATGTTTTCTGCATGAATAGTACATTATTATACGCCGTTTGCAGGCAAACGAATTCTCATGTAAAATTACATGATTCACTTAACCCGATACCATATTTCTTATTAATACATTTAAAAAAAATAAAACGTAAAAAAAATCAGATTAAATTTATTATAGACAAATCACTCTATTGAAACAATATATATATATATAAATGAAAAAAATAATAATTATCATTAATCATAAGATAAAAAATAATTTATAACTTTCATTTTAATTACAAGACGTTCTTTCTAACTATTAATAGATTTCACAAAGAAATTAAGATCACGGCAATCGACGAACACTAAATATCTTACCATTAAAAACATAAAATAAAATTTTACAATTGCATGCCATTAGAGCAGATATAAAATTACCATTTCATAAATAACTAATCAAGTAAACTAATTAAATACTAAAAATATAAAAGTACACAAATAAACCACAGTAATGCTGTAGCATTAACAATCCGTACATACACTAGTTTATTTTATTTATATGAAAATGAATTTTAAGTTATTCCAAAAAATATAATAAATAGTAATGGTAATGGTTACCTTGAAAAAATGAAACACAATTTAATAAATTAAAAGCACAAAAGCGTATGAATCCACGCAAAATATCCAATCTTTTTTTTTTGTAATTTTTCAACCAGAAATAAGCCTCTAAGATAATTTTTAGAAATTATTGCACAAAGGACCACAAAAAAATAATTCAAAAGTTGTTCATTCGGAAATGCAGAATGTATGAAGAAAATTAATTAAATCAGAATGAATGTAAATGAAGTGTAGTTTTGTACAGTCATAGGTCGACCATCCCTGAGAAGTGTAGTTAATTGAAAAACCCAACCACCAAAGAACACCGATATCCACGATCTAGTAGTCAAATCCATATAAAAGTAACCGCCTTTATTGGAATTAGAACCTTAGAACTATCGACTTCGAAATCAAGTGATTTGGGATGACGAGTTCACCATTACACCAACCCCGTGGGTTTAATGTAATTATCTAGATATACTAAACAGATTGCAAATTAGTGAGAGTATGTTTTTGGCAAGGCTTCCCGATACTGACGAACACATGTTGCTGTAATGTTTTTGGTTAACGTACATTCAAATGACAACTATCTGTATATCCCATTTTTTTTTCGGATATCAACCTTTATGGGACTAATTAATTATATCAGCAATAGGCGATTTGAAAAAAATAAATTAACTATTTAAAAAAAAATTAAATACTATTTAAAGCTTTTCTTTAATAAGATCGTATTTTGTGATCGACCTTTGTTTTTATTGAGTTTTTGACTTTTTCTGCAATTCGAAAAATTTAGTGAAATTGTAAAAAATGAAATTGTAGATATTTTAGAAAATGTGCAATTTTAGCACAAGAATTACGAAAATTTAGACTTACCTTAAACTAATTACAAAATTCTCTTCTGAAAATACCCATATTAACAAATTTGATTTGCTTCCGGAGCCGTCATACGAAAAAGGTCATAAATGTTTGTCTATCGTTAGAGACTGGTTAAGCGTCAAAAAGAATGTGATTCTACAACGATAACGATAATGTTACAACGATAACGTGATCTTGCACATAATAAACGAAGATCAAAATTAAAGAATATTTTTGTTCAGGATATGAGGAAAAACAAAAAGAAGACAAAATATTAGGTGGAAAACAAGAGAGGATTGAAATTATGATAGGAAATGAAGTTTTAGAGCGGGTGAAAAAATTTCAATACTTAGGAACTTTATGACCGACGACCTGGCTTTCACAGTTGAAATTAAACAAGAACGTTCAGAAAGAGATATTTAATAGGAAGGGAAGACTGTTGTGTGGGAAGGTAAACTTAGCATTAAGGAAGAGATAATGAACAAATATTTTATTTGGAGTATGATGGTCTATGGAGGTAAAAAACGTGGACGATAAGAAATGCGAAAAAAAAGAATTGAGTCGTTTGAGATGTGGGTGTGACAGAGAATGATAAATGTCAGATGACAAGACTATGTAACAAATAAATAAGTATTAAGGAGAATCGGAGAAAACAGGAAAATGCTAAATGGGAATGAATAAAGGAGAAGGAACTGGTTAGGGCATTGTATGAGAAGAAGGTGTTTATTAGTGGATGGGACAGAAGTCTTGGTGAATGGAAGAAAGAGAAGAGAAAGGAAGAGATTTCAAATGATGGATGGGATTATGGAAAAGGGAAAATATGCGGAAAGAAAGAGGTTGGCAAAGAACAGAACAAGGTAGAGAGAAGCAGCCGTACAGTACAGGACCTGCCCTAATGGCACAACAATCTGAAAAATTAAAGTAACAAATTACAGATTTTTATAATAATAAATATGTTTTTTAAGGTACGATTTGAATACGGACTTCAATAAATTTTATTCTATAAAACATACTTCAAGTTTTTTCGAATTTTTTATAATTTTTAAGAAATAATATTTTGCATAATTGAATTTCTCTTCAAAGCGATTTTGAATTTTTATTTAAGTTTTTAAATTAATTTTTTTTACAAAGAAATAGGTAATAAATTCTAATCCTTACAGATACTTTTTGTAAATTCTGGTTTTTTTTTTTAAAACTTATTACTGTATATGTTTTATAATGTAATGTATCTATGTTAGAGTAATTTTTATTTTACTAAAATACATTCATTTATTTATGTTTTCGTCTCTTTATTAAGCGTGGTACCCGTTAAACATTACAATATGTCCAATACATATGATAAAACTTTGGTACGTTGCCAATAATCCGAATTTCTGATTATCCGAATTCGGCCCGGCAATGATCGATTCGGATAATCGGCGTTCCACTGTATAAAGTTTAATTTGTGAATATTTTACTTTACAAATAATATTCATATACAAAAGTTTTCTTCTTGCTACAGAGATATTTAAATAAATTAAATAAACGATATCTAATATTTTTATAACGACATTAAATTTTAACCACAAAATGGTCAGCGGTAGGGAACATAGTCATGGTATAGTTATTTCCATGTAAATAACGTACATCTGTCTGCAAATAGATTTACCGATTTTATTACCAAAACTAAAACAGTTTTGTTATCAACATACTATTTCCACATCAATAATCACAAACGAAAAGCGAATCCTTCAAATAACTGTAAGCTATTTTAAAAAAGAACGAAATGGGAATCTTCATTTAGCGTCATGAAATAAAATTGTATTTTTTTTTAGTAACAAAAAATCATCCATTATACATATTTCACTATACGAGGGCTATTCAGAAAGTTAACGGACGTTTCCACCTGACGCCGCCAGGCGCACGCCAATCGCGTATATATTGGTGTGCTCGTGCTCGGCACCTCAGTCAGCGTCCAGCTGTGACAACGGGAACATCTCCGCACTGCCCGTTTTTTTCTATACATATTTAAAATGTGTGCTGCAATTGTAAATCCCGCCAGTTGTGAGGTGCGGTCTGTGATTCGTTTTTTGTTGGCAAAAAACTTAAAACCAATAGAAATTCATCGGGAACTGTGTGAAGTGTACGAGAACAACGTAATGAGTGAAAGTTCTGTCAGGAAGTGGTGCATTCAGTTTAAAAATGGCCGAACAAACGTTCACGATAAAGAGAAGAGTGGACGTCCGAGCATTGTGACTGACGATCTGGTCTCCAAAGTTGACGAAAAGATTCCTGAAAACCGCCATTTCACAATAACTGAGCTTTCTCTATGTTTCCCACAAGTTTCACGGACTTTATTGTTTGAAATTGTTTCACAGAAGCTAGGCTACCACAAATTTTGTGCAAGATGGGTGCGTCACTGAGTGGTTGAGATCACAGGCGGCAGAATTCTATGACACAGGAATTTCAAAGCTTGTCCACCGCTATGATAAGTGCCTGAATTTGCATGGTGATTATGTTGAAAAGTAGTATTTTAGTCCCTCTTTCACATGTATATAATAGAAAGATTTTCTTGTATTTGGTTTTTAAAAATTTCAAAACGTTCCTTACTTTCTGAATAGCTCTCGTACATGGGTTCGAATCCCGGTCAGACATGGCATTTTCACACACGCTACAAATCATTCATCTCATCCCCTGAAGTAATGCTTAACTGTGGACTAGGAGGTTAAACAAAACAAAAAAAAAAGCTCTCGTACATGTATTAAACTTAATGCAAATCCATCACGCCTGAAATATTGCAGTACAGAAAAATGACGACTTAAAAACAAATATGTATATGTGTAAAGATATGAATATTTCCAGGAATATACACATACTAAGTATATATATATATATATAAAAACTAAATAAGTTAGAAAATTATCCATATTAATAGAAAATTTTCCAATGTAATTCATTAGGTCAACAACCAAACAAACAAAATAAAAACAAAAGCAGAAAATCTCGACGTTTCGTCCACGATTTTAGATTGACTTTATCAAGACAAACCACAAATGAAAAAAATAATATATTATAAATAAATTTATAAATATATATATATATATATATATATATATATATATATATATATATATATATAATATTTTAATATTTGTAATATTATTGGTTTTCTGCTTTTGTTTTGGTTATTTTCTTTGTTTGGTTGTTGACCTAATGAATAGCATTGGAAAAGTTTCTATTAATTTATTATTATATATATATATCCCAATCTAATTCTTGGAAAAACCTGAAATATTTAAATTAGGATTCAAAATCACACTTCAAACAATTAAACTGAAATAAAAAATATTATCGCTTAGTATTATATCAATGTTTTTATCGATTGTTTACGATATAATTAAGACTAAAACTTAACTTTTGTTTCATGTGGCGATATATTTCAAAGGAAAACAACAGAGTTATCATTTCTAAATTGACTGATTAAAAATATAACAGGAAAACAAAACTTAAAAAAACGATACCAGGTTAACGACAAAGGCACCGCAATGTTTGCTTAAGGACACTGACCTCCATCATATAGATACGCAGACTATATGGATGAAAATATAAAAAATAAGTACCGATAGTATTGGTAATAAAATAAAAATGATATCTGTATTTACGTAATATATAGGGCAGTGATTCCCAATCTGAAGTCTGCGATAAGAACTGATAGTGCCAATAGCCATTAACCACCTTCCAATGTACTGTAAGCGAATATAGAAATAAAATAATTTTACAAACCTTCTGAAGCTAACATATATTTTGAACATGTTAATATTTCTAAGATCAGAAAATCGGTAGAAATTATTGTTTGTACTCGTACTTATGAAACAAGTATAATCAAATTTTACTCTAATGAATTAGGGATTTTTTTTCCACAGAAAGGGGAAATACATTATTTACAAAAATATTTTACTGCTAGGATGCTATTTTTTGCCTTGATTATTTAAGTACATATATTTATTACTATAAAATATCTAATTCAGTTTTTCTCATAGCTGTGACTGCGTCAGAAGAAGAAATAGCACCGTTATTGCTATCTCTAAAAGTAAGAAAACATCGATCGTATGGCTGAACATCATTTGCATTTCTATAGGACTGATAAGCGATAATAACCCGTAATCGATTCAGTGAATAAAATACTTCGCTGTTAAGACTGACAAAAAAAAAATTACCTATATTAATACTGCTTCGCGTGTATTCAATGTACCTTACGATCGCGTAAAGTGATTTTAAAATTATTCCGACAGAAAACAATTGTCGCGTTAGGGCGATCAGAATTTTTCCAACTAATATGTGCTAAATACTATAATTTACAAAATGAACAAGAGACTTTTACTATTAATGAATTAAATTTATTATTAATTAGCAGATCCGGAAATGTTTCGCTATTACTGTATTTAAATATATATATATATATAGATTAAATGAACACAATTGAAAGTTTAATAAAACAGTAACAAAACCAATATTACGGAACTTCACAAAATTTAACCTTTCCAATTTCCCCTGTCTTTTCCCCTCTTTCACCATTTCCCCTTTCCCAAACTTTTCCGTTTCCCCTTCCCCACTTTCCCTTTTTTCGATTTTGCCCTTTCTCCCTTTTCCCCGCGCGTAAATCGGTCCAGTAGTTTTTTTAGTCTATAGCGGACACAAATATCGGAAACATTGAAATGGAATCGTAAAATATTTAGTATAGCGTATGTTGCTTTTACGTCTAACAGATAACGCTATTTAAAAAAAAAAAAAATGTTTTTACCTGTCACAGGTGTGACATCGTAGGTATATAAATAGTAGGTATATAGAAACACGCGCGTATTCGAATGTAACGTTGTGTCAAAATTTCAAAGCAATCGGTGAAGAACTTTCGGAAATTTAAGATTGTGAACAAACGAACATTATATTTTTATTTATATAGATAAACACCTTAATAAAAATTACCTTATAGAACCTGTAACAGTTAAAACAAAAGTAATAATGATAATTCGTCAAGAATTGAAAGCGATCTGAATTTAATAGAGCTAACTTTACGTAAAAAAAAAAATTCTGATGTGGGCCCCACATGACGTCCTTGTACGCCTCTCTCTTTTTCTGTTTAGCCTTTGGAACCACCGTAAGGTAATATACTTCAGAGGATGATGTGAATGAATGTAAATGAGGTGTAGTCTTGTACAGTCTCAGACTGACCATTCCTGAGATGTCTGGTTCATTGAAACCTAACCAACAAAGAACACCGGTATATCCAAGATCTTCCTTGTACGCCTATTAAATTACAAGCACACATTTTTTTTTTTAATAAAGAGTACATAAAGTTTTATTTCATTAACTTCTGATATTTTTTCTTTTTATATTATTATTTATCGTAAAAGTTTTTACAAACAGAGGTTAATTATTATCAATAAATCAATAAATTTAAATTAAAAAAAAAAAAAAAAAACAGGAGATGAGGTCTGATTCGAACCGATGTGTGCCTTCCTCTTCTAAGATCCAAATATTTCATTAATTAAAATTTTATTTGGCTATAATTCTGGAACCAAATAGTTGAAAAGCTCTCAATGAGGGCTTATTACTGCAGTAAGAATAATTCAAAGCCCAAAACACCTTTTTTTTAGATTTTGGGCTTTTTTGGAAATTTTTGGTCAAGTCAATTGCAATCAAAAGGGAAGGTGGACAACTAGATGTTACAACAGTCCTAAATCAGAATTTCAAGATCCTACGGCTAATCGTTTTTGTGTTATGTGGGATACATACACAAAACATCACGCCGAAACTAGTCAAAATGGATTCAAGGACGGTCAAAATGGATATTCTCCGTTGAAATCTGAAAACCGAAATTTTTCACCATCATAATACTTTACTTCCTTTAATTCGTACAAGGAAGTAAAAACTGAATTCTCTACGATCAAAAAACCTGAAATAAAATCTTAATTTTCAAAACTTAAATACGGTAATGTTAACAGACTAACCTATTACAAAATCTGAAGAAAAAACGAAAATATTATTGAGAAATAGCCTATGCACCGATACATATGTATTTTTATGTATTCATTTTTATAAAATTGTAAATATTATAAAGTTTAAAGAAACGGATTATTTGTAAACTTTACATAATGATCGAGTGAGACATTAGTGCATCTAGTATTATTAAAGAGCAACGTAAAAAAGGCTACGGAAATTCTGATACAATCCTATTTCCTCCAACTTACAATTTTGGCCTATCGTTAGCACATGCGACTCCGCCCGGCAAAGGGAGTGATCGCATCCCCAATAACTTAGGTTTCTACCAGGCTTATTCCTGCTAGACCGAAAGGCACTAGCACCGACAGATCTTCAGTGGACGGACTGAAGGAGAATCGTGCCTGGAAATAATGCAAATAGATTGCTAGTCTTCCAAGCTTAGCCCAACTAATGATTTCAAACCGATCTGTAAGGATCAGAATGCGATCCACAATTCCATCCATAAACAAAACAAATGCATAAACGACATTAAGCAATTGTACAGGTTCTGCGATTAAAAGAGGGATGTGTATCTCCCGATACTCTTGCGTTTCCTTCCGTTCTGTTCAGTTCTAAAAGAAGTGATAAGAAAAAATGGAAGCAAAAAAAAAACTTTTCACTGGTATCATGTCTACTGCATACAAAGAGAAAAATACGAACAGTAAATCATAAAAGATTTAAAACTGAATCCTGCTAAGACTAAAGGCCTCCTTTCCATTGTACAAGAAGCGCAAGTAGACTTCGTTAATAATCAAGAAACCAATCTAAATTTATTAATACAATAAAATTAAACGATACAACAATAATGTAATGTTATATTTAGTTTAATAGGTATCATTAATTCCGCTCAATTACGAGTGCAAAAATAGACTGTCAAATGTATGAAATATATATATATATATATATATATATATATATATATATATATATATATATATATATATATAAAACGTGTATTGACCACCAAATGTTACGCACGAAAGGTGATTTTTCTCCCTTTGTAAATCTGATTATTCAAGAATACATCATCAATTTTTTTCAGATTCTAGCTTCTTCCTTCTTTAACGTTTGTTATCACTCTAAATCTTCTTCTTCCTCTTTTCCTCTCTAATGATCTACTCTCAACAATTCACACGTAGTACACAATAAGCCTAAAGAGTGCTCCTATTATTAATAAACTTTACCGGGTTTTTTCAACGTCAAAATAACGTCACCTGACAAAACAACGCTCTTCACTTAATCTGGTCGTCTGTTTTACTTTCTAGATTTGTTTTCTTAACATTTAAGCCCGTTTACGTATTTTGTCCGATTTTTTACGCTTCAGGTCTCCATAAATATGACACTAACTAAGCTATTTTTGTTACATCGCAATCTACTGGGTGTAATGGCAAAAACTTTCCATTTCCCACATATTTAAAAGTTTTGAAATTCAGACTGGAATTAGACAAGATTACCTGCTATTCAACTGCGTTCTAGAAAAAATAATCAGGTGATGGAACCAGAAACTGAATGAAAACAGCAGAATCAAAACAGGAAAAGTAGTACGAAATGGCCTAGCCTTGGCAAATGATACATCATTCTGCTGTTAAAGAGCTTGGAGCTGCAAATCCGGGTATTGGAAACACAAGCGGCCAAGATCGGATTGAAAATTTCCTTTGGAAAACGAAAATAATGAAAGAATAGAAAATGCATCACAGTATCTTGAAATAGATAACCACAAGATTGAAAAAGTAGACCTCTTCAAGTATCTAGAAAAATGGAAAAGCTGGAATGCGTCCGAAAAGAAATCGTAGGAAAACAAAACGTAGAAAATGGAACTAGCGTTCCAGTAGACCAATAAAAAAATACCTACAACAATAAGAGAATTTTCTGAAACTCCAAACTAAGACACTACAAAAAATCAGGAACGCTAAAAACAAAACGGCGATTGAAAAAAGAAACAATCAGAAAACTTCTCGGGCCAAAATTCCTAAAGAGCAAACAAAACCGATACAGAAAAAAAAACTCGCTGATAACATGAGGAAAAGAAGAATCAGCTTGTACAGGTACATCAAAAGGATGAACCAAAAAAAAACAATAAACAGATTTTCGATTTCTTCATTAACAAAAAAAAAACCCAAGTGAGAAACAAACTGGTTGAAACACACTCAAGAACTAGATATCTACGAAAATAATATCACCGACAGACAAAAAAAAAATATCAGAAACGACACGGAAAAACAAAACCCTAAGATTTCAAGAAAAACATCTCGGCCAATAGAGAATCCAAGATGTCGGAAGAAAGCAGGAAAGCAACCTCAGAAATAATATTGGAAAGAAGAGAATAACGTATAGATACGGAAATAACTTGACCTACGTACTTCTACGTGGACGAATGAGAACAATTTAAATTTGCAAAACTTTAGTAGTTCAAAACAATTTACGAATATTAATGATAAATTTAGAAACTTTTTGAGAAAAAAAAAGATGTCTACATCGTCAAATATATGACGTTAAATATTTTAAAAATAAAAAGGTTATATTAAGTGAATTTTCCTATCAATGTTATTTACAAAAAATCAACAATTTTGGTAGTATTTAAACAATTAAACGTAATTATTCCATCAATATTTGAACGTATTATTTACAAGCAATAAACACTAAATATAAGTTATTTAAACCAGCAGTAATGTTAGTTGGATTACTATTTTTTTTTTTTTTTTTTTTTTTTTTTTTTTTTTTTTTTTTTTTTTATAAAAAAGCGGTATATAAATCAAATAAAACAAACGCAGGCGAATTATGAATCCAATAACGATTCTTACGCTTAAACGTCCATCAAACACGAATCATTAAAATTTTTAAACCAAGGAACAGGCAGGTACCTGACCCAAATTCTAAGAGTTAAGAGTAATGAAAAATGTCACCCGGGTGTTATCAACGTTTAAGATTCGAGAATCATCAACAGGTGGAATGAAGAAACCTTGTCACGCAATCTCATGTAAGAGAGAAATAGAAAAGAAGGGGAACAAAGATGGAAGATCCAAATTCAGGTCGCAGAGCTGACGAGAAAAGTGAACCTACTTTATTTGATACGGAAAGCGACTGGATAATAAGCAACTACTTTTTTTTCCATAAATATCGTTATAGTTAAATAGCTACCCGCAATATTTATTTAAAAAATATATTTTCTTTTCTAATATTAACAATTTTCATTTAATGTCTGAATTAATTTTAAAATAGCATATTTAAATAAGATTAAAAAGAAACATACTGCTATAAATAAAAATGATAAATTCTAATACAACTTAAAGGAAGACGAACGATATTTAAATTTAAAAAAATCCGTTTAATTTCAAATGAAATATTATTAAGTTACTAGCGATTTGGTGCGGGGATTGCATGTTGCAACTGTACGAGAAGACTCTTCCTTCATCAACCCACAATAAGAATTTAATCGTTTGATAAACTTATTTTATTAAATAAATAACCTCCTTGGATTTCAGCGTTACAAATTTTTATTTCGATAGGATCTTTTTCTTTGATATGTTCAATTTTTTAACAAATTAATTAATAAACACGAATATATATTACAAATAATAATTACTGTTTGTGTGTCATTTTATAATATCAGTTGGCTGAAAACAAATCGAAGAAATGCAAGAAAATGTAATTTTGTGTAAAAAGAAGGGGAAATTAACAAAAGAATAATGTTAATAAAAAGTGAAAATAATATATTCGGAACATACAAAAATAAATTGCAGCAATAGAAATAATTCTCAAAAAAAGACCTTGTCAAAAAGAAGAAATAATCTGATGAATCAAAATAAAAGAGAGGCCGCTATGACAAACACGTTATGGAAATTAAAATTAAAGGATAAAAATACCCATCTTTGTTTTAATAAAAAAAAAAACTGCGTCAATTACGTCTCGATTACAGTACTAGCTGCTTCGTACGATTTTCAGGAAATCAAACAGTAACAGTGATTTTGATTCATTACTCATTTATTTATTTATTAATTAATAAACAAATTTTTCAATACAACTGTATTTATATATCGAAATAAATATATTTTTATTCTAATAAAATCAATTTCAATATATAAAAAATCAATTAAATGTTGTAGATTGAAGAAGTACGACTCTATGTTTCATTTGCTTTAAATTCAACAGTAAACAGCGTTCAATTTAAAGAATTAATAAAAAATAAATAAGAGGTTTAATGCATTAAAACCATAATACCCTTTTGCAGAAAAAAATTTTCAAAATGTTTTATGTTCAATGACTGAAAGGAACGTAAAACTTTTTTTTTCAAATTTAGGGATACCATTAAATATGGTATTTAATATACAACATTGAAACTTGATCAATCACAATATTCCCTGAAATATTATACTCAAAATAGTATAAGAAGGCAAAATTCAATTTGATTACCTCCTTTTCTTTTTCCTGTTTAGCCTCCGGGAATTACCGTTCAGGTATTACTTCAGAGGATAAATAAGAATGATATGTATGAGAGAAACACTGAAATGTAGTCTTGTACAGTCTCAGTCCGACCATTCTTGAGATATGTGGTTAATTGAAACCCGACCGCCAAAGAACACAGGTGTCCACGATCTAGTATTCAAATCCGTATAAAAATAACTGCCTTTACTAGGACTTGAACGCTAGAACTCTCGACTTCCAAATCAGCTGATTTGGGAAGACGGGTTCCCCACTAGACCAACTCCGTGGGGTACCTCCTACTAATTTAAATAATCACGTACTTAAAAATCATGAATTATTAATAAATCAAAATTAATAATTAACAAATCGGCGATGAAATTAAAGAGAAAGATAATAATTTGTGTGTTTATGAAAAAAAACGTAAATAAAAATAGACTAATATATCATTAACAAAACCTTTTTTTCGGTTACTTGATTGGTTGGATGCAATTTTCCAGTTTCTTCGTCACCACGCTTAACTCATAATTTTAACACATGTTACAACTTATCTTCAATTATTCGCTTTACGAATTCTAACTTTTTCACCATTGTAAAGTTTGTATCTTACATGTTTCCTTCAGATAAAAAATTAAAAAACCTGAATTCCATAAAACATCCAACGAACCTAAATCTTCATCTAGCAAGAATTTGGTGATTTTTACTCCGATTAGTTTTAAAAACTCTTTATTTTAATCCTCGTCAATCTACTTAATTTTCAATATTCTCCTATAATATCTCGTTTCAAAAATCCTATAATTTTTTTCCTTTCTAGCGTTTCTATCCCTGTTACTTTGCAACGGAGTACTATATTCCAAAAGAAGATTTAAAGGTCTCTTTTCAGTTCCCATAAGTATGTATATTTCAAAATATATTTTCTTCTGCTAAATTAGAAATAACTTACATAAATATAATTACTCGAAATTAATATTGCACTACGTACAATAATTACATCTAATAACGTATTAATCATCAAACTACATGGACGTTCAACAAAATTAAATTTAAATAGGCGCTTTAAATAATTAGAAACATTTAAAATAAAATTACAACAAAATTTTATGTACCAATCACGTGGCACTAACGATAGAATAGACTGGATGGACAAGAACGCGGGTGAAAAACTTAATAACCTTGAACAAATAATGTACGAGGGGGAAAAAGATAGAAACAGTATAAGAGAGAAGGGAAAGACCTGCCAGTTTGTCTGTCAAAGCAGATGTGTGTAAAACTACAATGTTGCCAAGTAACAGAAAAAAGTAATACATAAGCCGCAAAGTACACAGTATATACAACTAACATTCCATATGATCTGATCGTAACTATAACAGTTCAAAACGGGAGAGATGAATTTCTGCAACGTACATATTGTATAATAATACAGACTTGCGCACACGCAAGATAACATGAAAATTTCAAAATACGGAAAAATTACTCTATCTACACTGAGAAAAAAACCTGTATTTTCATGTCACATGTATTTACACGTCATGACGACAAACCGTCAATGTGAGGTCATCTGACAGATTCTTCATTCCTCATGCCCAAAAAAAATCTACAATTATTATGAATCATAATTTCCAATCTCCGTGGCGGAGTGGTAGCGTTTCGGCTTTTCATCCGAAGTTCCCGGGTTCGAATTCCAGTCAGCCATGCGTTTTTCACAAGGGACAAAATTTCCATTTTATAATCCCAAGCACTGTTGAATTGGTGAATTAATCATCCAAAAAGTAAAAGATAAGCAAAATTAAAGTAAATTAAACGTAACTTTAAACCCATACTGATTCTCACCCTACATATTCGTGTATCGTATCATTTAATTGTAAATAACGTATAAAATTATTAAATTTAAAACATTTTAATTAACAGATCACATACTACAAACCGGCAGTTTAAGCCGTGACAAGCCCCTGAAATTTCAACGACAGAAGGGAAATTTGTAATATAATATGAAATAAAAAGAAAAATTTTACAGCAAAATATTTAATTTATTAATTTCCGACAATCTATTAAGAAAAACAAACAACGCTTTTTTACAAACAATTCGCGTGATTTGTAATAACTAAAAACGTTTTCTTCATTATTTTCATATATTTTATTTAATAATGCGATAATAAAATGATATGAAAACTAATTCTTTGTTCGGAATCCAAAAAACGGTCCTGTATATCACTTATAATAAATTATAATTCTCTAATAATAAGATTATTACTTCTCATAGAGGCACAACACGAGTTAACAAAATTTAAAACGCAAGAAAAAAATTGTTGATATGTTTAATAAATTATCATTCATTGTAAACCGATGTAAAGTAAAAGTGAAAAAAACATTCTCCATGGTTATATAGAGTATAACCTAAAGAAAACATTAATCATGGCCCGCTGGTATTGATATAAATTAATTATATAATAATTTCCACTTAACATTTTTTTATTATTATGTCCGGGCGCTTTCGGATAATCCACCATCAGGAATATTTATTTAACCACATAAATATTCCTGATGGAATATTAATGTTATATATTAATCATAACAATTGAGAGCTTCATTCTACATGACGGACAACGTCGACATTACTTTTACCTTGTTGTATTTATAATTTTTGTTTTTAAAAAAATCAAAGTTCCTTTAATAAATTAATTTGCGAAAGAAATAATTATAATCCATAACATATAGATGTTTCTGATGATGGATTAATATCCGAAAGCGCTCGGACATAATAATAAAAATAGTCGGTAAGTGGAAATTATTATATTAAAGAAAACAGAATTCTAGAACTAGGGAGAACAAATAAACTCATAAACTTGACACATTTTTGTGTATACAGATTTGAATCTAGTGTTCATTTTTACTCTTCTGAGTAAATATTTAAATTATTACACTATATTACGTGTTTTCAGGTACTCTTATTTTCTTTCACCCATACTTTTAACGCTCTATACATATATCACTCTATAACAAATTTAACTAAATTTGAATGTTAACAAACGGATAATTTAGATAGTTTCTTAACAAAATTCTGCCTAAAATTTCTCATCTCTACTATCGTCTTCAGATACATTCATCTAGAATTATACCAAGGCACCTCTAATCTTTAAACAATCTTCTATAACACAGTCATATTTCAAACATCAAATAACATAAGTCTTCTGCTTCTTTTTGATTTTTCTTCACGTCGTATTTCACTACCAAAAGGTCATAGCTCTAAAGAAATATTTTAAGATTCTTTCTTATTTGATATTTTTATTTGGGATTACCAAATAACTTTTCTTAAGAAAAAAAAAAACAAAAAAAAATGCTTGTGCCAGACTGCTTTTGATAACCCCCCCTTCCTCGTCTATTTAATACATCTCATAAAATTGATCTTTAAAATACGCATAATTTGAAGCACAACGATTGTTTTTTCTGATACTTTCGAAAATTAGATGACCACCTCATATAATATAAACCCATCCATTTAAACTCCTACTATTGATCCAATTCATATACCGAACGGTTTTTAAACGTTACGTTTTTAAACGTAAAGTTTTTACGTTTCAACATTAAGTTAAACATTATTAATATATTAATTAAATATGATATTTACTCGACCTATAAGATACGTTCGATTATATAAGATTCTGACACTCGGAACTTTAACACTAATAATAATTAACTTTTGCACTCAATTGAAAGTTTATCCTATTATTTGATAAAGTCGACAAACTAAAACGTGATCATTACATTTTATGATTATTTACTAATAGACACTTCATAAAAATAAAGATGGAACTGTAGAAAAAGTTTGATAAAAGCTACAACCGTACAATAAATAATACAAAAAATTGAGCGATTAATTTATATTATACCGCAGCATTCAAAGATAATTATTTAATCTAGCAAGTTAATGGATAATACAATTCTAAATGAGGAATAACGTACTGCAAAACAGTACTATAATAAATATTCATACACCTGATACATATCTGATAGATACATACTTGACAGATAAATAAACTTGATCGATAGGTAAACAACTTTTAACAGGAAGCTGTTTCTTCAACCAATATACCTTCTAACCTTCACGGATATAACTTGTAATTTAACTAAATTCTGAATGCTATGGTAACGATGATATTAATAGTAATGGCGGGCCATATTACTCAGGATTTCTACAGCCCAAAAATATATATATTTAACATAAACATTTTTTTTTGAGGTTTACAAATTTTTATCCCAATAAACGTTTCTTTTAAATGCACTCAATGCGAGGAAAAAAATTTAACCGTAAGAGTAAAAACTCTGATCGAATTAGCCATACTAATAAAGGAAACTACACAACAGCCCGGATAGAAAAATATGTGGCAAAAAAACTGTTTTGGTCACAATCCCACCTTCTTTCCTTGCAGAAAAAAATTGAAGTCTACCATTTTGTTTTACATTTCAGAGAAAAAGTTTTTATCAATCATATTCTGTAACGACAAAAAAAACACGAAACAATTTCTTTATCACTGTGTAGCTTATGCGAAACAGAGAAGGTATCATTAACGCCCAAATACTATAAATCCGAATGAAATCCGTCAGAAACAATACCACTCGGCAACAATAAGGATTCATCACGTACAAATTCACGATAGCAACATTAAAACACTTAAGAGGTTTTAAAAGTTAAAATATAATTCTGAAAAAAAAACATTAACGTACACTACTTATCACGCATATTTAATGAATGCACGCACAGCTAATGCAAGAGTAAATAGCTGCATCTTCAAAGAAAGTGTTATCAGCAGATATACTACTTAAGATAAGTCGTATTAACCTGAACGACAAAGACCATCACAAAATATTATCAGATTTTCCTTTATTAAGCATGCAACAACACATTTACTTTAATTCCTAAACACATAATCACTAAAAAGTGCTGTTTTTTTATTTTTTTAATTCTTCCTAGGCTTTATTAAACATCAAAAGGGAAATGAGGAGGAACAGAAAAAGATAATGAAAGTAGAGTTAAATTAAAACAAATGCTCAGTATAAGACGGTATTATCTGATGTTGCGTATTCTACATTATCAATAATTTGTTTGTTAAAGAAAGAAAATTCAAAGAGCTAAAATACGTCAAATATATCTAGTTAATAATATAGATAATTTATTCTAAAAAAGTAACCGATGAAAATAAATGAGCTCTGATTACAACTACGAACCAGGAAAATATAAAATATATTCTCCCTACGGTGAATAACGGACCTTAATGAATTAAAAAATTATTCTGACGTGCAACATAAAACGAACTGTGGCGTCTCTCAATTAATTTTAATTTGACAAATTATTATTATTATTTTGTAAAGTACAGGAAAAAGAGATCGTAGTTTTACACAGAAAAAAGGTAGTTTTAGTAAAAAGGATGAAAAACATCTGAGGAAACTTTTATGAATAATAAAAAGTTTTAGATAAACACACAATCTTAACTATTAAACCCACCGGGTTGGTCTAGTAGCGAACTCGTCATCGCAAGTCAGCTGTTGTCGAAGTTGAGAGTTCTGAAGTTCAAATCCTAGTAAAGGCAATTAATTTTATATGGATGTGAATACTAGATCGTAGATATTGGTGCTCTTTGGTGGTTGGGTTTCAATTAATCATATACATTTCAGGAGTAGTCAACCTGAGAATCTGTAAGACCACTTCATTTACATTCATACATATCATCCTCATTCACTTATCTGAAGTAATACCTTACGGTGCTTCCGGAGTTTAACAAAAAATAACAAGAGTCTGAACTTCTAACGGATCAAGATATATAAAATAAAATACTAAAAAAAGGAAAAAATAAACGTTTTTAAAAACATGAGAAATCTTTGGGATTAGATTCAACCGAGTGGTCTTTTGAACTCGGGTTGGTACTAAATTAATATATATTCCGAGCGACAATCAATCCAAATATTCGATAACAGAGCGTCTGTTAATTTATGATTTTAATAACTCAGCGTTTATTACAAGAAGTAATTGAAACGGAAAACAGGTAATTATTATTTAATTTTAAAAAAAAGGAAAAGTTTTTACTTCAGTACTAGTCATGCAGTAGAATACGTACTGTAAAAACCTTCTGTTTCTGTTGACGTGAAAACAAAGTTTCCTGATGTATTAAATCTGAAAGAAAGATAATCCTTAATCCAAACATACACGACAAAGAAAATTCTAATGATTATTCTCAAAATACAATTTCACTTACAGGGGAGGGGTTTCTAATACAAGAATATTTTAATTTCAATTTTTTTTTATTATAATTATAAATACGACTTTAGCTTTTAAATAAAAAACAAATACAGCCAACAAGGAGATAATCACATAGAATAAGTGTACGAATGATAATACGCATTTAATTTAATATATTAAAAATACAATACAATCAAATAAGATAAAATAAACAGTACACAATGCACAGTAATTTATCGTTTGAGTTTTATATACGTATTAAACATCCAGCCACAAATATAATAAATTACGATAAATGATAATTAGGCATCCCAAAGCACAAACCACAGTACGATTTATCATTAAAAAAAAAAATGAACCTAAATTTACAAACGAGTAAGATAACAATATCCTTGGCTCGTAACTATACCAAAATATATAATAATACAATAAATCAAAATTTGAGGCAAAGAGAATCATCATAGAGAAACTAAACTACGAATTCAATTAATAAAAAAAAAAGTAACATTACATTGATCAAATTTATAAGCAACAAAAAAAAAATTGTGCAGGCAGACAACGTTTGAAATATGTAAACAAATTTTTGGGGATGTAGAATGTAGAAGGTAAAGCGAAATGAAAAGACTAGCACTAGATAGGGAATCTTGGAGGGCAGCATCAAAGCAGTCAAATGACTGAAGACAAAAAAAAATTACAAAATATAAAATGATTTTTCCAATGAATAAAAACTATTAATGGACGTTAATGATTTTTGAAATTATTAATACAACTGTTTTCAACAAAAATAAATTAATTTGTTGCTTTACATTTGGCACAACAATATATATATATTTTATGGCTATATCTAATAATAAAAAAAAACCAGTCAAAATTGTTCTGATGTTCATTACGTAACCATCAAATAAACAGAATGAAGGTATCAACAAAATTCTTGTGTGAATACCTTCTGACAATATATTAAACTCAATTAAGCAAATGAGTTCTGCAAAAGATGTCAATGACAGATAGAGGACCAGAACGATGGAGACCCAGATGGGACATAAAAAAAATTATGAATGAGGAAAGAAGAGAAGAATATCAGAATGGTCTGAAAGGGAAAATCGAAGATGTCCAGAGGCGAATACAGAGAGAACAAGGTGATTTGGAGAGAATGTGGGTTGTCACGAAACAGGTAGTGTTGGAAGCAGCAAAGGAGACTATCGGAGAAAGAAGAGTAGGAAGAAATATAGAATGGTTCGGCGGAAAGTGTAGAGAGATGGTGTTACAACAACAATCAGAATGGCGATGATCCACAGGAAAAAAAGACAGAGTAGAGGCTAGGAGAGCAGCAACGATAAGAAGGAGAAGCAAAAGACTACATGAAAAGTAAGCTAGAAAGCATAGAAGAACTCAAGAGAGCAAACGAGTCAAGAAGGAACCTAAACTTTCCGAACTAATATCAGGAAATGTAAAGATAAGGAGGGAAACATAACAGTTATATGGTATTTTAATGAAAATACCCAGAAAGTAGAAGATTGAGTTCCAGAGTACCATACAGCTGAAGAAGTGCCAGCCTTTGGAGAAGTTAACGAAATGGTGAAGAGATCTAAAAACGGAAAGGCAACCGGTGAGGATTCAATGACGGCGGAAATGTGAAAGTATCAACGAGGCAACTGGCAAGGTGGATACCAAGACTGATTCTGATGATTTGGAGAGAAGAGAAGATGCCAAAGAGGCTGAAGGAAAGGATCGGTGTACCCTATATACAAGAAAGTTGGCCTGCAGCAATTATCGAGGGATTACTCTGTTACATGTAGCCTTCAGTCTTGTCTGGAGTCCTGACAAAGAGATTAAGCACTTTGGCGGAAGGATTAGTTGGAGAATACCACCGCGGATTTAGAACAGCTAGAGGTACCACAGATCAAATATTTGTGCTACGGCAGACCATGAAGAAGTTCTATGAACAAGACGTAAGTTTACATTTGTTATTTATTGACTTTAGATAAGCCTTTGACAGGTTGAGTAAAATTAAAAGTATGAAATGCTGTAGAGTTGAAATGCTGTTAGAGTTTGTATTCCCAAAATGTTGGCGAAGCTGGTGATGATAAACATGTCCAATAGCGTAGACGTGGTATTGAGCGATAAAAGAACGAATAGATTGAGTTTAACAAAAGAGGAGGGAGTCAGGCAGGGGATGTGCTCTGGCTATGCTCTTTAACCTGGCGCTTCAAAAGGCAGTTGACAACACTGATATCAGAAGAAAATGTCAGAAATTTCACATACCTGGGAACGGAGATTAATTGTGACAATAAAAGCCTGTAGAGTTTAAAAGAAGAATTATGCTTGGCAACCATGTATACTTCGCCGATGATAAGTTAATAAAATCTAAAATTATCACACAAAGGACTGAAATGAAAATGTATAAAACGCTAATTCGACCAATCTTGAACTACAGATACGAATCATGGGCCTTAAATACGGGAGACATTAAAGCTTTGAAAATAGTATGGAGAATATATGGACCAATTTTTGAAGAAGGAACATTGAGGGGGTAAGAGCGAATGAGGATCGAAGAATCGGTTGGCTGGGTCACGTGGAAAGAATGATAGAACAGAGATTGCAATGAGAGATAATGCACGGAGGCAGGCCAAGAACGCGCTGGCTACAGATTTTAACAAAGGATCTGACAGCGATGGAGGTGACAACCTCTATCAACAGGGAAGGGTTGGAGGCGAATCGTGGAGAAGACCAAAGCCTACGCCGAGCTTTAGCGACAGGATAAGAAGATTAAGCAAGTAATGGTTCACCTTTTATTAACTTTTCTAAAAAAATATGTATTGGATGGAATTGTTATTATTCCCGAAAAAAGTCGTACAAATTTTGGGTATAAATTATATTTAATGTGAGAGCACATATAACAAAAGTTCGGTTATGATACCTACCCCACAGACGAAAAAATAAATTATTTTAATGAAAGAAGATTAACATAAAATAAACGGATGTGTAATTAGTCAAGTAAAACGGTTTATTATGGAACTATTTATTAAAAGCAGATATTTACATTTAATTATCAGTTAATAATTATAAGATTTTGCCTAAAAAAAAAAAACAATTCAACTTAATAACAATCATCATTAATCTTGAAATTTAATATTAAATTAAGAAAATGGTAAAAAAATTACATGTATTTTACTCATCATACTTTGTTCTTTTCATCATATTTAAACTTTTGATTACATCATCGTTCTGACACGTTTAGCAACCCAGAAAATATTAACTCATATTTTTATGCTGATATTCCATTAAGTCTGCTAATGATGTAATAAAATACAGTCTAAAAAGAATTAAAAAGAAAAAAATAACCAAACATGTAATTAATACTTCTGACAGAAACTCTTTCTCATTAAATTATATTATAATGCTCGCATATATATGTACGTAAGTAAATCATTTCAGAAAAAAAAATCAATTTCCTTTCATAATTAATAATTATGATGGAAATTTTTTTAAGTTAAACGTACGGGGTTGTTGCTCTCCTTTCATGGGAAGGGTGGGGGAAGGCTAGTTAGATTGTCGGATCGGTTTCTCTGCCTCCAGGATGTAGACAAGAAATCCAGGGTCCGCCGCAACATGTGAGCAGACTGTGCAATTATTGCGTGAGATTGAATCGAGCATACCCGGCAAGCCCTTACGTATATGCAAAAAGCGTATTTAATTATTAAATTCCTGGAAGCACTCTTCTTCACCCTCCCCCCGATCTGCACTATCACTGATTTGCAAACGCGTATGAACAAACGCCTACCCACCGCTTTACCATGAGCCCCTAAAGCTATCTTCCAATACGGTACGTCCACTTAAAAACTTTTTTCTATTTTTTTTTTTGTAGCCCACCCTCTTATTAAACTCATAACCACTACTGGCCGACAGTGGCCGGATCACAGGGCTAAAATAAACCTTACATACAATATAGTACACTGTAGTAGACACTGCAATATAGTTTGTTACTAAAAAAAAATTACACATTTGTTGTAGACAAATAATAACACGTATTTAACAGATAAAAACGTATCGGTTCTTTTTTCAACTTCAGCATGGGGGTGATTAAAAAATACAAACAAGAATTTTTGTTGCAAAGGTCGAAAGTAATACGGTAAACCTTGACAAAAAAAATAAAAAATAAAAGTGGATTTATTTAAACATAGATCTCTAAATAAAGTAATGAAACTAGCTTTTTTTTAGCAACTAAAGTAGCAACACTATAAAGTTACTAGTAAACATACCGTTATATGAACAGCTGATTTATATTAGGCACAAATTGTTTCGTCTATTGTTGCCACGTGAGTCGTAAAAAAACATTTCGTGAAACGAGTTTTTGTTATTAATGAGTGATACTACTTATGAACAAACGTTATGCAATCAAGTTTTGTGTTCTGTGAGAGAATGCTATTGAAACTTCTTCAAAATTGAAAAAGGAGTATGGAGATGACGCTCTGTCACGATCCCATGTTTTTAGGTGGTTTAAAGCATTTTCAAATGGCTGGGAATCAGTTGCGGACGATCCAAGCTCTGGTAGACCGTTAACGTCAAAAAGTGACTACAATGTTGAGCGAATCAGAGAGTTGGTACGGTTCGACCGGCGATTAACTGTCAGAATGATTGCAGAACAATTGAATTTGAACCGTACCACCGTCCATCAAATTTTGACAAACGAATTGACAAAAAAGTTTATGCAAAATTGATCCCAAACAACCACACTGTTGAACAAAAAAACGACAGAGTGGAAGTGTGCCGCGATCTTCTAGGGCGAATTGGAATTGATCCTCTGATTTTCTAAAAAAATGTTATTACCGGTGATGAATCATGGATATTTGGGTTCTACCCAGAAACAAAACGCCAGAGCAAGGAGTGGCACACTCAAACTCACCACGTTCAAAAAAAGCAAAAATGAGCACATCAAAACCAGGCTTTTGTTTCTTCGATAGTAATGTCATTGCCCACAGGGGGTTTTCACCTACAGAACAGTGTAAATCAATATGTTAACCGAGAAATTCTTGAAATACTGCGGAAAAGAGTTGCTTGCGTGAGACCAGCCGTCAAAGACAACTGGATGCTGCATCATGACAATGCACCTTGTCATACTGCACTCTCAATTAATGAGTCTTTGGCAAAGAAAAACATTCCTGTAGTTCCTCAACCAACTTATTCATCTGACTTGAGTCCCTGCGACTTTTTCCTGTTCCCGACATTAAAAAACACCTCAAAGGACACCATTTTGGAACAATAGAAAACATTTTTTAAAAATGTAACCGACCATCAATGGATATTCCGGTTTCTGCTTTCCAACATTGCTATGAAGAGAAGGAAAACCGTTTGAAGCGTTGCGTGGCTTCCCAAGGGAACCATTTCGAAGGTGACAGAGTTCATGTATAATTGGACGGCAAATAAAAAGTTTTTCTAAACCAGTCTCATTACTTTATTTACAGACCTCGTATGTACTTCATTGATTGAATACATTTTTTAAGTGTAATATACACCGAATTTCTTATCAATCATTCGCTAATTTTTCCCCGGTTGTGAAACAGCAGAAAATATGACTGAAGAAAGTATATCTATCTAATCTTGTGACATTTCTAATTCCACCAAAACGTTGTCAACGATTTTCATAAATTAGACATCACACATTTTTACTTCCGTTCTATCAAACGTTGGAAAAAAATTAATGATAAAAATTTTTAAATAGAAATACAATGAAGCTCCTATAATTATTTACTTCAATACCACAGAAATACTGTCTTCACAAATCCTTCTTATCTGTTTGTTGTTAAATATTCTATTTATTCTTTCTGTAAGTGTGTTGGTGTAATCAAGTAAACTTTGATTGCAATGAACGTTTGTAGTTGGTTGTGTGGAGAATTTTACATTTTTACTAGTTAATACTGGGAAAAATGACACTATTATATGCGGGAAACAATAGATGAATTATATTCTGACAAGCTACTATAAATATATAGTAAAATTACTAGTATATTCATCCCAAACCAGTTCATAAAAATCTAAAATTTGTTTGTACCAAAAATGTTGTTGACCTTAAGAAGTAAAACAATACACTCATTGAAGTACGAAAAAAATTTGCTTTGTGTTAACGTAAATAAAGAGTGTTTCAAAAAGGACACAACCCTTTTGGTTGAGGACGTGAATTTATTACAAAAATATTAATGTTAATACAATAATTAATACAACATTATTCAAATTACCTTTAATAACGTTAAAATATATGTTCCAAATGATTTCCTGTGATCCCGATGCAGGTTCGTACACGTTTCACATTTGCAACCACTTTTCTTAATGATTACTCAGTAATGTTTGAAATCTCACTTTCAATGTTAGCCTTCAATTCGTCATGTGTAAGAGGATTTTTTTTTCAAAATTATACTTTTTAAATACCCCCAAAGGAAAACGTCTGCTGGTGTAAAGTCCGGGGATCCTGGAGTTCACAACCCTTTTGATATCAAACGATGGCCAACAAATTTCCGTAAAATATCCAGCAGTATGACACGATTGCATTATCCTGCTGCAACCGACATTCTCGTTTGTGTAAACCCAACACGGCAATAAATTTTCAATTACGTTGCGATAAACCACAACGTCTACAGATTTGCCAAAAAATAAAGGCTCTATTACACGATGCCGGGTAATTACACATCAAATATCAATTTTACGTGCGTGTAATGGTCGTGCATGAAACGCGTGAGGATTGTCAGTGCTCCATATTCGGCAGTTTTGGCTGTTAATGTAGCCATCCGATTGAGTACTGTAAACGTTTTCCGTCGTCTACTTCTTTCAGTTCTTGAACAACACCGATGCGATAAGCATGAGACTGTAATTTTTTAGTAGCCCTGAAAGCTGTAGTAAGTGAAAGCCCAACCTGTGAAGATAACTTTCTTAACAATTTTCTAGGTGAGCGAGTTAAACGTTCTTTTACATCCTCCAGAATTTCTACTGCTAACAGTGATGGTCGACCTATGGTTTTACGATTATGTACACTCCCAATCTCACAAAATGTATTAATCAAACGCAATATTATCAACTTATTAGTAACTGAAAAATTGGGAAATTTTATCCGAAACTAGGTCTTTCACTCGTTCGTAAGATTTATACGCGCAATATGTCTCCATAATAAACGTACGTTCGTCCTTGGAAACCGACAAAACAAAACACAATAAGTCAAATTTATAATGGTATAACACTAGTGCATAAGAAGGATATTTCAACTGTTACCAGCTGTTAACCTTGGTATAGTGTTGCCAACTAACATGTTGGGAGAAATAAAGTTTTACCTTTGCGTGACTTCTACCTTCTTAATCTTAGGGTTGCATCCTTTTAAAAACACCCGATGCAAAAGGTTTTTTTTTAATGATGGTGATTACAGTTTAGAAATCATTTCCTACGATTGCACTAAAGTAATAATTTTCCGAAGAAATGAAAACAATTACAAAAATATTTTATGAATTAATTTTTTCTCATTTTAGATTTTTTAGTTTCACAGCATCATTTGTTGATTTTAATTAGGCGCCAGAAAGCGAGGTTTGGCAGTTAGAGGTTGCGGATGGTCTCATTCGAACAGATGGGTCGGAAGTTTTTTCTCCCGTCCACTTCAGTACCGAGATGTGGTGGACGAAGGAACAGCGCACGTTTGCCGTAGAGGCTTACTTTTCTAATGGTCGCTCTATCGTCGCCACGCAGCGAGCATTCCACGCACTCTTCAAGACTGCCACCCGAGCTCATGTTCCTGGTCGACAATCGATTTGTTACGTAGGCAAATACATTCAGGAAAACTGACAGTATTGAAAAGACAAGCAGGGAAACGGTCCGTGAGATCAACCCAAAACATTGAGGCGGTCGGGCAGTCTTTTTGGCGATCTCCTCGGCGCCCGGCACGCAAGCATGCAGCTGCCCTTTTATTTTTTTCCAACGCTTGACAAGCCTTGGATGTGTGGTTTCAGCAGGATGGAGCCACGGCACACATGGCGCGAACTGCTATGCGTGTTTTGCGGGATAACTTCCCAGGGCACCTGATCTCTTTTAGGGGGCGATCTTCAGTGGCCCGCGCGCTCACTCGATTTAGCCTCTTGTGACTATCTTTATGGGGGTATCTGAAATCCCTCGAGTATACCGATCGTCCAAAGACCCTAACTCAATTGAAGGAGAATATTCCCCTAACAATAGCCAACATACCACTTGCTGTGCTGGAAAGAGTCGACCGGCGCTTCCGAATTATGGTAAATCATGTATTGACAATAAGGGCACCATTTCTTGGATACAATTTTCAAAACAGTGTAAAAGTAAACTTCCAACGTAGTAGCATACGGTGAAAATATAATTACGATACCTATAACATCTTTGTTTTTATTGACCTTCAAATCACGCCGCACCCTGTTCAAGGCATTTCAAGAAGATTAAATTCTATATGGTACTGTCAATGGTTCTACACAATCCAGCAACAAAAAATTAGGTAATTTTTCGAAATTCATGAAATTTTTTGTTTTTGTAAATAGACATTTCAGAATCTTATAGTTGCATTCCACCAGAAAGCTTGAACTCTTTATCCGATCTACCAAATATCAAACAACTTACAGAATAGTCCTTTATAAAAGCTACAAAATTGATACTAATTGTTCGTTACCGCTTAGAACTATAAGGATATGTTCTATTAGCCCACTGGGCTGCTCTAGTGGTTGGCATCGTACATCAGCTGATTTCGTAAGTAATAAGGTTCAAATCCTAGTAAAGGCAGTTACTTTACACGTATCTGAATATTAGATCGTGTGTACTGTGTTCTTTGGTGGTTGGGTTTCAATTAATCACACTTCTCAGGAACGGTCGACCTGAGACTGTACAAAACCAAACTTCATTTACATTCATACCTATCATCCTCATTAATTTTCTGAAATAGTACCTTGCTGCGGTTCCGGAGACTAAACAGAAAAATGAGAGGATATTACTGGTGAAAATGACGAAGAATCGATCTATTTATATATCGAATGCAAAGGAAGTTTTCATGAAAACTATACAGTTAACAACCAAATAAGAGAATAATCTGTATAATTTTCTTTAAATAGTATAAAACGTTTATACCACATTACGTCTAAAAAGAATAATCTCTCGCATTTACTTTGTTTAAACGCAAATAAAAAAAATTAATTTAATTATTTTTGCTTTTAACATCGATATCTTATCGCTATATAATTAAGATATCGATGCTAAAATCAATTAGCCAATTAATTAGTTACAGCAATTATATTATACTAACAAAATAAATAATATCGGATATATCAAATGCATTAATATTAATTATACGAAACTATTAATGTATAACATAACCTTGACTATAGGTTAATTATTACACGATTTAATTTTAGTAAAAAATCATCTTCTTCGACATATTTTGTAACAAAGAATATTCATCAACTGATTAAATATATACTATACGTTTTATAGTATATATATATATATATATATATATATATATAATAGAAAAGTCTGGATTTCTAGGTTACATTGAAACAATTGAAATTCTGCACGTACATGTTTATATGCAATAGTTAATCTTTAAACAGCAATGAACTTTAAAAACAAAAAAAAATTATAAATAAAATTGCAATACACGACGCTAGACCGATTTAACAAAAGACAGTAGCGTTCGTTCCTGCAGAAGAGCAATCAAAAAATAAATAAACAAACAAGTATGACAATATAAATGCAGGTACAATCAATAGTTATGTCAATATCAAATCGATATAAAGCATATTATTATACAGTGCAGAAAGAACATGTCTACCAAAAAAAAAGGAAACAAAATACATTATATTTATTTGCTTATTTTTAGTTGCATATATACTTATCACTTACTACGAAGTTATGTTTACAATATTATTATAAAATAATGTTACACTGAAATGTTTTGCAAATTAAATTGTATGTTTGTTAAAATACTTAATATCGTTACACACGAAAAAATGTAATTATACGGTTTCATTAATGTAAAAATTAAATAATAAAACTATAGATACACTTATCAAACTATAAATATTTTTAATTTACTTTAATCTAAAATAAAATATTACCACGAAAGAGAAATTTCTAAACAATAAGAAAAAACACATTGTATTTATGTAGTGCATAAATCTAGTAGTTTGGCTTTATATTAACAATACCTCTGCAAAAATTACACTTCTATTTTTTCTTTTATCGACTAAGGAGATAATGAAACGTAGTAAAACAACCGTAAATAAATTCTATTCAATAAAATGTACATGACATCTGTTACCTCGAGATTGGATGAACCAAAATTCTCAAAATCTTGGATGGTGACTAAATAAAATGATACTGATGCTAATAAAGTTTGTAATCGAGATTTCAAAGGAATGTACGGGTAAAGGGATGTTTAGGATAATGTCAAGGGTTATTTGTCAGGGAAGTTTAGGAAAACGGTTTCCTATTTTTTTTTAATTTATTTTAAAATGAGCTGTCGATTTTATAAGTTTTAATCTGATATCTCTTTAGGTAATGAAAACACTAATAAAAATGTTAGATATTGGTGAGATTAATGGACATGTTTTGTTTAATTTTTGTTAAATTTTGTGGGAGTGCATGTATGATGGGATTTGTATGAATGAAAGTGTATATTAACGAATGAAAAAAATTATCTAATTTTGAAGTTTTTAACCATTTATTTCATTCATTCATTCACAGCGTTCTGCCATTTGGGCAGGTCCTGTTACGGCTACTGCTCTCCACCTTGTTCTATATTTTGCTAACCTCTTTGTTTCCGCAAATTTTCACTTTTCCATAATTCCATCCATCATTTGAAATCCTTCCTTTCTCTTCACTTTCCTTCCGTTCACCTTCTTCCTTCTTTTGCATCCACTAATAAACACCTTCTTCTCTTACAATGTCCTAGCCTAAATATTCAAACGATTTAGCATTTTCCTGTTCTTTCTGATTCTTCTTAATACTTCATTTTTACTTGGTCTTGCCATCTGGCATTTATCATTCTGCGTCACACCCACATCTCAAAAGCTAACCGTTTATAAAGAGATAAATATGAAAACAACATTTTCCTTAAAAGAGACTGTTAACGAATTAAATTTAAAACAAAAATGGTTTTCTAAAATATAATTTATTAAATAAACCACAATAAGGGCTACGCAGATAAACCAAAATTTCATTAATAACTTAAATAATTTTCATATCTCTGTACTTTTATTTATATCCTATTCCTGAAATTCGGATTGGATTAAATCTGGAAAACCGTATAAAAACATTCATACAGATCTAAACATCACAATTATTAAATTAATATTAAAAAAAACCTGATACGTGCAGAAAGGAATATCTTAGTACATTAAAAAAAAAAGTACTAATTTGAAAATATTTTTACGACAATAATAAAACATAACTGTAAAAAAAGGATTACAGCTAAACAGATTAAATAAGAAAAGAAAAACAGCTGTTTTTAATTTCCAGTGATTTATTACTGATTCAGCCGATATTGAAAACGTAGAAAATTACAGTAAATATATTTTATTGTTGTATGCTACAAATTTAAACTGCAGTTACGGTAATAGAATACGATGTACAAAAAATACCGTCATAAGGAAAAATGAACAAAAAATTAAACTTTCGATCGGTAGAACCGTGAACAGAAAGGTTCACTTAAATAAAGGTTCTCCATATAAATAAACCAATAAGATACGTTTTTGAATTTCTATTTTGTGAAAAATAATGATGATAAAATAAAATAAGACCACTCTCAATGTTTAGATATATTTCATAAGAAAGCTACCTATTGTAATGAGTACTATCATTCCACTTCCAGAAAATTTCAACATATCTTCGTGTTTTACATTCCCCAGACCCCAAAATTTCACCGTCAGTTCAAAAGTTTATATACATATATGTTTATCACTTTCTTGTGGACATGATAACTGCCGTAATTTTCCGCCAATCACTTTCAAATTTATACATGATATATAACAACCCAATATCTAGGTCGAGTTCGTTAAAAGGCAAAATCGGACCATGGGGATGGAAATGGAAGGATTTATCGACACAACAAAATACCGCTATAACTTTCTTGTGAAGGAAAATATCGAATTCGTTTAAAGTTCCTACTATTCTTTGGAAAAGGGCCTAAAACGTATCTATGTAAAGTTTTTTTATATCACCAACCCTTGGTGCAAGGGGTGGAAAAAATGGGGTTTAGAAGACAAAAAATCATCATACCTCCCTTAATAGGCACAGTATGCAAATCGGTTTAAAGTGGTCTTTAGTCCTGTAAAATATTACCTAAAACTTTTGTCTGTAACCATTTTTGATATGACCAAACCTTACTGCAAGGGGTGACCAAAATGTGCTGGAGTTCTGGAGTTGTAAGATGCGGCTTGTCGTATGCTAAACATGTGAAACTTTTTTCACATGCACCACTGTCGTATTGAGTAAATTTGAAGTTTTTCTTAACTTTAAGGTGGAAATCTTTTTTATCCCCTACTTAGCACCGGCGAAATCTACTTCCGAAATTATGAAGCGAATTATTAGTTTCAAACTCGTAAACAATAATACATACATGTAACGATTAGTACAGTAAGCCGTAAATATGTCAATAGATTAATACCCAAATGTTATAGCAAGATTAACTATAGATTAAGTATAGTAATGTACATAATGTGCTTCCCTAAACATCTTTTTTTCAACTCTATTCGTTGGAATCGTTTTATCTACTTCTTTTCTATTTTGCGACAATTTCAGTTTGGTTTAAACTTTTAGCCTCTCATCTCCTTCTAGAACCAATTTACTAAACTTTGATACCCTAAAATATTACCCACCAGAAAAGAACATCTGTTTACCAAATTCTGCAAAACTTTTTTATTCGCGAAGTTTTGTTAAAATTTCTCAATTTTGTACTCTATATATCCATCTAACTTTGAACGTTATCTAGTGATATCAAATTTCTAAAGCATTTTTTTCCCGGCATCTCTTTTGTTAAATTTCATTAATATAAACATAAAGCGTTACATTATGTACAAATATTTTAGACAAGTTTTTTAAATTTCACATTCCAGGTCTGCAACTACAGGATTTCTTTTCTGAATGAAATGCCTAGTTTACAGGGAACTCTGTTGTTAATATTGTTTCGTCTATCCTAAATAAATTATCAAGATGATTAATAAAAATAGCCGATCTGTTACACGTTGTGTTCTCGTATGTTAATATTTAATTCCTAATTATCCTTCTTTCTGTTGCATTTCGTTACTTTTGTTCCCTTTAAAATTAAATTTCTGTTCAAGCACCTGATTCCTAGCTTTAGCCATAATAAAAATATCGTCAGAGAATTATAAAATTAAGATTTTACGGTATCACTTCTAGTCGCATGGTGGGAGTGGGGGAGTGTAAAAAAATAATCTTCTTTAAGTTTTGAGATATGAGGAATACTAAAATACCATTCACTTACATTGTGGTTTCCATATATGTATTTATTTATAGGCTTATATAAAAAACTTTGTAGCTCGAAAATCTCCAAAAAAACTAAATTTCATGGAAATTTCGATAGGCTGTAATAGTGTATCGCATGTAAAAATTTAGTGAAGATTGGTTGAGTCGTTCTTGAGTTACGCTCAGACCGAAAATATTTGAAGGGAGCAAGTTAGAAGCGAATGAACATGCTGCAAGGTTGAACATTGAAGTTTCTTTATCTGTATCTATTTTTAACAATATTGCGCGGCTTATTCAGGTAGCGTTACCTACTTTGAGGGATATGATGATTGGTACGTTTTTTTATCTAAGAGTTATGTTGACTAAGTAGTAATGCATTTTTCTTGTGCGGTTATACAGCGAGATAGCATAGAGCGAGTTGCAACTTGATGGTTGTGTGTAGGGTCTACTGGTCAAACCAACGTATGTAATGGATTATACTCTGAAAATCAGTGCGATTCTACTACGCAGTAGTGAGGGCGTAGGAATTATTAACTTACTAGCTCCCCGTTGCGGTCTCGCCCGCGGTATATGGTTACTTGCCTTTCCCGTAGTGGTCAACCTTTTTATTTTATGGTTTTTAGTCAAGTAACTGGAGGCAGGTGCAACCTGTCACACATACATTAACTGTGGCAGTGGCTATGATGGTTGAGCCTTGGCGCCGTATAACTTCGCAAAAAATCGAGTTTAAAGAAAACCCGAAAGAACTCTTCCTTTATCCCCTTTCAAGGTCGAATTTCAAAACTCTAGAAATTTGTTATTGACATGAAGATTTTTTTCTTCCTCTCCCTGGGGCCGGATCTTGCAGTTAAGTATTACACAGCACAGGGGAGTGTCCTTTACTCTAACGAGTCTCCATGTCTCGGTCCGCCGGTCGGATCTCATTTTTCGCTCGCCTCAAACCCCAAAATAGGATCCACCAGGCTCGGCTATGTCGTCCCTGGATCCAAACTCCGGGAGCTAGGACTCGGTCTATATGCCAATACCTCGTAACGGGGAGAGCCCGAGTGGGTCATCCCCGCCGGGACTCGGTCTTTTTCGCTCGGGGTGCGAGGGTCCCCGTGCCTCATCGCTACCGCCCACTCGTGCGATAATAATCTTGATGCCAATGAAGATTACACTCACGCTGATCTCGCGCAAATATCAGGCTGATTTCTTCATCTGTTACTGAAAAATTAAATAAACAACAGAGATTCAAAAATCCATTTTAAACCTTGAAACTTGGAATTTAAAAAAAAACAACAAAAAATTGGTTTTTACGTATTCATAATCATTCAGTTCAAACCCAGCTCATAGGTACCCATTGTATGTATATATATGTATGATCGTATATTTTAGAAATTTTTCGAGATGAAATATATCCAAAAACCTTCTCAGTTATGCCAAGAAACATGGGTAAAAATTAGGTTGCGTTTGTTCGGGTAGTTTTTGTTTATCCTGAACAAATAAAAACCACTTCCTCATATAATACTACTGATTACCGATTTTCTTATTACAGTACATTAAAATTATTTTATTATTATTTATATTTGTGTATACTTTTTATTTTATTTTAATTCGCTTCTTTGTTTACTTATTTCTGTTCCTTATTTATTTCTTAATTCGTCTTCATTGTAAAATTTTACATTAGACTGAATTAATACTTTTTCAAAAGGGTACAACAAAATAAAATAACGAAAAGTTGGTCTTTTTGTGCAGAACTGCGCAAGATTTTTTGTCCCCGGACTGTTCTCGAGTCTCAAAAATCTCAATTTTATTGTATATTTCTCTAATTTACAAATTAAAAAGTACAAGATGTACATTTTTGTTAAATTCCTTTCCGTATCATCGTTAGCTTTTCTTAATTTTCTACTATTATTACCTAAATCCGCACAAATTACAAACAGTGTTTTCAAATTATATTTTTCCTAAATTCTCAAACATTTTACTTCATGTATTTTCACATTAACAAACGAAATTCCAATATCTGTAAAAGCAATTTCCAAAAGTTAGTTTTCCTCGTAATAGGAAACTAAGCACTAAAATATTGTTTCTCGTGTTCCATTTTTTTTTTTAATCACAGGTTTTTGTTCGTTTATTACACATTCTATTGATCCATAAATTTCTTTGGAAACATGAGATATTTGAAACATATACGATATCATATCGTATATCTCAGATTTATCTGCTTATGTTTCTTCTATAAGGTAAAAATAATGCTAAATGATTAGTGAAATAAAATGACTAAAATCATTCGCTCAAGACTGTACATTCTCTTAACGCTAAAATTAAAATTTCATTAATCCAAATCTTTTTTTTTTTTTTTTTTTTTTTTTTTTTAACCTCCGGGTCAGTAGTTAAAGCATTTTTTCCGCAGAGGATAAGATTGATGTTTTGAAGCGTGTGTGAAAAATGGCATGCCTGACCGGGATTTGAACCCAGGACCTCCGGGTGAAAGGCCGAGACGCTACCACTCGCGCCACGGAGGTAGGCATTAATCCAAATCCTAACTTTACTTATTTCAAAATAAACTGATACTTTAAAATGAATGTGATTATGTACAAATTGCGTACTTTTCTTTTACTTACAGGCAAAAATTGTTTAAAATGAAATGAATGATACTTAGTGGAATTTTAATAATTTCATAGAATAATATTTTATTATAGGTACAACGAAAACGCTATTACATGTCATGACATCAGTGTCATGTTTCATGATGCACGAAACTGTGTAATTTGCTTCAGTAATTTTACACTTTATGACTCAACAGTCGTAAAGTAGTAAAAAGATGAAAAAAGTTACATACAAATATGTCAATTATATTCGATACGAGGACGAATACACCTGTTAATTAAAATTTTGATATTATTTACAAGTACCTTGTACACAATACATTAATGAAGTCATCATCATCATTATCAAATAAGAAAAGTATAATTTTAAAAGCATTAAAAGATTAATCGAGCCACAATTTTAATTAATAAGTATTAAAAAAAAATCCTTTTTCTAATACATATAATTAAAGAAAAAAAACCTTTTAGTTTATATTGGATAATGGAAACATAAAAAATAAGCAGTCCAACATGTCGATAATTTACATTACTGCTACATAGAAATATTAATTAACATAAATAATACTATCTATTAATTTCATTTATTATTCATCTGTAACAATATAAACTACTAATAAAAACGAAAAACAGAGAAAAATAAATAAACTTGTTAATAAAACAAAGACATTTAATTACGTCATAATAAAAAAAGTACAGTAAGATATTAAGAAAAATAAAAACGAAAATATATAAAGAAAACAGCAATAATACTGCATTACATAATATTCAATTAGTTAAACTGAAGCGTAAAGTTTCATTTCTCTTACGTAATTAACAACAATTAAAAAAGAAGTTTCCACAATTACATCAGCGTTTATAATAAAGGTATTTTGTTTATAAAATTGAAATAAGCCCAGATATTGACTTATATAGTCTTGAATTACAAAATACATAACATTTTATTAAAGAAAAACTTTTTTTATTAAGACGGATTTATAAAAACTGAAGCAATTTGCCGACAAAAGAAAACAAAAATGTTATACAAAAACAGTGCCGTAGATGATGCATGAAAAAGATTAAATATAAAACAAATTATAAACGATTAATGGAAAAAAATTAATAAAAAAAACTTAACTGAGAATAAAGAGACGATACTTAGTAACGAATCAAGCTTACGAAGCAGAACGAGTCACCCTACCTCATTAAGGATCTCTTTAATTTTTCTTAAATTAAATCATATTTTATCATAAAACATATTCGATCCATTTGATATAATGATAAAATACAGATCTGAAATACTCATTTACCAAAATTAAAAATAAATTTCCTAAATTACTTTGTGTAGAGATGTAACGAAGCTTTGCTACGATTTTTTTTCTTCTGACCAAACCCTATTCAGCCATTTTCCTAGTTGTTTTTTGGTACGAACACGACGAGTGAAACATAAAAATGGAATCACCAAAACATTTTTTGGTTAATTTCTAAGAAAAAAAAAGAAGCAATTCAGGTAATTCGGAAAATCACTTAGGACTAAACGGAGAAACCAATTGCGTGGCAGTGAGTGCAATGTAAATGGATCAAACCGTACATTAATTTTGCAAAATATGGATCTTGCCTATTATATAAAAGAAAAGTTTCAGTACGCAGATATCTCGGTAAATGAGTGATAATTTAATCCTAATTCATATCCATAAACAAAAATTGAGACTTTTGAATCCCACATACAGTTACTATAAATATTGTAGTACTAAAGATCTATATCCACGAAAAACATCCAGATTAATGCAAAAGAACGATCTCTGCCCTCAGATAAACCGAAGTACGGAGAAACAAACAACTTCATCTATTTCGCCTACAATCCTTCGGGTGATGGGGGTAATTTTTAACAAGATGAGAATAGCACGTTATTGATCAACAAATCTGAGGTTATTACCTAAACTGTAAATTGCAACAATAACTGCTTTTTCCAAACATTAAACAGCATTCCACAAAAATTAAGGAAGTGTCTCGAGGAATATCATCGCTAATTCTCGAAATGAATGGCATTTGAAAGCACTCAAGCAAACTCTACATCCTTTGGGAGGTTGACTGTTACGAGGCACTCTTTTAATAGTTATTACTGTAAGGATCTTAGTATTATATAAAATACTAGCTTCCCGTCGCAGCTTCACCCGCGCTATATGGTTATTTGCGTTTCCCGTAGCGGTCATCTTTTTATTTTATATTTAATAGACAAGTAACTTGAGGCAGGTGCAGCTAATCACACGTACAGTAACGATGGCAATGGCTGTGTTAGTTGAACCACAGCGCTGTATATCTTCGCACCCTTTAAAAAAATCGGAATCAATAAAACCCGACAATGGTTTTTTATTTTATCTGAAGAGTATTTGCAAGCCAAATCTACTGAATATCTCGTTTAGTATAGTCGGGATTGGAAAAATTTACGATCAGTGTTTAAGATTTTTTTTATCTCTTTCACCCCTTCAAGGTCGAATTTCAAAAATCTAGAATTTGGTTTATTCACATGAAGATTAGACTCAACAAAAATCAGGCTGAGCTCTTCATTTGTTACCGAGAAATTAAAAAAAAATAGCAGGGTTTCAAAAAAAAAAATCTACTTTAACCCTAAAAAACTCAGAACTTCAAAAATCTAGAAATTGGTTTCTAGATAATCATATGAAGATAACAACAAAAATGTAATCCAGCTGATATCTTTTTGTTACCGAGAAATTACAAAAAATAGTAAATTTTATTACTCCATTTTACCCCTTTAAACACGGAATTTCCAAAAATCCTTTCTTAGCGTGAAGTTACACCATAAGAACATATACACAAATTTTCATCAAATTATCTTCATTAGTGTTAGCTGGGAGTTGATTACGAATCACTCACGATATATTGTCTTCAATTTCGATTAGACCTCTCATTGAAAATTTCTCTACTGAAAAATATCTGGAAGCGGCTCCCTGTAAGAAAGGAGTATGAAAATTTAGCGGCTCAAAATAAGAAGTCCAACACCGTGACGGATTATTTATTATCTACACTTTTAAATAAATAATTTTTCATCGAAATAATTTTTGCAAGTTAGCCTTCAACCAACTAACAAACAATTTTGAAAATCGGACGATTGTTTGCAGAGATATTATAAGAGCATTCCATTACAGTTCCCAAAGCAAGCCCCAGGAGCACCCCGTTTGTTACCAGTTGATGATGATCGGTATAGCCTCTCAGGAGGTGCTCGCGTACGTCACCACTTTAGCCTAACACGTAGTCCCCACGGGAAGCCCATTATTGTTAAGCAAAAATTTTTTAAATTTATTTAATATTGTCTTATTTAACGTAAATTTAATTCTATTACTTTTGTAATATTAATCAATCGATTGATTTAAATCATTCAGTTCAAACCCAGCTCACACAGCGATGCATGAGCTGAATGAAAAGACATTCTATTAGTATACTAGATTCTATTAGGATATTAATTCATTAATGATTATCCTTCAACCGGCAAATCTCCACTACTTCATATATTTTTTTCCAGATTTTTTGAGATGCAATATATCATTTTTCTTTTTCCTGTTTAGCCTCCGGTAACTACCGTTTAGATAATACTTCAGAGGATGAATGAGGATGATATGTATGAGTGTGAATGAAGTGTAGGCTTGTACATTCTCAGTTCGACGATACCTGAGATGTGTGGTTAATTGAAACCCAACCACCAAAGAACACCGGTATCCACGATTTAGTATTCAAGTCCGTGTAAAAATAGCTGGCTTTACTAGGACTTGAACGCTGGAACTCTCGACTTCCAAATCAGCTGATTTGGGAAGACGCGTTCACCACTAGACCGACCCGGTGGGTGAGATGTAATATATCTAATAACCTTCTCAGTTACGATAAATAACAAGGGTAAAAATCTGGTTGCGATTGATAGAGTAGTTTTTCTGTTCACCCCGAATAAATAAATCCTCTTGCTCTTTATGTAATAGTATAGGTTAAATCAGCACTGATGCACCATTTCAATTTCATGTAGAATAGCTCCAACAATCAAATGCAGTTAAATCAACTTTTTTTACCACAGGTGAACATCTATTTAAAATAATAATATTTTACATGCATTTGCTATGCACTTCAATTTTATTACAGTTTTTCTTTCACTCAATAATGGAAAAATCTTTCCCGATCACATCACCTGAAAATGCATCTAAAGATAAAACTTAGTACTAATAATACTTTAATCGATAATAAAAATTTAACGTTCAACGTTATCAGAAAAAAATATGGTGTAAGAATAAAATGCATACGCTTATCTACAGTCTGCGTAAATTAGATAAAAGCTAACCAGTTACGCTTATCATATTTGTGTTACTTAACGATAAAATTATACACTCATTGTAATTAGTTTCTGAACGGAAAATTTAATTTAAATATACCATCTACTAGAAACTCTATAATACAAATAAACATCATTGTTTCTAGTTATTTTTTATGTGCAGTAAAAGAAATTTATATATGGGCGTAAAAATTAAGCGATGTGAAAAATACACAAATTGTGACGGTTAACATTTTTCCAAACGAAACGAAATTTTTGTAAGAAATGAGAAACTTACTTGGAAGCATAAACTGGGACACAAGACACAATTTTTGAACTTTTGACTTTTTCTGTACGAGAAACTGGAAACCCAATTCCGTATTACATAATTTCATTTTTTCTACAGTTGTTTTCCGTTTATAGGCGGCAAGAATGGGGTACATACGTATTAGCCCGTCGACCATAACCATAATGATCCCGTAACTTTGAAGTATTTTCAACCGTAAACATATTTTACATATTAAAAGTATAAGCATTATTGCTTATAATTATCGATATAAATTAACTGAACTTAATCTACGATCGCTAACCTCGAATAATTAACAGTAATGTTTTGATTATTTTAATAAATAATTGCATTACCGAATTTATTATTTAAATACTCAAAACATTATTGTGTTAATTATAATTAGGCACGGTTAGCGAGAGAAGCGAGCATACGATAAGTTTGGTTTAAATAAATATACGTGGTTATATAATGGTTATATCGGTTGATATTACAATAACCCAAAAGTTTGTTATTTATTGGTCGACAGACTAATACTTAAGTACCCAAGAATGTTATCAGTGCGCATCCCGTGCTGTTTAGTCTTAGTACAAAAGTTGGTAACAGTTAACAAAAAAGAGGGCTGATATCTTATCCTTAAAATAATAATACTGATATCTTGTCAGTTAGAATTATATACAGATGTACCAATAACTGTAATTACGTAAGTCTAACTCAACTAGGAAGGTAGGTTGTTTTATTCCATCTTTAGAAATTAACTGAAAGGAAAAGTTACACCTGCTTCTGTGACTGATAATTCAACTCGACAAATGCGTGTAAACGATTAATCATTTAGTCGATTCGGCAGATGTTTAATTCGAGTGTAAAACAATAATATAATAGGCTACAAAAAAAACTATTTACATTAAAGCCTATCAAATAAAAATTACTTCGTATAAAAAGATTCCCTTTCGTAAATAAAAGAAAAATACAAAATAAAAAAACTTCGATTAAAATAACGATATTATAATCGAACGAATATCCAAAATATATTTGCGTTTGAACAACAGTCGCTTAATTTCTTACAAAAAGTTTTAAAAAATTCATAAAAACAAACAGAACAAAACGAAAAATTTAACAAATTATATGTTCAGCGTAAATGAAACGCATTCGCTGTCGGTATATACTGTAATATACATTTTATAAAATACAAACTGTACATAGATTAAAGTAAAACGAGATTGCGCCAGTCAGTCTGTTGTTTTCTTTACTATACTGTCTTATCAGGTTACTCAACAATCCTATTGTTCTCTTTGTAATACAAAGAGCATAAATACAGTATTTTTATCTCTTTGTTTTATTATATACAGAACTTTCTAATTATCTCACATCTCACGCATTTTTCATAACAGAATACTTGATCCCAAACGATCTTTTAAGCGATGGTAAATATTCGAAAGTATGAAACAGGCTGATACACTATATACGTACAATTTCATGTAAAGCTTCAACAGAAACCAAAAAATATACTTTTTGGGTATAAACGCTAAGAAAAAATGAACATTTTCTCGTCTAAGTACTAGACGAGAAAATGAGCACAATTTTAATAAAAATGTTTTATTAAATAAGAATACTCAATTAAAATTGATCTTTTCCACGTAATTCATAGTTTATTCAAAGTTTTATAGGATATGCTATACATTAAACAAAGATAAAATTCGACCAAATTGAACTTAAAACGAGCAAAGTAATAATAAAAAACATTCTGTTACGCGTAAACAAAAAAAAAAAGTTTTGATACGCCAATTCAGCATTGCTTTTTTTAAACGGGTTTCCACTCATTTTGATTAGCTTTACTAAGATAAAAAAATCAGTTTAATGATCACATAGTGATCATTTTCAATTATAAGGTGAAATAAGTTCATAATAAACTTCAATTTTATGCTCCTTTATCATATTTGCCGGGAGAAATTCTTATTACGGTATGTATAAAACCAACTCGAACTAATTTAAATCATAAATTTCTTTTATAAAAAAAAATACTCTATTTTTCTCATTACAAAATCTGTTTTCTAAACTTCAAATCTACTAACGTTCCTTCAAACTCAAAAATTGGCTCTAAGTAACGTTAATTCTCTGTAATATAATTTACGTAAGTATAATAACAATTATCCCGGATTTGTTAAATTTCACACAAATTTAGACCTCCTGTTTGTATAAGAAAAAACCATACGCAAAGAAATCTTTTTTGGTAGAGAATATACAGGAAATTAATAAATAAATATACAGGCAAGATTAAAAAACGACACATCCCTCATCCAGGCTGATTCATCAGGCACTTGGTAGCAAGAGTTCAGCTTCACCGTTCAGCAGACTCGGAAAACAAATCTAAAAACGTTGAATAAGCAAACACAAGGGTTGAAACCGAGAAATAAACGAACCAACATGACACTTCACATCAGGGGTAGGCGCCTATTGTCCGGACGATATTCAACTTTCAACTTTTTATTTTTTTCTAACGGCAGTTAAACATTTTCCTCCATCGTTCATTGTATTGCAGTGTTATTCATTAAAAACCGCCTGATAAGCTGAGAATATCCGAATAAATGTTATATTTGATATTTTTTCCTTACATCGGATGTTAAATTAATTCAATATTTCAATTTAAAACATCTATAAGAAGAATTAACAACAGTTTGCTTTAATGATTATTTATTCAGAATAAAAAAATAAATTATTCTTTTCTCGGTAAATCAAAAACAGAAGGTATTGAAAATAAAATTTAAACAAATTAAAAAAACAAAAGTTCACATCGTTTGAAAAATCATACTACCAAAAGACATTTTCTGCTATTTAATCGGATTAACGAATTACCTACTAGATTTACTTCAATTACTTAATCAATTATATCAAGTAACAGTATAATATTTCGTATGAAATAGGCGCTAAGTTTATAGACATTTAATAAAAAGATTTTTACTAACACAATTTTTAAAATAAAAATCATATTTTTCATCGCATACTATTTAATAATACCCTTAATTACTTAATATTTTATTAACAAAATAAAACGCAAAAAAAAAAAAAAATTAAACCGTAATTAAACTAACGAAATATATAATACACCTAACAAAACTAATCCGCATGCAATTGACGCAAACAGCAATATGGGCACAAGTGACGTACGTGAGCCGCTTAGTAGACACGACACAACAGTAGTAAGTACAATTACGGAGGAGGGAGTGCGTACGTGCGAATATAAACGTTGCAACATAACCGCATCGCGCGTTCACGTATGAATATCTCAAATGAGTGTGGTGATATTGCACGCTTTTTTTAATATTATAATATTTATAATTTAACGCTACACTAATATAAAAAATAATAATAATAATAATAATACATATTTCATTATTATTATTCATAATATCGTTACCAAACAAAATATAACAGAGAAAAAAAGGCAATGTGAAAGTGTTTAATAAAACAGTATACATAAAATATCAATTTTTTCAATAAACAGATATCACGACAAAGTCAAAAATTATGATAATATAAATACCATCCTACAATTCTTATATGATAAAGCTGTAATACTACTTCAGCACGTTGGGAGACGGGGTGTCGAAATTTTTTTTCGGGGTGGGAAACAAAAAAAAAACACATCACATAAAGTCTACACGTGACTCCTTTTTCTGATGTATGAAGATAATTTTAAAGGCCTGAATTGTTTTTTTTATAGATAATTATCTATTAGTCATTTTAAAGACGAACCTTAAATATAATTATAATCTAGAAATTTAAGATCATCCCGATCCGGTTAACCGGTGCGGGCACGTATGACATACATACCCGTACACACAGTTTTATTTTTATAGCTTTTATATTACCAGTGGCTCTGCTCAAGGGAATGTGTGTTTTCTACGAACGTTTATATGGAAGCCGTATATTAACCGAACAGAGGCTGATGAAAGCGGCTATAATTTCGTAAGGTGGGATATCATTTTGCTTGGTTGTATATATTTAATTTCAAAAGAAAATAAAAAAATAATAGGCAAGTATGAATAAACGGTCCTTCTGTAGTAAGAAAATTCGTTTCTCATGAAAAATTGAACCCTTAAACATAACATTGAACCTCTAAAAAAAAAACCTAAATAAATAATAATAATAAAGATTAATTAAAATCTAGTAGAAATTCACACGATAGTCTTGGAAGCAATCTCCAAAACCAATAAAAAAATAAACGCCTTTTCTTTGTTTCATATTAAAATATGTATATTTATATATGAACGATAACTATTTCAATTAATAATCAGAAGAAATAGTCGGTATATTTGATAATCAAAACAAGACAAATAAAACTGAATATTTTAAAGACATAGCTATCATGATTACAATTAGGCATAAATATAAGTTTAAGACTTAGAGCGGCCGTTTGGTTTCTAGAAACTAGAGCGTTGAAATGAAGAATTTTGAGTTCGAGTCCTACTTTTCTCAAACTACAAGCCTGACTTCCGTTTAAGTTCGATTACCGACGTAGAAATCAGGGCTCACGTAACTACAAATAAAGAATAAAAAAATAAATTATTCCGCTAAATCTAACAACACACAAGCCCATAAAGTAGAAAACACCACAAGTCTATCCAATTTCTAATAATTTACTACGATTAAAAAGATTTACTCATACACAAACAAAAAAACAAAAACAATTAACCTCTTCTTTACTTTTAAATCAAAAGTTTATTTAAGAACACTATTTATTTTGTTTCTTTTTTTTAATTATTAAAGTTATTAGACATGCTCATAAAAGTTATTTTAAATTTAAAAAAATACCCTTTCGGCACGCCGGAAGGCGGAGGTAGATCTCACCGGTGTTAAGTAAGGGAATGAAAAAGATTTCCACCTTAAAGTGAAAAAAAAACTTCAAATATACTCAATATGACAATGGTTGCATATGAAGAAAAGTTTTACATGTTTAGCAAACGACACGCCCCATACCAGCAACATTTTGGTCATCCCTTGCAGTTAAGGGTTTGTCATATCAAAAATTGTTACAGACAAAAGTTTTAGGTAATGTTTAGAGGACTAATGATAATTTCTAAACGATTCGATACTGTGCCTATTAAGGGAGTTATGATTTTTTTTGTCTTCTAAACCCCATTCCCCCCCCCCCCTGGGATAATGGTTGGTGATATCAAAAAACTTTACTTAGGTAAGTTTTAGGCTCTTATCCAAAGAATAAATAGTAAGAACTTTAAAAGAATTCGATATTTTGCTTAATAAGAAAGATGTACCGATATTTTGTTGTTTCGAAAAAGCCCTGAATTTCCACCCCGATGGTCCGATTTTGCCCATTAAAGAACTCGATCGAGATTTTGGGTCGTTATATTTTACGTATCAATTTGAAAATGATTGACGTAAAATTACGGCAGTTATCGTATCCACAAGAAAGTGAAATATATACTCGTATATAACATTTTGAATTGACTGTGGTTTTGAGGTCTGGGGGATGTGAAACGCCAAGATATGTCGAAATTTTCCAAGAAGTCGAATCATGGTACCCATTAAAATAGATAGCTTTCTTATGAAATCTACCTAAAAATATACGGATAAACATCCTAAAAAATATATTAACTCCGAGTAATTAGGGGAAGAAAACTGATTTAAGTGAAAAAAATCAGAACATTATTCATAAAAAAATACGTGTTTATTAAAATCCATAATATCGAAATCTTGTCTCGACTATCTTAAAAAAAAAAACATAAAAATAGTTAAAAACAACTGAATGAAAAAAAAAATTATTTATTAAATTCTTCTTTAAACTTGATTTTTTCAAGTCGGGAGTAAAAATTAAAACCAAACAAAACGTAAACAATTTACTAAAAATTAATTTAAGACTTAACTCACACACGCGCGCGCGCGACAAACATGAAAAAGAACACAGATACTACGAAAAAGATTACAACCGATCAAGCTAGCCTGTTATTTCGAAGATGCATTTTTTCCGAATACGTTCCCGAACAGATTTTCTTAAATTACCGTTCAAAAACACTTTAAATAATAGAACCTTATAAGTCTAATTAATTATGTATCATTATGATAATAAACCAACGAATTAGTCAAATCAAAATATCTCCAAATCTTTTACGCAGACCATGCAAATATTTGCTAAAAAAATTGTCCACTGTCTGCAAATAATTTGCTACGGGACTACAAGAAACGTCCTCTGAAAAAAAATCAAAATAAAAAATGAAGGAAAACATTCATTTAGTAACTACAAAAGGTCATTTATATAAGAAAATAAATATATGCCGGTAAAACTGAGTACCTCTTTTTCCAATTCGGTTGGAGGTAATTAAATTAAAATTTAATTTTTTATATTTATCATAGAGGCTAATTCAAATCACGACATAAGTATAATTTAGAAACTCATTTATACATCAAAAACAAAATTAAAATGCAACAGATAAAAACGAAAATTTACCTTGTAAATCATCATTTAAAAACATATTCATTTTAGATTCACCTATTGAACAGATCGTAATCGATCAGCATAAACAAGGTATATAAATGAACATTCATGAACAAGGCAGTTTATGTCACACTTAAATTTTCACATTTATTTTTAAAATGATATATCTATAATAAAAAAAACATTGCAAACAGTCTTTACAATTATATATCGGATTTTTTTTTCGTAAGGAAATTTATTGATATTCACGGCAAGTAAACCAGTAGACACAAAAACCTAAATAATAATGGTATCTTAAATTCAACGTATACTTTTTCGAAAAAGGTTGCAAAGGAATCGGTTTCGTTAACTCGGTTAAAAAAAATATTTTGAAATCTAAGTAGCAAAGTTTATAATTTAATATCGAGGAAACGACGTAAGTGTAAATTCGAAAGGTTTATAAAAACAAAATAAATTAAACGATTACTCCACCCATCACAAAGAAAAACAGACGATTTAAACAGAAACCTTTGATTTAACAGTATATAATAACAAACCGTGCAAATGAAAAAAAAAAATTATATAATAAGCAAGTAATAAAATAAACAAAGTAGAAAACCGCAAAAGAAGGTCGGTTAGTGGTAAATATGGTAATATAGTACGTGCATAAATAATAGAATCTGTTAAATCTACGCTTTCAATCCCTGGTGAAGCTTGCACAGAAATGAAATAAAGCAATCAAATATTCATGTAACGTAACAAATAAAAATTAGAAATTTAATTTAAAAAGATGCTTTCATGCGAAAAATAAAATCCGGCAAAAATATGGAATATTTCATAAAATGTACAATTAAGAACTAAAAAAGTAGTACTAATTTAACGAGTTGAATAGCTTTTAATTATTGAAAAAAAATATCAGAGAAAGACCTATTAAGTATTTTGTAACCACATCCCCTATCAATTTCCTAATTTAAATTTTTTTGTATTCGATTTCTTATTATAACCGAAGATATAATAAATACGTTTTAATTACAAAATATTATTTGATACATCAATTAAGCTAAATTTTACTTGAAAAGGTTTCTACTTCGTAAATTTACGGACGTATGAGAAATATTTTTAGTTCATTGAATATAGCCGTCATCCGTACGAATAATTAGAAACAAACTTGTGAAAGAAAGTGATAAATATAATTAAAATAATTACCCGAATCATATTCAGTGGAAATGGTTAAGCGTTCACCATTATTTTGTATCCTTCTAAACATTATTCCTTAATTTATTCGAGTAAACCGGGATAATTAGAATCAATAATGTTCTGAGAAGAAAAAATTAAAACTATCATAAAACTTAAGATTTACTATAACAGCCAAAAATATCTTTAAAAACTTTTCATCGTTGTTTACAATCAGATCAGAACTCGTAAAATATGTTTTCGAATTATTTTCTAACATGTAACACTAAAATATAACAAAATAATACGGTGATAAACTTTTATATTGTAGAGCATTACATATGAAAATCGCTAAACAACCGACAAACAAAACAATAAATATAAAATTGATAAAAGAAAACAAAACAGATATTTAGATTAACGTTATCTAAAACTGGCGGACGCAAAACAAAACGTTTAACACAGAATAGCTTACAACTTTGAAAATTATATGGTAAATAACAGAGAACAAACGATAAGTTGTACGATTTTAGTTCTACTACATAAATGCTATTTCATTTTCATAAAATCTAAATATTACGGCTGCTGAATCCTATACAGACATTTAATATAGTAAAACTTTAGAAGACCGGACTTCGATACGTAAGCCTGCTAACGTACTAACAACGTTTATATCCTTTGAATGCGAGTTAAAACACAATAACCTACTCCGCACACTTGCCTTCGACAATATAACAGAAAACCACTGGTTTCCTTTTGTATCCCTGTTTCAATAAATACAGTGTAATATAATATAGTACTATAAGTGAATAGTGGTAATAAGCTTAATGAAAACTTTTAAGTTTTATATAGTTTAATACTTTTAAAAACAACTATTAAATGTAGAAGTAATAAAATATGTAAATAATATATAACTTTTAAAAGGATTAAAGCAGTAAGTTACTTTAAACGGTAGAATAGTAAAATTTATACGAATTAGAGACGAAACTTATGGACACTATTCCCACCAAATGCCATTGTCGCTGACACGTACACACACATGTACATGCCATTTGTATTGATTATCCGTAAAAATTTAACAAATAAATTATTAATAAATAGCGCACAGGTATTTTAACTAACTACATTAGTTGTTTTTATAATTTTACTTAATTATTAAAACATATAATCATTTAACTCATCATCATTCAGAGGTATCTGCGGGAACTGAGCAGGTCCTTAGCACCACGTCGGTTACCATTCATTTTATATCTATTTAAACTGCTGAGTTCATACAGCTCCTTTTAATATTAAAATGGAGAAAATATTTTAATCTTTACCGGTCACAATTTTTTATTTTCCCCATCCAATTACCTTCTATTATTGATCTGATCGATCGCTTTCTTCTAATGATATGCCCCGGCCGGTTTCTGTTCGCTTTAAGCTTTTATTCACCTTTTTCTTTCCTCATTAATAATTTTAATTTTTCACTTTGTCTCGACCATTTAATATCCTCCAGTCTCTCCATGTCCGCATTTCAAATGCCTCTGCTCTTTTTTATTCCCCCTTTTCTTAGTGTCCATGTTTCTATCGATAAATAAGTATACTGCAAACGTAACACTTACAAGAAACTTCTTGTAAGTATTTCCACTTTATTACATATTAGAAGTTTCTTTTTGTTAAATTCTTCTTCTTTAGACGTAGCCGGTCTTATTCGATATCACTTTTACAATATTCTGTTAACACATCGACAGTTTTCGATTTTTCCTTCTTTTGTAGAAAACAATCATATCGACATATTATTTTCTACCCTAGTAACTTTCGCTTTCCTAACCGTTCATTTACATAACATATTATAACAATAGTCTACTAATTTTGAATTGTCTGTTAAATATCTATGCGAAACTTAAACACGATTCTTCTTTCCTGCTGACCGTATTTTACTGAATTTTTATCCTAAATTTTAGCCTATGACTGTCTCCTGTTAGTTCGTGGTAACTCACGGCCGCAGCTGGAAGACCTAGCGCAGGGGGCTTTGTCAACCGCAGGAGAGGAGGATGGACATTCAAAATTTAAAGATTTCTGTGCCCAAGACGAAGTTTATGCTTCTCAAAGCTGCAAACTAATTATCATACAGTCGAAACCCCCGTATTAAGTATAAAGGCTGTGTAATCAGCCGGGTTCGAGTTAATAAGTATCTTGGTGTTTTGTTTGATGAGAAGTTGCTGTTTAGCAACCAGATTAGGCAAATAGCGGCGGACTCCATCTCTGTAGTGCACAAAAGCTTAGGAGGATTACTCGAAAGGAGGATTACGGGCTGTCAGGCCGTCTTTGTATATGGTGTACCGAGGTGTCTTAGAAAGTATGACCTCTTACGCGGCGTCAGTTTGGGCGCAAAGACTGAAAAGAAATCAATCATTTGTTCAAAATTTAAGGAGTGCCCAGCACAGAGCTTTAATTGAATGCACTAGTGTTTTTAAAATAACCTCCTACAAGGCTACCACCGTATTGGGAAAGGCTCTCCCAATCGATTTAGTGGTGAAAGTTCGGGCGGCCATGTGGAAATTGCGATGAGGCATGGAGGCCGAGGTATCTGGGATGCGGTTTCGAGGCGGGCCTGTACCGGAACGGAATGGTGATGTCAATGCACCGGTTCTAAATTTCGAACAGTTGCCCGTCTCCCGCCTGCGGAGGAGGCTTTACACCCTCGCGATGGAAGCATGGCAGCAAAAATAGCACGCCACGACTAAGGGAAGAGCCTTATATAAGTTTATACAGGATTTGCGGGGATGGTATGTCTCTCCTTCGTTTTTAAGGGCAACGGGAGCCCGAGTGCTCTCCAACCATGTAAATTTAAACAAATATTTTTGTTTCGGTTTCGCCTGGCAACTGATGAGCTGTGTGTCTGCGGGGAGGTCCAGTCGAACGAACACATGATGTTCGCCGGCCCAGCTCTTGGGGGGGGGGGGGCAGAACTCAGGCCACCCTGGAACTTAAAGGTCAAGGGAAAAACTGGCCACTCACAAGCGGCGAGTCAATGTGGCGAGAGCCGCATTGTCGGCTGCGTGGGAGTTCCTTGATGCGGTTGCTTTGTTCAACAGACATCAGTAGTTTACCTAGGGGAAAAGGCTCCTTCCTCACTGCTGTAGGAAGCTAACCGAGAGATATGGCAGGCTACCAGCCAGATTAAGGCTCCAAGCGCTTTAATAGTGAACAGGTACTTGATGGCATTCAGCGGTCTAGGGGTGGCAGCGAGTTGCTGTCTTTGACGAGATATATTTAATTATTGACAGTCATATATGCTTTAGTAATTGACGGGGTGCGCCTACCCATTCTAAAGATATATGACAAGTGGAGGGTAGGACACGCAAGCGAGTGGTGTATGATACCATGCTTATTCCGCTCACGCTTTTAGTTTAGTGCTTTTAGGCTCAGCAGCCGTTTGTGGCACAGGCATTCGGTCTTATGCTTTAGGACGACCGAATGGAATGGTGGCGGGAGAAATGTCAAGCAAACCAATTCCTGCAGACTGTATTTTACTGAATTTTTATTCTGACTTCAACGTGCATATTAATATTAAATAAGATCGGTGATAGCCAGTATAATTGCCTTACTTCTCCTCCATCCATTAGGATAAATTTCTTATTTTGATTTGATCATCGTTTATTTTAGCTGTTTTTCTGATTCAATTGCAACTACTCATTAATTAACCAATTTTCTATGTTTCAAATTTACTCCATTAACATTTCCGCGATTTATACCATAGAGAATAGTTTAAGTAATATCAACAATTTTTTTTTTTTATGTAATATTTCAGATAGATACTGTACAAAAAACGGAAAGTTCTCGTCACATAAATAACTATATATGTGAAAAAAGTAACAATATAGGCACGCATAAATGCGAACAAAAGGTTTTCGCATACACGCAGAAATAATGCTACCAGTATTTATTAAATTTATTACACCATGCAAAAAATAAATTATGAAATCGAAATGCGAATTTAATTATCATACGACTGCATATATAAGTGTTTAGAAATACTTAATTACATTAAACACTGATACTGTCGTACAACAAGAAACCTTGAACTACAGAACAGACGAGTGAAAATCTATTTACGTATACAAGAGATATCTCAAACTAAGGACCTCTGGGAAATTTCTCTCCTTAAGATTGGCGAACCTGTATCGTTTAAGGCCTTTCTTTCTTTTCCTGTTTAGCCTCCGGTAACTACCGTTTAGATAATACTTCAGAGGATGAATGAGGATGATATGTATGAGTGTAAATGAGGTGTAGTCTTGTACATTCTCAGTTCGACCATTCCTGAGATGTGTGGTTAATTGAAACCCAACCACCAAAGAACACCGGTATCCACGATCTAGTATTCAAATCCGTGTAAAAATAACTGGCTTTACTAGGACTTGAACGCTGGAACTCTCGACTTCCAAATCAGCTGATTTGGGAAGACGCGTTCACCACTAGACCAACCCGGTGGGTAATCGTATCGTTTAAGGCCACGGACAGTAATGTACACAATGTACACGTTGTTGTCCGTAAGTTGTCTCGTCGTAGTATCTTTTTTACGTGTGTTATTATTACGTTATAAAATGAATAAGAAAATTGATGTTGCCGCCGACTGTGATATACGTGGAGATACGGTTTTTAAGGCAACAAAACGTTAAGCCGGCTGAAATTCATAGGCAGTTGGTTGCTGTAATGTTGATTGCGGTGGTAATGTAATGAATGAAATAAACGTCCGAAAATGGTGTCAAAGGATTAGAAATAACAGAATTTATGTGCACGATGAAGAACGTTCGGGGAGACCCTCGATAATCACAGACGACTCGTTGAAACGTGTCGATGGTGAAATCAAAAAAGATCATCGCTCGATTTCCGACGTGGCCCTTCTTTTACCTGATATTTATTTCATTTGTGTAGCATCCAATTCGTGCACGTCTTAACGGAACGTCACAAAAAATCCGAATGGGATCTGCTTTGTTCCTTAATTCCTTAATTCAATCGTTACCAGCAGTGAAATATGAATTTCGTATTACATGCCAGAGAGAAAACGACAGTCAAATGAATGGCGTCATCCTGAATCACCAACAAAGGTCAAACCACAGCCATTTGGACGAAAAGTGATGGCCATAGTCTTTTGGGATGGGTTTGGCATACTGCTGATTGATTTCGTGTCACGATTATAAATGCAGAAGCCTACTGCAAAACTCTACATAAGTTACAGCGCGCCATTCAAAATCGGCGACGGGCGGCTGACCGACGGCGTCGTTCTCCTGTACGATAATGCACGCCCATATGTTGCGGGTCCGACACGTTATTTACTGAGAACATTTGGATGAGAAATGTACGATCACCCACCATATAGTCCGGACTTAGCTCCTTCTGATTACCATTAGTTTGGGAAATTGAAAGAATTTTTGAGTGGTAAGCAATTCGCTGGTGATGATGAACCTAAAAATGCTGTTAATCAGTGGCTAAATGGACTGGCGGCGACGAATACGAACGGGGGGGGGGAGGGTATATTAAAGCTGGTGTGTCGCTACGATAAATATCTTAATTAATGTGGCGATTATATAGAAAAGTAGTGTAAGGTATTTAGTTTCAGAGAGATAAAAAATATTTATAAAGTTTTCAGAATAAATTTTTATAAAATGAAATTTATAAATTTAGATCGTTACTTAGAGATAACCTTCCGTACTATAAAAAAATGAAGTGACAATACTACGTAACTAAATTAATAATATTAATAATTAACAAAGCAAATGTTATCGAATAAACTCAAGTTATTTAAATAGGCAACTAAGAAAACAATATACTTTATTTCCTTGATAAACTATTATAATAACAAGAAAATTATCTACAACTTTACAAGGTCAGAAATGTACACAAGAGATGGAGTAAGAAACAAAAAGCATGCTGTTACAGGAAAAAGAAGGATATACAAGGAGTTGGGAACACGGTGAAGAGGGGAACCCCATTATGAAGGCTAATGAACTGTCTGAAGATGAAATTATTAACACAGTATAATACAGTACAAAACAATTTCAATTGCAAATACTGTATAGCAGTGTGCTAGGCTCGCACTTGCTCATTTCAAACACACAACCGCCATCGCCTTCCCCCTTTCCGACGCCCACCTCATCCGAACCCTGTAACACCGCAACTGGTTGTGGTGGCATTACTGACTAAACTATTTACATTTGCATCGTAATTGATTTGCAAATTTTCTCGGGCGAGTAACTTACGATACTAAAAGAAGAAAACACGACCGAGGGGAAGCCCATAATAAACCAGTATAAAAGCCACGAAATACAGGGCTATATATAATAATAATATTAAATGGTCGCTACACAAAATGAATACACGAATGTAAAGAGAAAAAAACCTTTATAATAAATGGTAGAATAATTTATTAAATAAACGTTGCTGTTCACCGCAAATTATGCAAACTCTTTCACCGTTTGCCAATATGATGTCATCATCTGCATATTATGAGTTATAATTAAAATGTTATTTATTCAACAAACCTGGGGCCAGAATATTTTCCACATCATTGAACCGGTAAATAGAAGACTAACATATGAAAATTTCATGAAGATCTACTTTGTAGAATTTGCTTATTATCTTAACACAGAGAAGATTTCCAAAAACAGACTAAATACTCATGTATAGACTACATATTAATACGTAAAGGAATATTTGCAAGATATGGCTGGAAAAATACATGTTATATAGCCTTAACGTGTAAGAGTTTACCAACAATAAGCATGAAAAAGATGAAGGAAATTTGTAATGGTAGATTCTACATCTGTATTTCAACGTTTTAGGTTTAACAAAAATTCCAAACAGCAGAAACAAAGGTGAGGTTCATTCCCAAGAGGAAAGATCAGGTAAGATAAGCTTGAAATTTTTTAAGGATCTAGAATTAAACAGGAATCAGATAAATAGAGCTTAAAAAAAGCGTAAAAGTATCGAGGCAAAATTTTACGAAAAAAAAAAATCATTCATTCAACATTAAATTATACAAACCATGCAAATTACATCAACACTGGAACTTAAAATTACTCCAGTATATGAAAATGATCATCCAGGAAATGAAATTTTTTTAATATAATTTGTTTTCAAAATAAAAATAAATAAAGCTAATAAAACTAATTTCAAAGCTGAATAATATTAATTTAACCATAATTACAACCGGCCTGATTTAAAACGTTTCTTCAAATCACCAACGTTCATTATATCACCACTACAAACGTAAAGACGAGGATAAGTCAAAAAGTAAAGGGAAATTTTGATTTCCCCCCAATCATAAGTATGGCAACAATGATTCTGCTATAACTCATAAACTTTATCAGCTGTTCATTGAAAGTATTGCTTTATTGTTAGCTATTTGTGATTGTGTTTAATTCTGTTTTAAATGATTGCTCCTTTTTCTGATTGCACCAAGGAAGAAATGCGAGTAGTGATACGTTTCCTCAGTTCAGAAGAGGTGAAAACAGCAGAGATTATTCGTTGAATGCAGCAGCAATATGCGAAGAGTTGTTTGAGTGGAAGCAAGATCTATGAATGGATTGATCGCTTTAAAAACGGTAGGACTCTCTCTGATGAACAGCGGCAAGATAGAAGTAGGCGATTTCCACTTCAAAGACTAACGACAATATTGATGCCGGTTAAACAAATGATTCCCGTAATCGAAGAATTGCAGTTGATTACATTGCAAGTGAGTTGAATATAAGCCATAGCTCAGCATTTTCAATCATCCATGATTCTTTAAACTTTCAAAAAGTCTGTGCTCGCTGGGTTCCACGTCAATTGGCCAGCATCCATAAAAAGAATCGTTTGAAAATTTCTCAGCAGCTTTCGAAACGTTAAGAAGCTGAAGGAGACTCATTTCTTAAGCGATTAATAACCGTTGACGAGACATGAGTTCATCATTTTGAACCCGAGATTAAGCGACAAAGTTTAGTGTGAAAACATTCATCTCTCACAACAAAAAAGTTCAAAACTCAGATGTCTGCAAAAAGGTAAAGATGACGATATTCTGGAATATAAAAGGTTCACTTTTGGTTTACTTCACACCTAAAGGTCAATCAGTAAACAGTGACAACTACTGTGAACTAGTGCGTTTACTGAAGCAAAAACTGAAATCCAAAAAGACACGGTAAACTTTCTAAAGACGTGATTTTGCTTCAGGATAACGCTCAACAACATACGGCCAAAAAAACAGACCTTTGTCTTCAAAATGTCGGTTTTTAACTGCTTGACCACTCTCCATACAGTCCAGGTCTAGTTCCAACCGATTTTCATCTTTTTGCCCCATTAAAAGAATAGTTGCGCCCTCGCAACTCTTCTTTTAATCGATAATGATTCCCTTGTCATTATCAATCTGATGAACCGAGTCCGTACAAGCGGTGAAAAAGTTTCTGCACAACAGATGAAAAACTTTCTTCCAGAAAGTGCATACAAGTAGGAGGGGATTATGTTGAAAAAATAATGCATGTATCATTTATGTAAGCACTAAACACATTGATTTTTTGAATTTCACTTTACTTTTTAACTTGCCCTCGCACATAATTTCCAGTTATTTATGACTAACTAATGCGGTATTATAATGTACTTAAAACAGTTTCTGGATACTCGCAAATCTCTTTTTCCACTAATACCCTTTAGTATAACTTTAAGGAAACTATATATAAACGTAATATTACTTGAAAAGTTAAAAATTATTCTAATAAAAAAAAAACCCACTAAAAAATACTTTGAAATCCCTTAACTTCATAATTAATTAACAATTACAATATACAAACTCAAAAATGAGGCGAAATTCATCCAACATTTTTTATTACTGTAAATATTTTAGTGTTTAAGCTTACGTGTTCTTTTGTTGCAGGTATAGATGCTTTTTAAAATCTGTACAGTAAATCAGGGAATACTGCCAATGCGCGTGCCACGTATAAAAAAAAATACATAATATATATATATATACACATACCCACATAATGAATCACGATATAAATACATTAAAAAAAAAAAAATGTACAATTTGTACTTCCAAGTTAAAACAACAAAACGTTTCACCGCATTACAAATGTGACATCATTTAGGGAACATATTTATTACTTTTTATCTGGACAGAATTCAAAAAACCGTTTCAAGAATTAAAAAAGTATACATTATAGGCATAAATTAGGCTATGTACACTATATTTGATACATATAGGTCTAACGCCTGGCGAATTCCCAATTCTTTGAAACATTTATTTCCTAAATGAGTTTAGGATTTTTGTTTGGAGATAAACATTGTTCATGAAAAAAGATAACAAATATATATATATTTCAACGTTAATAAAACGTACCAATAATATTAATTTACGAAAAAACTTGTAGAGTGATAGTTAAAAAAAAAACCTTGTGCATCATTCAGTTTATAAAATTTTGAAGGAAAATAAAATTACAATTTAGGTTTTCAACAAAGCAGGATATATATTTAAAAAAAATGGTTTATGAAAATAGATAACGTATGGATTAACACAACCGAAGATTTCCTTTTGATAAAACTTGTTTACAACTTCCTTTCCACACTTAACAATAAGTTACACTGAAACAAAATAAAATTCTTGTTTATTTAACTGATAAACATAATAACAATAATACCAAACAACAGAAACGAAATGAGTTTTAGAAAGAATTTAAACGTTACAGCGCTTGCCCGCAAACAAACCTAGATTCACACAGTCTTAAAACTTTCTATGAATTTGCTAATTCCTCTATTTTAATCCATATTTCCCTAAAGTCTTAAATTTATTAGGGTTTTGTTTTCCTATAGCCACTACAATAATTTTTTACTCCATGTTTTATTATATATCCAGTCATTCTTATCAATGAAAAGATTTATAACGTGTTCTTAGTTAGTAGCCATGTCTCGAACAAAACATCTGCTGTGTGAAATTTACGAAACGTAGTCGCTTCTCTTCGAGCAATGAGGATTAATTCATAACCGGTTCCGAGGGTGAATAAACTGAATGTAACATTTCTAGTAATAAATATCTCCTGCATTTCGATGTGTAATAGTATATTCGGCCCGAAAGTAATATAATAATATTGGTAACGGAAAAAACCACTTCATTCCTCACTTTTCCTTTTAAAAAGACTAGCATGGAATGCTTATTAGTATTTTGAAAGGCTTAAACATTTTAGAATGACTTCTTTTTCAAGTCATTTCAACCGCCTGGTTATTCTACTTATATTAATACGTACTTCGGTGGTAAAGTCCCCATAGAAATGAGTATACTTAATAGTAGTAATAGATATTTTTAATTTCTGCAAACATATTTATACGTTTGCAGAAATACGTTTATAAATATATTATATTTTTGCAAATATTTAAACATCGGAATATTTAATTGTTTATTTATGTACTAACTTACAACAAGGTATAATAATATACCATATCTGAGGGCGAGTTATTGCAGTTCAATAATTAACATTTCATTTAAGTTATATAAGAAATGTTTTATAGAAAGGAGAATCACGAAGAATATAACAAACTTTCAGAACATGTTCTACTAGTAAAAATGAAGAAGAAAAATCATATAAACCTAAGTTCGGAAACGCTTCGTTGGCGTGTAACCGCTGGCGAAAGACTTTGCCCTTGCGCCTTCGGTAAATTTAACCCAGACTGTAATTCTTAGGACCTAAATTAAAAGGTTAGTTTAGTGGTTATACATAAAATCTGATATGAAAAAATGGGGAGGGGGTGAAATAGACCCCAGAACTATATTTTTAGTAATTATCGAGAAATCTATAGTAAACGTCAAAAGATTGCCGTAAAACAACTTTGTTAAACAGTTAATAAACACATAAATGTTTTAATCGAAACTGAATTTGATTCTGAATAAAATTGTATACATAAATAACGTCCAAAGAAAAGATAGTAAAACGTAAAAATCGGCAATTTATTAAAAATAAAACATATCAAAATGTGGGAGATTTTAATGAAGGGTTTCCGAACCTATATTTACATGGAGTTTCTTCTTTATTTACACCAGTAGAAAAATTCCGTACTTCGCGATTCATCCTGAATAAATTACTTATTATTTATACAGACATGTTTATTCTCTTCGAAAAAAACAACATTTACCCTACTCTTTAAATATATTTTGATCTATTGACAAAAAATAACGAAATACTGTCATAATACTCTATGATATCTGTTTAGTTTAGAGGATATTGCTGCAGGAAAGTACTACGTCGGAGTTATAACGTAATAAAATAGACCACTTAAGAATCATTTCTTAATAAATAAGAAAAATCTTATTATTAAAGGATCACAAGTTTTTGTAACGAATATAGAACCGAGTACGCAGGTACTAAATTCGAATTTCTTTATTCACAGTAGTATTAAAATTCTTTAAAATGATCTTTACTGCGTATTTCAGAAAGTTGAACATCGCTTCCAATAATATATTTACTTCTAAAATCAAGCAATAATGAACCGTTTAGAATTACGGGCGGAAAACTTAAAATTAATAAACAGCGGAATAATAAAGACTGTTTATGGTTACTTAAAAATTTTCAATAATAAAAACTACTATATTTAACTGAATTAATGTTTAATATTAACGAGACGCAGTTACAAATATTAAAATTATAGACGAGAACGTGTATATACGTACATTATTAATATTTAGTATCTAGATATGGCAAGAACTAAATTCTTCCCTTTCATTCCAGGGATTAGGTTGTGTAGACCTGTTCTGGTACCCATCGTTTCCTTGGTCTCTCTACAGGTTGATAATCTAAGTTAGCTGCTGTCATCCTCTCTCCAATCGTCCTACTCAAGTGGCTGCACCACCTTTTTCTATTGTTTTATTCTATCGTATAAAGATTGTACTGAAAGCTCTCTTGGTATATCCTCATTTCTGATCCTATCCGTCCGTGTGCAACCAACCACAATACACTACGTAAAAACCTCATTTCCGCGACCTGAATTCTGGTATCACGGTTTGTGTTGTGTACCCACTATTCGCTACCGTATAATATAGTGGGGACGGCTATCGTGTTACAAAATTTAATGCTTGAATCTATCCGTGTTTTATTTTTCAGATCCCTGTGTATGTTCCCAAATATTTGCTAAATCTTTCAAACGCATCATTACCGAACTTCTATGTTACATCACTGCACAGATATTTAAAACGCTGCACTTGCTCGATCACCATTCTCCCAATCAATCATCTTTGTACGTCTTGAACACTTCCCTTTAAAGGTATAGTTTTAGTTTTCATCGGTGATATCCCCCACTGATTCTATTGAAACAATTAGTTGAAAGGTGTGTATTCAACTAATGTTCTATGAAAGTTTCATCCTTCTCGGATTTATACAAACAAAATGGCGGCTTACAAACAAAAACATAAATTTCAGGTGAACCACATTCTTTATTCATTATGAAATAGTTGGTAAATATGAGTAAAAACATATGACGATTAGAACTAGAATAATTAAATTATTATTACTCACTTATAATTAAATTAGATAATTACTCACGGTTATGATTAACTATTAACTCGTTTTATTCAATTTGACATAGCTGTTCAATAACACATTATCTGTTTTTAATCATTTTAAACGCTGTTTTGTAATGAATAAAAAATGTGTTTCATCTGAAACTGATGTTTAAAAGCTGCCATTTTTTTCTATAAATCCTAGAAAGTTGAAATTTTCACGTAACATTTTTTCAACCTTAATTAAAAGGTCTTAGTTTCAATAGAATTAGTGGGGGAATGGGCGAGTGATACTAAATCAAAAGCGTATATCTCTTCGTGGGACACACCGTATATATATATATATATATGTAACACACACACAAAACCACTGAAAGGGCTATTTAGATAACAATGGATAAAATACCAAAACTTCCAAATACGAGTAACACTATAAACATTTCAACTAAAATCAACAAATAACAAGTTAAAATTTAATTATACAAAAAATACCTTGAAATAACAATCTTTAAATCCGTTATCGACAATAAGCTATTATATCGAAAATAAGCTCCCGTAAAAAAGTAACCAATTAAATACCATTTTAAAAACCTATGAGATTTGTTTTGATTGAAAACGTTCAGTATAATGAGAAAATACCACTTCACCGTTGATGAACTTGAAAATCATTTTTGGCTAAACTACATTACTATTTGAAACGGCTTATAAAAATATAAATTTTTTTTTAAATTTTATTGATCTATTTATTTTTATTTTTGATTATAAAATTATGTAAAATATTTCGAGCTTTTTGAATAAAATATTTGTTTATAAAAAATATATGTGTTGTACTCAAAGTACGAAACTTTCAACAGTGTTAAAGATCCCAGAACTTCCCGATACTGGGTTGGATAGAGCTCAACGCCGCCTTTGGATGGGATTTTTTGCTTTGTTCGCGGCTCCGTGTACAACGTGTAAAGCGTTCCTTAATCATGCCTCTATTACCGTAGATTCATTTCTCCTACCTTCCCGGCGGTTATCAGCGCATTTTGCTAGACGATCACTTAATCTTAGTGAAGATGCGGGAATCTTATTGTTTTTGGTATTTGTATAGGTAGGATGAGTGTCTAAAAATTTACACCCAAGGACATTTATTACAATCCAGTAGCAGTAAAAAATCTTATTCTGGCTTCGATGCTTATCGGTAGAGCCTATCTAATGCATTACAAAACGTAGAGGTCAAATCGTTGCTTAAATACGTACTACACATACATAAGTAATAAATTTTAAAAACGAGAATTTTTTAATACGGATAAAAATTACTAAAATCGAAGGGGCGTCATTTTTTTTTACTAATAACTTCGCTTTTCCTATTTTATTTATTATAATAACCGGAAAAGTAGAAATATATTGATACAGTAATACTTAGAATAACACACGGAGGAAGTACTAAATAATATTCAATATAAATTATACAGTATTAACGATAGTTAAGAAAAAACAACCTTTAAAAATATTATCTGAAGTAGATAAGTTTTAATAATCTATACATTCATACGACTATGATTATATTTCCATCAGATTATTTTGAATAATGGAAGATCTTTAAAAAAAAAAGATATTAAAAAGAAAAAAACGACGTAAGCTATTATTTCTTATTTACTTTCTAGATCTCTTTAAAAGTAACAAAAACAAAAGATATCTATCAAAATATGATCGTGCATCAAAAGAAAAAAACATAATAATAAAAACAAAACAAAAATAACAGTAAGAAGTAGAAGATGAATAAAGATTCCCATTTTCTCTTCCATGTTTAATTTGTAACGCAGGTTTTAAATCAGTCGTCTAGTTCTTCGAGTTCACGTTATCGTGACGCGTGAAGTAGCCCGATAAAAAAGCAAAACAAAACGAAAACGGTTAGTTCTTTGATTCATCGGGAAATAAGATAAGATATAAAATAGTGAAGAAAGAGTAATGACGGTGGAGAAGGGATTGGAGTGAGAACGAATGAGCAAGTCTTCGTTTTTCTTCGTTTACAACCGAGTAGTGTGATGTGTCATAAGATGAATCAACCACCGGCTGGCTAGTTGGGCGTCATCAATCTTAATCCGAACACTGATCCATCTACACCACCCCTCCAACCACAATGAAAGCATACCGAACCGACCTTTATTTTTCTCCTGTTCAGTCTCCGGGTATCACCGTCAGGTATTACTTCAGAGGTTCATATGTATGAGTGTAAATGAAGTTTAGTCTTGTAGTCTCAGGACGACCGTTTCTGAGATGTCTGGTTAATTGAAACCCAACCACAGAAAAACACCGGTATCCACGATCTAATATTCAAATCCGTATAAAAGTAACTGCCACTACTAGGACTACAACGCTGGTACTCTCGACTTCCAAATCAGCTGATTTGGGAAGACGCGATCACCCACTAGACCAACCCGGTGGGTTATATACACCAGGCCGATCTAGCAGAACTCTTTTTAACTTTCCTTCAACTGTTTCTTACTCTCTTCCGACCCTAATCGAACACAAATTCTCTCCACCCGTCCATAACACTGCAACAAACAAAGCACAATGCTTTGTACGTCGGTCATCGTTTTGTTCAGTTGACAATTTTCCGACAAAAGATTCCTAACTTTTTTTTTGGTAAGATTTGCTTTAAAATAACAGTATACGCTAAAAATATACAAAATCAATTTCAAACAAACACTTCTACAATTATTACCTTTCTTTTTCTTTTTCCTGTTTAGCCTCCGGTAACTACCGTTTAGATAATTCTTCAGAGGATGATATGTATGAATGTAAATGAAGTGTAGTCTTGTACATTCTCAGTTCGACTATTCGTGAGATGTGTGGTTAATTGAAACCCAACCAACAAAGAACACCGGTATCCACGATCTAGTATTCAAATCCGTGTAAAAATAACTGGCTTTACTAGGGATTTGTACGCTGTAACTCTCGACTTCCAAATTAGCTGATTTGGGAAGACGCGTTAACCACTAGACCAACCCGGTGGGTCTACAATTATTACCTAAAAATGTCTATGTTGTACGTATTTTCAAGCGTATCGTTTGTAACAAAATCAAACCGTACTGTTTTGCTCTGACGCGGTTTAAAATACGCACTAAGTTATCGTCATTAATACTGTACTGATAAATAACAATCAAAGCCTGAAAAGCTCTCGTTCCTCAAACGTTTGCTCGTCGTTGACGTAGAAGGTTTGACACGCTCCTGCCGTTGTTGAAGCTATTGCTCAACTCTGGGCGTAGCGGTCTCGGTCAGCAGCTAAGCGAGAATCACGCAATTCAGCTGTTTCACAAAACCGAGATACTCTCATTTTGTTTAGCAGCCTTTGAATAATAATAAAGGTTACTTATATTTTTTTTTAATAAGGTATTTTTTAAACATTTGACAAACCAATATCGACAGCCAAAATAAACAAACAAAATCCATAAAAGCTCTTTAATGTATTAATTTAAGCTAATTAATTTTTTTGTTTAATAAATTAATTCTCATTAGGAATTTCGTGATAATTCTAATTGTAGATAATGACCAAAACAGTGAAGATAAAAATCTGTGAAGTCTTATTAAAATTTGACCAGTAATAAATCTGGGAAAGGTCATAATAAGACATTAATTTATTTATTTATACGTTCGACAAAAAATATACTTACTAGAATATTAATAATTTTAATGTTGTAAACTACTTACGTGTAGCAACCAATCAACAGAATATAAAACACCACTAACCTGTAAAAAAAAAGGAAAAATTAAAATTATAAACGTATTTCATGTAAAAAATACATAATTGATAAAATAATAATTATTCCAATAATGAAGGTTTACCAAGCTTTAATAACATAATGTGCACGACGTATCAAATTTTTATAAATGGGATAACTAAACGTTAAAAAAAAATATTTATGTTAAATAAAACAATCAGCTTTCTTGAAAAATGAAACTGATTTTCCATAGAAGGTAAATACCACAGGAAAACTAAACTCATTTGTTTACAAATTTCAAACGCTTTAAACTGCATCTAACCCGACAAATACAGCTCCATGAACAAGTTACTGTAATGTACATTTCAACTTCATTTCTTAAGAATTTCATTAAATACTAACCGTCAAAACAAATTAAAATTATGTCTCTTTCATTTAAAATAATTATGTCGTAAAATAATGTATTATAAGGTGGCAAATCCCTTATCAAACCGAGTAAAAAATCAATTTTTTAAAAAATATGTTTGATAAAACGTCCGTAACCTTCGTAAAGAGTAAGAATGTAAATAAATTGTATAATATCTATATCTAAATAAATAAAAATGTAAATGTTCTTTTGTTCAAAATCTTGTTTGATTTAAGATTTTTAAGTTCTTCACAGATTCCTTTGAAATTTTGACACAGTGTTGCATTTTCGAATACGCACGCGTTTTTATATACCTAAGATGTCACATCTGTGACAAGTAAAAACATGTTTTTTTTTTTTAAAACAGCGCTATCTATTGGACGTAAAAGCAACACACGCTATACCAAATATTTTACTGTTCTATTTCAATGTTTCCGATATGTGTGTCCGCTATAGACTAAAAAACTACGCGGGGAAAAAGGGAGAGAGGAAAAATCGGAAAAGGGAAAAATCGATAAAGGTAAAAGGGAAATAGAGATGGGAAATAGAGATGGGAAAGGAAATGTGGTAAAATGATAACGGTGAAAAGGTGGAAGAGGAAAGCGTAAAAGGGAAGGAAAGGGTAAATTTTGTGAAGTTCCGTAATGTTCATTTTGTTAATGTTTTATTAAACTTTCAATTGTGTTAATTTAATCTATGTATATATATGCTCAAATCTAGCAATAGCGAAACATTGCCGGGTCTGCTAGTAAAGTAATAAATCCGTTTCAGAACACCTTTACCTATAATTTAACCAATAAGTTTTGCGCATCATAACTGTATTTCCAGGAAAATTCAAAGCTACTTATAAATAATAATATGTTTTAGATAACATTTATTTTACGTAAATAGATAAACATATGACGAAGAGATTTGCAATAGATTTTATTATATAACAGACAAAATGTAGTACTGTAACCAAAATAAAGTTAGTTATTGTGTTTGGCTTTTTTGTTTAATAAACGAAACTAAAACTAATATAAAAGAGAGGCAATTATATTAAAATTAAAAAAAAAAATTAAAGGGAATCAAACTCTTTTTTACATAACTCTTTATTCAAATAGATATAAAATCTTTGAGAAAAATGTTTATTTCTTTTTAACTTATCATCATTATCTGACTCTGTGTTATCATCTTTTGAATTTGAAAAGAGGGATTCTTTTACGAATGACTGAATCACTCGATAAGTTGAAAATAAAAAAAAAAATGAAAATCTTAAAAAAGAAAGCTTTCCATGGATTTAATAAAGTTCTACGATCAAAGAAAAAAATATATAGAACACACACACACACACACACACAAAAGTAATTAAAAAAATGAACGAATAAAAATCTAACAGCAGTAAAGAACTTGAAAGTTTCTGTTAATACATTGAAAGAAAGAAAAAGAACATTAAGTAAAAGGATGAAAAATAAAGAATTGGTTAACACAGTGTAAGTAAATGCTTTTTATTTTTTTTTTAAATCAAGAAAGGTTTCAATAACTAAGACTCTCTAATATCGATAACCGATCATAATAAAAGACCGAATAATACATTTTAATTAAAACCGAACAAAATCAATCATTTTTAAGTTTATTATTATTATTATTATTTTTGTTTAAATCACAGACAATGACCATTACATATAATACAATTTTAAATATATAATTTTCTTTAAAACATGTGTTTATTTAGTAAATTGAAACAAAAAAATACAAGTAAATTAAGACAAAAACACAAAAAATGTTCTGGAAGAATAAAATAACGAAACTATTATTTAAAATTAATCTGGTTTACTGCAGATTTTTGTTTAAGAAAGAAAAACAAGCATTGAAACACATTTAGGATTAAGTCTGCTTCTCTCAAAAGTAAACCTGAAAGATTCCCTCTGGATAAACTGTTGACGACGGAGTGATTAAATATTTTAAAGATAATTCCTTTAAGCGAGGCTATAGACTGTTAGTTTTCCAGTATTTGAAAATGTTTTCACAAGCTACAACAAGGAAAGCTTTTTCTAGATCCCGTTGAATTTTATGTAATGGCATTATATTAGCGATCTCAAAATAGACTTTAGAATTCGAGTACTCACCCATCGTGCTTAAAATATTAATAGGGAGCCTCAATTCCTCGACTGTTTTTTCTCTCATAAATTACGACAACTTGTAATTACCTCAGGATTTACAAAAGAGAATAAATAAAATAAAAAATAATAACACTAATAAAATACATATATATTTAATATGTTAGGTGTAATAAGAAAATAGTTGTAGATAAGCTGATGCGAGGCTGAAAACTTAGTCGACATACACAGCTTAATATGTAAAAACAATTATTGATTTCCTATCGCTTTCATCTTAGAACCGAATGTATTATTCTACATCAACTTGCCAGCCACACCAAAGTTCAGGTGTTATTCAGCGGTATTATATAAATTAATGTAACTTATTTTACAGTAACCGTAATTGTTCTCAGAGAAATCAACGATATCAGGGCTCCTCTTAGGTTCGACATATTACGCGAGTCACTTACATAAGAATGCACACAAACACGGAGAGGTAGTATATAGCAATAAATTAATCTACACGTGTCTGCGCTGATACAGTGCATTACATATATGTATCTATTCAGAAGAAGGGATCAAAAATTAATTAAAAAAGATATTGTATGAAGCATATTTTTTAAATTTGAAAGAAAGTTCTGATCCCTTCTTTTCAACTAATTTTCGTCTAATTGTTTCTTAAGGATGAATTTTAGTAAAAAAAAAGTCAAACGATAACATTTTAAGTAATAGATAAGAAGTAAAATATATAAGTTGTACATAAAATAAAATTAAATAGAATTTAAATATATAACTTTCCCACGATTCAAAATAATATAGAAAAAATGCAATCTTTATTAAAACAAAAATCCTTAGCGACAATACCAGAGAAGAACAAAAATTAATAATACAAAATAATATTAGCAATTATTTATCTGTTTATTGTTTGAATCAATTGACTAATTCAGTAAAAAAAAAATTGCATAGGACAGCATATACTTAAATAATAATGCAAATACAAAACTCTATGATTACATCTAAGCAAATGTACTGTTATGAAAAAAAAAACAAATAATAATAATGTCAAGTTACTTTTTTTTTTATTTGCAACTGAATTAAATGATAACTTACAAAAATACAAAGGATTTTTAAAACAGAGAATCTTCACAAGAATAAAAAACTATAGAATTATATTTAAAAATTTGATTAGATAATGAGATACCAGTATATTGCAATGTTTAACTAACTACATATGTTCAATCGTGAGATCGTGTCGTTATATAATTTTATTCGGGAGGAAATGAAGATCATTTTTTTAATCTAGACTGACTCACTTCAAGAACTTTTTCCATAACTTTGTTATTTATGAACAGCTTTGAATAAATAAGGTACATTCTCTGTCATGAAACGTTTAACATTTTTTATAACATGATATTTAAAAAAAGGTTCGTTATTTTCATACAAGTTAACCTCTACTTACCCTAACAGTATAAAAAATTTCAGCTCGATACAGTTAACTGTTCTTGAGAAATAATTTTTATGTTAAAAATTCAAAAGTGCAGATAGCCGGTAAAGTAAGCGTTTCCACACATATGCTGACAAAACGTTTTTTTCTTTATTTCGATGTGGAGGATCATCCCCTGAATTCTTGAAACAGTTCTTATAGACACTCTGTATATAAATAAAATTATTATAAATTCACGGATAAATAGAATAAGTAAGAATCTGAATACATCAAATTAATAACCCACCGGGCTAGTCTGGTGGTTAACTCGTCGCAGATCAGTTGTTTAACGGCTGATTTTCAAAGACGAAGATTCTGAGGTTCAAATCCTAGTAAAAGTTAGTTGCTTTTAACTTCAAATCCTAGTAAAAGTTGGTTGATTTTAACTTCAAATCCTAAAAAGTTAGCTTGCTTTTATACGGATTTAAAATACTAAGACAGAACGCTCTGATCGTTGGGGTTCAATTAACCACACGTCTCAGGAATGATCGACCTCAGTCTGTACAAGACTACACATCATTTGCATGTCATATATATCATCCTCATCTCATTGGGGGGGGGGGGGCTTATTGTTAACTAGTTGAATATATTCCAACGTACTCATTAGGAAAATAAATAATAATTATAGATAGAATTAATAGCGTAAGCTATAAAAAAACGAAATTTATAAAATAAAAATAATTCACGAAAAATTTAGAATCAACAATATGAACAATCGTTACAAAAAATGACAGTCATGAATATCTGGGGAAAAACAAAACATATAGTTAATAATAATTTAAAAAATTTCATAAAGCCTTTTTAGAACCTTTTGCTTTGGATTTTTACTTTACTTACTAAAAGTAAAAATTTGACCTTATTATAAAGAATGAATAATAACCTAAAAAAGTATTGTTTGTTGAAAATCAAATAAGACAAATTCAATAAGGAACAAAATTTAAGTAACCGTATCGTAGAACTTAACTTTAAATCCGTTCGCCGACTTAGCGGCCGTAATAACTAAACTTTAATGTGTTATTAGTATCTCAATTGGTTTGGTCCATCCAAATTTTGACCGAATAAGAATGTAACATAGCCACATATCAATTCAGGAACAAGATCCTTAACGTCTCTCCTTAATATCTACCTACAGGTCCCAGTGAAACACCTCCTCAAAATCTCCGATACTCCTCAAAATCTGATAAACACACTCTGTAAAAATACATCCAAGGTAAAACGACTCTTGTTAGGAATTTAACACGTTTTAAATATTTTGTATAGAATGCAAAATCTCGCGTCGTTCGATTCACTTGTTTCGATAAATAAAATGTAACAGATTTCTTATTTGTTTCAAAATTCGAAAGTAACGAAAGTAAAAAAATATCCAGAGTTGCCCACAGTTTTTTTACAAAACGTTACCGAAACTACAGAATAACCTTTCAAATGAATACCGGGCAAGAAATTCATCAATCTTTATTGCTGAAGATAACCAAGAGAGGGAAGAACTACCCATAAAAGATTTAAAATTTAAGATTTAAATGTCACATGATTATGCATGCTGCTTAATATTTCTTATCTAACACATAATTTTTAAGTAACGTATTTTTCTATTTGTGGGGAAAGAAACAAAACTACATCGGCTATATCAAAAGACAGAAATAAAGTTTATCGTAAAATTCATAAACGCAACTATTTCACTTATTCTTGTTTACTTTTTACATAATTTTCCGGCCACGGTGTGGTAAAAAATCTTAGAAATAATCAGCAAAGCGGAAGAAATTTTTTTACTTTATGATATCAAGCATAAACAAAACATATGCTGTAAATAATAGAATGTCGTCCTTAAGATTAAATACATATATTTATAAATGTACGCAAGGTCTACTATTCATAGAAACTACTCATTAATTTTAAAAATTCCTCTTTAATTATTAACAGCTTTCATTAAAAATAAACTTACGGTACAATTAATTTTTTTTTTTTATTATATTTTAAAACTCGAGATATCATCAACTTTTAAATAGCTTGCACTATTTTGAATACTTATACACCTACATATAATGTGCACATAGACACATACACAAAAACACACACAACAGAGAGAGAGAAAGAGTGAGAGAGAGCGAGAGACAAAAAGAGGGAAAAGTAATTACTCAGTCAAATCTTGCATTAGAAAAAAAAAAGAAACAAAAAAATCTTGATTACAGCAGTACGGTAATTAGAAAGAGAGAAAAACAAAACAAAACATAAAATACAAAGGACTTACTGATGTATCTTGACAATGATGAAGAAAATGTAAAAATATGAAAAAAAACATCACAACTAAAAAAAATATCAACAAACAAAAAAAAAAAGAAGAAAAACGAGGTGAGGTGATGATATAAGAGGTGATACAGGTTTTCATTTCAGAAATATTTGTGAAGTCAAAAAAAAGAGAGAGATAAAAAAAACAAGAGAGGGAGGTGAAGTATGATAAAAGAAAAGAAAAAGAGATATAGTAAGAATAAGAACGGCGTTTCATTTTATAACCTCGAAATTCGTGAATAACAAAAAAAAAGTCGTAAAACAAGAGAAAAAAGTAAACTAAAGGAAGAATAGAAGAAAAGACCACAAGAAGACAAAAGGACAAAACACAGTACACAAACTGAAAGAATAAAACGAAAAGTCGAGGTAAATATTATAAAAATGAAGAACGGCTGCATCTCATTATCGGAATAAAAACAACATAATATTTACCCCTTAACTAATAATAGTAATAAAAACAAATAATTCATCATCTGTATAATCACAGAGTAATCGGAATTAAAAAAAACTACGGCTCAAAATAATGAAAACAAGCTATAATAGTGGCGTTATATATATTTTCTTAATAATTTTGAAGCTTCATAAAAGTTGTATTAAAAAACCGAAACCGTTTTAGTTTTCATTAGAATCATTTTTCTTGTCAACTTAATAGATGGATTCGTTAATCAAACTTATCTTCAAGAAAATAAAGCAGAACTAAGGAAAAGTACGCATGTTGAATATTTTATCCTAATTTCACTTTAGGATAAAAGTTTTTGTAAAAAAAAGTTATTCCAATCGTTTGCTATCTCAAGTAATAACTATTTCAATCAAGAAAGGACATTTTAAAGAAATTAAACTATGTTCACTTTTATAATCTACTAGCCAGTCGGGGCTCTGTCCTCTGAACCCCAAGTCGGCCAAGGCAAACCCCAAGAACCCTGGAGCTGATTAAGGGGCCTACCCCAAGGTCGCAGAGATCGCTTCGGTCGCCATTCCAGTCTAGTCGAAGGGCTCTCCGCCCCCTGACCACAGCAATGTTCGTTACCGTCATGGTTGCCAGAATAATACTGATAAATAACAATTGAAGTATTCAGGCTTTACACAAACCTGAAAAAGAAACTAAATTACAAAAAGACAGTAGTAACTGCGGTAACTAAAGCACACATACCTTTGACGACGAAAAATTCGTAACTTATCTTTGTTGCCATGGAGACGTAAATATAGTAATGAAGTAAAAAAACTAGTCTTTTTTTTTTCTTTAATAAATATCTTTAATTCACAACTTAACCCCCAACGGCTACGGCTAAAAATCTTCTCTAGTATAACATGACTGTATTCTGGAAATTTGAAAGCAATCAGTCGGTTGGTTCTCGCGTGTTGCCAAAACAGACAAAGATAAACTTTCGGCTTTATATGTAAGAAGACAGAAGACGATAAGAATCGAGGAATGCTTTAGACGGGGAAACTTGAAAAAAAATCTTTTAAAATAATTGTTATTTGAACTGGCAGTATGGAGTGCTGCTAATAAAACAATACGTCAGCAAATCATTTTCTTGCGATAGTTCTGTACTCGCGTACCCGCATAGGAACAAAATATTAACTCAAATTTTTTATTTGTACATCAATTCATCCGCGACATAATAATGGCAGTTTTTCATTCTATTATTATTATTACTATATACATTTCTTATACCGCTTTCGAAAACAAACATAACAGGTTTCAGTTTTTCAAATAATTATTCTAGAGAAAATAACTATAATTTGAAAGTAAAAATGGTCACACTAAAATATTACAATCAATACACGCCTGACTCTGTTGACGACAATAAACCAGAAGATATTTTTTATAATTCCTTTTACAGCTAACGAAAGTAGATTGGACTAAATTTAAGAAGTAGGAAAAAATGACTGCTTTTCTTTAATTATCCTTAACAAATTTAAAATAAAATTAAACACACATAAAAAAAAAAAATGATCGGGAAACTGTACAACTTTTTCGAAGGGATAAGCTTTAAATAAATATGCAAAGATAAAGCGTTCTAAAATACTTGAAAAGTATTATTTACTAGTTTTCTATTATTTAACTTCATTTTAACATTTTTCAAATCAACACGCTAGAAGTATTAATAAATTTCGTTGTTTATATTATAATTAATTGTTTAATCCGATTATCGTCAACCACTTAACAACGTAATTAAAACAAATTATCCAGATTTACCTATTAAACTTATTCTAATCTCTTGACTTCAAGATATTTAAAACATGTAAGTGGTTTTTAATTTTCATATCTTAATAATTTTCTAAGATTAATTATTTTCTAATAAATCATACTATAATAAATTCCATAGCGAGCTTAAGAGTCGAAGTAACACGTAGGGAAATGAAGTTTCCCTACTATTACGATTTGTTCCACCTTAATAAACGAAATATTTTCTAAACACTACAGAAGGTTTGTTTTGATGATTTGAAGAAAAATCATCGTTTAAATTTTTAAAAACTTCCAAGAAGAATTTAAAAAAAAATATTTTAATCCTATCAAAATTTACAACAGATTTTATTTAACAGATTCGAATTTAATTTGCATCAGCGTTATAAATAATACATATTCGAAACGTCAGTGAATAAATATGGAGAAAGTTTTACACTTTTTATAGAAAATTGGGTAAAATAAGATTTAATGGTGGTGAAACCAACTTCCAAGCTTTCGGTTAGTATTAAGTAGTAGTCTCCTCTCTTAAATAAAATGAATCCTCTAGCATTATTAAGAATGATATATATATATATATATATCATTCAGCCACGAATTCTGTAAGTTTATAATAATAAAAGAAGCACCAGACATTAGGTCAAGTGTTTTTAACTGTAATACTTAGGCACGGTAAAATTATACCTGAAATATTTTTCCCTTACGTCACATTTTTTCAAATGTTCTCGGTGAATTCTTGCCGATTCGATACATTTTCAGATGCTAGCAGTACATGATATAAATTAACAATATATATAAACTAATTATATCAGAAACTGCTTACTTCGATGTTCATGAGAATTTTTTTTTATTATGAATGAACGAGCATCAACAGCTATGGTCATTAGCCCGGTGGAAATTGGTAGCTATATAAAAAAAATGCCATGCCTCGACACATATGGGAATTTGAATACATTAAAAAATTTTATAAAATTAAAATGAATAAATTTTTTGTTTTTTAAATTTAGTTGAAATATTAAAAATAAAAGAAAAATGTATAAACTAAAAAAAAAAATAAATGTTAAAACTTAACATCATGATAAGGAAAGAACGTGTAACTTTTATCTACATAAAACAAATTCCATATCAGAAAAAATAAAATAATTACTACCGTAAATTTTTTGTTCTATACATAGAATAAAAAAAATAATAAATTAATAATTTGTTTTTCGATATCAGATAAACGCAAGTAAAAAATAATAATTAAATACGCAGAAAAAAGCAGACTAACAAAAGTTGATTGGAAATCCGTTTTTTTTAAAAAGTAAACACAGAATTTTAACGAACTTTTTTTACGCTGAATTGTTTGTTAGAAAAAACAAATGAAAATAATGAAAATCCGAATAGTGAATAAAAAGTAGAATGCAATATAACTGTCAATAGTTTAAAATATCTGAGAGATTAAGTAAGGGATTGTTGTTTAAAGTCACTAGGACTCAAAAGTAAAACAAACATCTAGTTTTATTTTTAAAGGTGCATACAGCTAATACGCAACGTATATTTTAGTTTTTTTAAATACATTAGACAACTTTCAAATAATAGTTGGAATTCATATAACAAAGAAATAAACCAAATTAAAGAACATCATGAAAATTCTAAATTACAAAAAAAAACAAAACCAAACGAATAATTATTTTTTCTAGCTACTTTATTATATTTTTAAATGTAGCGATGTTAATCATGTGAAATCTTAAGAAATAATAACAAAAATATATAAATTTAGGACATAAAAGTAAAAAAAGATACTCGCTAAATATATTTTACTTGTATTTTTTTTTCTAACAATCCATCTTCCTCAGAGACAATTTTGAACTTTTATTTACGCAGTAAATAAACAGTAAATTATTTTAAGTTTACTATAAATAGTCTTTTTTTCCTGAATATAACCGTAAAAACCTTAAGTAGCACACAGTTAATAAAAAAACAATTAAATAAAAAATCAATATATTAATAATAAACACAAGAAAGTCTCGACAAAGAATTCGGATATCGATCAGAAACCATCTATTTCCAATCATTTGTAGAATTAATGGTACTGACGTACACAATTACCGTACAAGTAATAAAGAACGAAGATAAGAAAGTTACAAATAAACATTTAAATAAATAATAAATTAAAATTCTATCGTTATATTTTAACATTTCTTATACCCAGTTGGGACTCGCGTATAGGCACTGTGGAACTGCAGCAACCCCTATTTCCACTTCAATAATAATAATGTTATTATCGATAACATTTAACATAATGAGTCCTTTTTTCTTTAATTCTTTCTTTATATTTGTACAATATACAATCCTTAAGCTTAATGTTAGCCATCCCCCAGTTTATGAAAAAGATAAAAAACCTTTGTATGGAACTGCGCGCTTCACAGTTCCAGCGGCACGGTGTTTGGCTGTTGTGCGCATGCGCACATAGGAAACTGTGCGCGAGGCTGCGAGAAAGCACTGTCGCTCCCGCAGTGCCGACCCTGGTGTTCCTTGTTCGCTCCCTTTCCTAGTTTATTCGGTGGAAGGAATATGAAAGCGCTTCAGTTTTTGTTTTTTCACTAGTGATCAGAAGATGGCGGAAAGCAAGGGCTCTTTGATTATCAAATCTGTCCAAAAATACGCTGGAAGGGCGAGAGAGAAGGTAATTAGTAAAACCTAATTGTGCATTTCTGTGTACAAATAAATTTAAATTAAACGCCATTGGACTATAGTGTTTTTAAGCGGGAATTTTATTAAGTTATCCAATAATACTAAAAAATATTATCTGTATTGACATTTTATTATTTATTCGGTTAAACCGAATTCGGTTTTTAAGCAAAATGTGCTTAAAATCTGTATACCATATTCTTGAATGTGATAAAGTGTAGAATTGAACTATTACCCTGCTTCCAGCTATTCTATTTGATTCATTTTTTCCGGTTCTTTTATTATACAGAAAACTTTAACCATGGACTTGAAAAGGGCCAGAAAAAAATTTTCTGGAGCAGCACCCCACTAATTTTACCTACGAGCCGCCACTGCTTATACCAAAATAATAATAATAAAACTGTTGATATAAAATTGAGACAATATTATAGGGCAATTACTTTGTCATAATATTCTCTTTATGAGCTTTTCCCTCGTAATACTTCATTTTTGACAAATTTCTCTTTCACCATACATAAAAAAAAATGTAGCTTCAAAGATCGTAAAAAATGCAATGTTTTGTCCATCACGTTTTTCTTGTAATTTTTAATCCATTGCTTTATTGATGGAAAATTCATTCTAATACTTTCACACTCTGGGTTCATTTCAAATTTACATAGTTGAAATTTAAGTCAATTAAATATCATACGGGTTCTTTTTGAAATAATTTTATAAATTCTTTCCAGGCGAGTGGGGGTTAATTTAAAATACTTTTGTTTTTTAAAATAATGATTTTGATTCCCAATAACAATCATAGAAATTTCGCGTCAATTATTAAGGTTAAAATATAAAAGACAACTTATATTCTACGCACAAGGAGGGAAACTAAACAATGAGTTATCGGTACGTTTTTTCCGTTTAGCCTCCGGAACCAGCGTACGGTATTACTTCAGAGGATGAGTGAGGATGTTATGTATGAATGTTAATGTACTCTTGTACAGTCTCAGGTCGACCATTCCTGAGATGTGTGGTTAATTGAAACCCAACCACCAAAGAACACTATACTACGATATAATACTATATCTACGATATAGTATTCAGTTCCGTATAAAAGTAACTGCTTTAGTCGGATTTGAACCTTAGAACTCTAGACTTCGAAATCAGTTGATTTGCGATGACGAGTTCACCAGTAGACCAACCCGGTGGGTTTGAGTTATCGATACTGAATAAAGATCCTGAATAAAGAATAAAGATCCTGCTCTAAATTATCTTCTTACCTATTTTTACTGTTATATCCAACAATTACAGATTAATTATATCAACCCACCGGGTTGGTCTAGTGGTTAACGCGTCTTCCCAAATCAACTGATTTGGAAGTCGAGAGTTACAGCGTTCAAGTCCTAGTAAAGCCAGTTATTTTTACATGGATTTGAATACTAGATCGTGGATACCGGTGTTGTTTGGTGGTTGGGTTTCAATTAACCACACATCTCAGGAATGGTCGAACTGAGAATGTACAAGACTACACTTCATTTACACTCATACATATCATCCTCATTCATCCTCTGAAGAATTATCTAAACGGTAGTTACCGGAGGCTAAACAGGAAAAAGAAAGAAAAAAGATTAATTATATCATCGATAAGTGATCAAAGGAATTTTTTTCTTTCCTTGGCCAAGATAGTAATTGTCGCGAAGTATAACATGTAGTAGTGTTATTTTTTCTTTTGTTAAAAAAAAAATATATATATATATAAATGTTACAAACAAATGAAGTAATTTTTGGACTGAAGACAAGTTACATCCTCTTTTACAATTACAGGGAATAATGTTTTGTAACAATTTTTCTATGAACTTAATCTCATCTACGATTCCTTACACCAAGTAATATAGTAAAGGCCTACAAAAAGCTATTTTTTCATTTCTTTTGATGAGATTATTAATATTCGTTTATCTTATAAATGTTTATTAATTAAAAAATAAAAAATGAACAAATCTTTTCCAATTGTAGTTTAGAAGACACACGGAGTATATTTTCTTCCTCTTCTTCTTGTTAACCGTTTAGACGCGTACGGCTGTCATGTCATTTGATGGGTCATGCTCCTCCACTTCCTCCAGTCTGACGGCTTCTTTCAGTTCCGCGACACTCTTGTTGGTTGCTTCTTTGCTGGTATCCAGCTAAGGGTTTTTGGTCGGCTACGTCGTGTTCTAGCGTCCGCCTTGCCTAATCAAAGTCCTTTTCCAAGAAGCTATGTTTCCTCATTACGCGACCAAAGTATCATAGTCGCAGCTTCCGCATATGGGTTCTAAGAAAATATTAGGCTTAATTTTATCTAAAATTTCTTGTTAATTATGTCGGCCGTCCACAGGATTCTTAACACCGGGCGCCAACACCAGAACTCAAAAGCGTCGATACTGCGCCTATCAGCCTTCTTGATAGTTCATGTTTCACAGCCGTAGGATGCAATAGGGAACACAATTACGCCGGTCAGTCTGCATTTTGTTTTCAAGCTGATGTCCTTGCTTTTTCATATATTGCTTATCTCAATCACAGCGGCCCTACCAATGGGAAGACTGTCTTTTAATTTCAGGTGTACAGTTTCCATCGGAGCAGATTTTTGAGTCAAGAAACACATAATCTTCAACAATTTTTTTTTTCGTTTCCAATCCTCACGCAATTTTCTTATCTTCTGCGCTCGTCATGATCCTCGTTTTCTTAATGTTGGAATGAAGCCTCTTTACTTATCAGAGTGCACCGTACTGATCAGAGTTTCAAGATCTTCCACGCTTTATGCTAGCAGGGTCGTATAATCTACTTATCTTACGTTATTAAGAATTTTTTCGCCAAGTCTTACACCAATATTGGAGTGGTCAAGACCAGCATTTCTCTTTAACAAATTCTGTGTATAGATTAAAATTAAAGGGTATAAGATGAAGCCTTGTCTAGTACCTTTTTGATCTTAAAGCAGTCAGTGTTACCATTTGGCGTGCGGAATATGACTTCCTGATTAAGGTAAGAATCTTCATTAAGCATATAAGATATTCTGGCTGTGTAAAAATTTCAAAGAGGGAATTCCATAATAGTCGTCTTCGTCGATGGCTTCAAATAACTTGGGAGTCTAATAAAGAATAAAAATGTTTTTTTTTTAATTCTCTGGGTATTTAACAAGAAATAAGAAACAAACCTTTTAATTTATTTTATTTTGAAAATGATAAAATCAGATAATACTAATGAGTATTATATTAGGCTGTAAATGGGAGATTGATTTAATGAGAAGAAATGACGTCAGGCCGCTGATTAAGGCTATCACAATCCATCTGACGATATTAAAATATACATTTTACAATAACAGACTACCAGTTAAGAAAGGTTATTAAAATAATAATAACCACTGATGCAGTAAAATCAAACAACAGGTAAGGGAAAGATCGAGGCGCCTTATCCAATATCCAAAACCTTAAACGATTACTGTCAATTTTCTCAACTAAATATTATTAAACTATTTATAACGTTAATATATTTAATTGTCAACGTACAAACAGGGAAGATCGTAAAAATAAAATAATGTTAACAACAGTAAATATTTTTTAGTTAAATTCACAAGATTCATTGAGCGTAGCAGTAAATGCAAATTTAACTGCACTGCAGCGTAAGTGCCGTAAAAGTTTGCGGTTAAGTTAATGTGGCTAGATAAGAAACGTCCTTTAACAAAATTTTGTTCAAGGACAAGAATTTACACGCCTTATTTGTATATAAAATATAAAAATCAGGATACAAATTTTTATGTTTTATTTCCAAAAAATAAAGGTTCAATATGAAACTTCTCTAAAAATGTATTGCTACTTATTCATCGCTTTAATTCTTGTCCCACTGATTTGTTTTTCTGAAATTAATTCCTAACGAATAAATAAGAGAAAGATATTTCCATGTAACGGGTAAGTAGCACCCGATAGCAGTTACAAAAAAAAAAATTTCCATACAAATTTTGTATAAATTTAATTTTTCTTTAATTTCTCAAGCGGAAAATCTTTTTTTTTTTACGACCGTAATTCAGAATTATAAAGAAAAAAAAACAACCGTTAAAAGGAGAATTATTGTTTTATATAAACATTTCAATATTTATATTTGTTAATTTAAATGTAAATGTATTCTTAAAATGTTTTCATCGGGCAACTGGAATGCATCTTTAATAAATAATATCAAATTTAAAAAATATTTTTTTATCTACAAATTTTATTAATTGAAACTTAATTTTTACGGGGAAAGTCCATCTCAATGGAATATTATACACATATCTATTTTAGAGTACATAAAATATATGCATATTTTAATTTAAAATGTTGTATACATTTTATCTGAAGCTCAAACAGAAATACAGGGTCATTCACGGGAACCGGATGTTTTTGAACTGGGTTGTACTCGGGCGTTCGAGGTGGGAGGGGCACGTGACTACTGTCTGACGTTTCCTTTGTTCATAGCACTTACATTTTAGTCGTTGAGATGGAGCCGTGGACGCTAGACCAACGCCAGTACGCGTATGACAGTTTTGTGCGAAATGACGAATCCGTAACTGCTGTTCAGCGAGATTTCCGCCGTCAGTTTAATATCCATCGTAATGCAAGTGTCCCTTCTCGTAACACAATATTACGATGGGTAAACAACCTTCGAACAAGTGGTTCAATATTGAAGAAAAAACCACCGGGTCCCCGACGAACTGCTAGCACTCCGGAGAACATCGAACGACTAAGGGAAGCCATTGTCAGAAGCCCACGCCGCTCTATTTAGAGGCATTCAGCAGCGCTTCAAATGAGCACAAGTACGGTAAGACGAATTCTGCATACAGACCTGCATTTCCATCCTTACAAGATAGCCGTCGTGCAGCAGTTAAACGAGCAAGATTTCGCGTAGCGATTACAATTTTGTCGACAAATGCTTACCATTTTTGAAGAAAATGAAAATTTGTTATTGTTAACGAGTGACGAAGCCCATTTTCATCAGAATGGCTTCGTCGACAAACAGAATTGCCGGTATTGGGCAGAAAGAAACCCGCATCAGCTTCAAGAGAGACCACTTCATAGCCCAAAGGTGACTGTCTGGTGTGCAATAGGAAAGGTCGGTGTTATTGGACCATATTATTTTGAAGAAAATGACGCTGCCGTTAACTGTAACAGCTGATCATTACATTGCGATGTTGAATACGTTTTTCATCCCTGAGTTACGAAACCGGGGAATCGATTTTCAAAATGTGTTATTCCAGCAGGATGGAGCTACAGCGCACACAGCGAGGGCAACGATGGCTGTTCTCCGTAACTTGTTTCCGGGACGGATCGTTTCCAGATTCGGCGACATTCCTTGGCCCCCTCGGTCCCCCGACTTGAGTAGTTGTGATTTTTTTCTGTGGGGGTTTCTGAAATCGCGTGTGTGCGGCAATAAACCGCGTACACTGGAGGACCTAAAGATCGCAATTCGTCATCACGTCACTCAGATTGATGTGACATGCTGCAAAGAATTGAGGCCAGTTACCGTGAAAGGCTACAACAATGTATTACCCAAAATGGGCATCACTTGCCGGACATAATTTTTCGTTCATGAGTAAGTAACAAATGCTTTGATTTAACAAGTGTTTCAGTACCAATAAAACTTTTTTAAAGTAAATATTCAATTTTTTATGATTATTTTAAAAACATCCGATTCCCGTGAATGACCCTGCATAAGAGACGAAAGCAGGATGTTGAAAAAACATGTAGCACGGAAATGCGCTTAAAACACGTTCGATCATGGGATAAATATATATATATATATTTTTTACTTTTTATTACTAATTAATTATTAACTAGATTACTGTATAATAGTAATTTGTGATTTTACCGTTACGGGGGCTTCAACTCAGACGCAAACTAAAGCTAAAATTTTATAAAGGTTAAAATAACTTCGTCCTAAACGTTTTGTAATTAGCGTTACAGTTGTTCATGCGTTTAAATAGAACAGACATTCAAAATAACTGGAAAAAAAACCATAAATACCATAATGGGCTCTATGAAATGAAACTCAAGGATAAATATCATAACAGTTGGAGCAATGCACAGAAAATAACGTAATTTTTATAGATACTGATAAAAGCAAATTTATCAAGAATACCAGAACTATAAGCATTTCACAGACAATGTAATAATAATAACAATAATAAATAATAATAGTAATAATATTATTTTACAACGAACAATATCTTTAGTTATATAAAGGTAATATTTAAAAAAATGAAATCACTAGAAAATGAGCCGATGAAAAAATATTACCTGTCCTTCATTTTAGCAGTTACAGTAATGATTGAAAAAAATATTGGCAAGTGAAAAACATGTACAGAAAAAACAACCAGGCAATGCCAAAAAGTAAAACAAAACCGTGTTTAAAAAAACACAAATATTTAACGTTTCGCTGAAAACTAAGTAAAAGAACGAACGGAACTTAAATGAATCCGCAGTAAAAAAAAAACTGGTTGGTTGAAATGATCGTCCGTCTCCTAGGATGATTCATTGAAGTCGAGACACATATCCAGGCGGCCAGTCGGAAATAAACCCGAGAACAGAGATCGACCGCACGAGCGAAAACAGTATATATATTAGTTTTTTCCTTCATTCTGATCTGATATTAAGAGGGGGACCATTGGGATTTTTTACCTCCCCTAGCAGGTTAATAATCACTAAATACCAGGACTTATTTCCTTTGTTTCTTCTTTACTTTCGAAAATAATAAAAAATAAAAGTACAGGACCCATATAATCACTTAACTTATTTAAGAGAAAAAAAAATGATAATCTCGAAATATAAATAAATACTTAATTTTACTCGGTTAAAATAAATTAATAACGTTCTCCTACGTTAAATAGAAATAAGGATTCAATTTTTTTAAACTTTTTTTTTAAAAGCAAGCTTAATTTTTTTTATTTTTAACGTTTAGTAAAAATAATTGGACATAAATAGCATTGTTATAATGATTCCTAGAGAAACAATAAACCAGTTTTATGTAGAACTGGTTAGGTTTCCAAAAGAAACCTAAGTACCAATGTCAAAAATTTTTTTTTACATAAAATTCCAACATCCGTATTTATGGACTGACACCCGCTTAAAACTCAACAAACCACTGGACCGATCTGAGTGACTTTTTTTACCAATGTATTTATTGTAACTCAGGATGGTTTTAAGTGCCTTATCTAAATAATTCTATCATTAGGTGAGCTTAAATAGAGATCGCCGGGTTATATTTCACAGCGATAAATTAAATGTAGCAATATTTTACGTCGTTGATTAATCACATTCTGTGGATAAAAATCATGAGAATGAAATAAATTTTATAACTGATAAATAGATATTTTTTATTTTGAACTTGAGTGGCTGTTTAATAAAAAAAATTATAATACAACGATTTTCGTACAAGACGAGTAACATAATTTTTCATAGAGGGCACTGTCTAAGTACAACCATCAAAGTTTAGAAAACGTAAGTATACGAGATGCGCAGTAGTTCTACCAAGGATGTTGAAGTAATGTTGTCACCGGTAATAAAATGGCGGAAGGAATAAAATACAGGGATCGTAAGTAGCAATCCATCGCTACACTTCCCGTCGCCTAAAGTTACTTTGGAATAAACATAATACACGAGGGATATCTCTAAAGTAAAGACCGCTGGGAAATTTCTCTCCTTAAGGTTAGCGAACCTGTGTCGTTCATGGCTACGCAAGTAATGTACACGCTGCATTGTTGTCTGTAAGTTTTCGCGTTAAATTATCTTTGATTACGTGTGAGTTATTACGTTATAAAATGAATAGGAAAATCGATGTTGCCGTCGACTGTGGTGACTGTGGAGTCATACGTTTTTTAAACCATCAAAACGTTAAGCCGGCTGAAATTCATAGGAAGTTGGTTGCTGTGTACGGTGATAATGTACACAATGAAAGAAACCTCCTGTAACGATGTAATCCTCAATCACCAACAGAGGTCAAGCCACAGCCATTTGGACGCAACTGATGGCCACAGTCTTTTGGGATCGGTTTGGCATACTGCTGATTGATTTCATGCCGCGTGGAACGACTATAAATGCAGAAGCTTACTGCGAAACTCTACGAAAGTTACGGCGCGTCATTCAAAATCGGCGACGTGAGCGGCTGACCGACGCCGACGTCCTGCTGCCCGATAATGCACGCACATGTTGCGGGTTTGACACGTGATTAAATGAGAACATTTGGATGGGAAATTTACGATCACCCAACATATAGTCCAAACTTAGCTCCTTCCGATTACAATTTGTTTGGGAATTGAAAGAATTTTTGAGCAGTAAACAATTGGTGGGTGACGATGGACTTAAAAAAGCTGTTAAATCTGTGGCTAAATGGACTGGCACCAGAAAAATACGACATGGTTATATTGAAACTAGTGTATCGCTACAATAAATGTCTTAATTCATGTAGCAATTACACAAAGAAGTAGAAAAAGGTATGTAGTTTAAGAGAAATAAAAAGTATTTATAAAATTTTCAGAATATTTTTTTTTTACAATGTAACACAGTCTTTACTTTACAGATAACCACTCGTACATAATAATACAACGTACGATTTCCAAACATTACAAATTAATTTTAGTAACTATTTCCGGAGAAAGAAACATTTAAGCAAATTTAAACAAGAATTCTAAATAAAAAAATATTTTGTTTTCAGGGGAAAGAGAAATGGTTTTATTTACTTCAATTTTTGCTCATTATTTTGATTTCTATCCGTTCAATTGTTCGTACAAGATTATGCGTGACTTCATAACCTATTTAAAGTATAATAAGAATGACTTACTAGTCTACGGACAAGATGTAGAAATTTATAATATTGAAATCTCAAAATATATTATTTATTCACCTCAAATATTTACAAATTTCTTGATGTGTGTAAAGTTTTTGGCATGTTTTCCTTCAGGTTGAAGAAGCAAACAGGAAATCCGCTTATCAAATCCGCTTTCCTTGTAATTCTTTTTAAATAATCAGGATATATTTTGCAAAAAAAATTTCAAGCATTAATTAAGCAAGAAATAAATTTCACAGAAACCTTCTGTGTAGATTTTCTTACTGCATACGGCAAGAGTTGAGATTTAAACGATAAGGATGGATTATAATTCATCCATAATTCATAATAAATGATTTCAGGGGGACAAAATTAAAATTTGAAATATTTTCATAGGAAATTTTGTAAAGAAATTTAATCAAGGGTTTCCTTACAGGTAATAAAAATATCTTTCCGAAAAAAAACAATGTATAGTTTATATTTAATTTTTTCCCCTTAATTTCGTTGAAGTGTATGTAATTATAAAAAAAAAATTCAAAAAATATGTTGTATCTGTCATGTACGTTAGTACGTTATCTTAATAAAATACATTTAACGACCGTTATTCAAGTCCCAAATACCTTTATGACCACCAGAAAGCAAAACATTTTAATAATATACGAAAAAAGAAAATAAGCTTGTAATACGACAATGATTGACAAATAAGTAAGTATTTACATTAAAAAAAAATACGTTTATCCTTTAATGAATCATGATAACATTGGCCTGAAAAAAAATTCTTATTAACTCCCCAAAGTAAAATAAGAACTAGAAACATAAAGCACAACAATTGGAAAGTTGCCTAAGAGCTGTCTACAACAGAAACACGAGACGACTGTGCTGAATACAGCTGTACAACCGGTGGACAATAACACACACACACACACACACACACACACACACACACACACACACACACACACACACACACACACACACACGCTACAAGCTAAAAGGAATACAAGGGAAATAATGAAATAAAAGAGTAAAAAAACACACAAGCATACAAACAATAACAAATTTAACGACAACCAAAAAATAAATAAATCAATAAACACAAAAAAAGCATAAATATTTAATGACGATTCATTTGAACCACTTACACAACACAAATTTGGAGGGTTATAAGCGAAAACAGCATGCATATTGTTTCCCGATGAATCTGTGTGCGTGTGTCTATATGAAACGAGTCTGTAGCAAAATTAAGTGACGTTATTTTTTCCACAGAACGATATTTTAATTTATTATAGATCTGGTAGTGTTTAAAATACTTTATTTTTTAAGACAACACTGTTATCTAACTTTTTATGCGGTAATTTTCTATTCTCCAAATTAATCGATTTTTTTTCCAAAACATTAAAAGGAAATGTTATTGTAAGTAATTTTTTTCTTTTTAGACACCATTAGGACAACCGTTAGGTGTTGATTTAGAGGATGATGAGATGAAATGACAATTTTGTAGCTTGTGAAAATGCCATCCCAGACCGGGATTCGAACCCGGGACCTCCGGATGAAATGCCAAGACGCTTCCATTCGCGCCAAAGAGGCCGGTTCGTTGAAAGTATTACTCTTATGTAAACTACTTTTTCTACCATCTATAATAATATTTTAAACAACCACTTAAGCACGTTACATATTTCAAATTTTTCCTACTCTTGTACAAGAGTAAAGTAGGTAAAGTAGGAGTTAAAGTAACTCTTGTTAATCACCAATTAAATCAAACACGTATTCTTAATTTCCAAATTCAAGAAACAGTTTTCCACTTTTTTTTTCTAAAAAAAAACCTATACATTATGATTTACAACGATACAAACTGTACTCAAAAAATTGGTGCTGGAAGATTAAAGTGATGATAAAGCAGTAACACGGAACCAGTGGTTGTATTTGCAGTATTAGAAATTCTTATAAAAAAACTCTTGTTGATAATTTCAATAAATTATTAACAAACAACATGTTTCAATTTGTCTTTAAATAATTCACCGGGTCGGTCTAGTGGTGAACTCGTCATCACAAATCAGCTGATTTCGAAGTCGGGAGTTCTAAGGTTCAAATCCTAGTAAAAACAGTTTAATACGGATTCGAATACTAGATCACATGTACCGGTGTTCTTTGGTGGTTGGGTTTCAATTAACCACACATCTCAGGAAACTGAGACTGTACAAGACCAGACTTCATTTACATTTATACATATTATCCTCATTCATCGTCTGAAGTAATACCCTACGGCGGTTCCGGAGCTAAACAGAAAAAGGAAAGACTATTCTTTAAACTAAAGACTAAAGACTAAAAGGAAAGATCTTTAAATAGCCCAACAATAAAATCAATTCTGCAGAATTTTTTTTTTAAATCCAAATGTGAACAAAGATTAAATAAAAAGAAGAAAATAATTTAAAAAAAAAAATCTAATTTTGGAGAATAGGAAATGAACATAAAAGTGTAAGCCATTTCTCATGTCTCTTGCATAGTTTGAATAATTGTTTTTTTTCTTTTAAAAAGAAGTGGTAAACTAATCATTTTTTAAAATAATTTTATGAATACCGATGTGCTTCTAAATGATCAAAAATATTTATCTAAAAATGTTGATCAGCAAGGAAAAAAATTTGGGAATAACTGAAAACACAGCAAATCTGATTAATTATACTAAATATTAAGTATTACACTTAATATTAAAGTATCTGACTATATTTTACTTAGATTTTAACTGTTACACTCACGTTTTTATAAATATTTCTTCTGTAACAGTTTTCCAGTTTTTTCCTTCTACTCTTTAAATCGAAACCAAACAATTAATATTAAAATAAAATCTATCCGGTTTCTAGCAAATACTTTTGGGGGAGAAAAATTAATTTTTCTATTTAAATAGAAAATAACCTCATGAAGATTTTCTAAAAAGAAAAATATAAAATTTAAAAGAAAAAAGATTTTCTTTTGTTTGATCGCATTAAACCGATATAAAATAATCCAAAATTCAGAAGATGTGATATCGAATCGGTGAGTTAAAACGAGACATAACAATTTTTATAAATAAATTCAGATTATAAAATAATATTTAAAAGCAGAACGAGCGAGTCACATAAAGTTAATATCACTAAGTTATGTAACTGTATTATTTTTGTGAGTGAATGTATGTGTATGTATTTTTCTGGCGTGATTCAATAGTGACAGAATATACGTAAATGCCTGGCTCATTACCAGACTTGATTTTTGGCTGTGGCCTCAGTAAATTTTTGAAGTATCGTTATATGACAAATTTTTATTAAAATTTCACAGTATCATTTTAAAACAAAACACAGATTTTTGTTAAAGAAAAGGATTTTCATTTTCAAAATATGAAAACACAATATCATTTTTAATTACATGTTAAATTTGTAAACATCAAAAACAAGAAAATCATTTGACTATGATCTGCAAAACATATTTTCGAGCCGGCCTTCGTGGCACGAGTGGTAGCGTCATGGCCTTTAATCCAGAGGTCCCGGGTTCGAATCCCGGTCAGATATGGCATTTTCACACTCTACATGTCATCCATCTTATCCTCTGAAGCAATAATATCTAACGGTGGTCCCGGAGATGCATATATTTTCGAAATTCATATAAATTAACGTAATTTTTTTTTTAGTGAATAAATAACAACCGATAACATATATACAAACACAAGCCATTAAGTGCAATTGTCACAGAACCTCATATAGTGTGGTCAGACTGAATGGCCAACTGAAATTCCACTGCGTAATTCAACTGAAATTCTTCAGTCGAATTCTGTCCCATATATCAAACCCAGAGGATGAGCGAGAAAGTTTTATAAGATCCTCTTCCTACCTTGACTGATTTTTATATTTTTTAAAGCTAATCAACGCAAAATTGTTGACTAGTAATGCGTTGCTCTCAAATGAATATCCCGATCTTCAAACGGATTTGCAGACGAGAAGGACGAATCTGAGGATACCCAAGTAGGGATATTTTCCCCTTACTACGGTTCCTTGAAAGGTTTCGTCCTTTTTCACCTCGTTTTGTTATCCTTGATCTCAATCCATTACCATTTCTGTATTATAGATCTAATTTGCTATGATGACTCCTAAACGTACAGCCGATGTATTCTTGTTGTAATCCGATGTAGACGGTAATCTCAGAATTATTTCCTACTCCCAATCCACAAGGTCAACCACTAAGTACCTAACAGACAACGGTAGGTCTTCTAATCCTTCCAGAAATAAAAAAAAAAGAAAGAAAAACGAATTTTAAATTAAAAATTGCATCGGGTTACTTTTATAACAGAAAACTGATTATGTGAAGCATTAACAAAATAACAAAAAAGAAACTTTCAATACAAGACATCACATAAAAATAAATTAATAAATCTGCATTAGTATAAATAGTAGGTATATAATAACTGTAGCGATTCATCATTGTTTACAATGAGATGAAAAAAGGTGGAAGAAAAACTCAAGGAATGTAAAACATAAAATATCCTATCTTACCAAAATCTAAACACCAACAACAAATTTGCAAGACATGCATTGCTTTAATACATATGCGGAGAAATCAAATCATAAAAACATTATTAAATATAATTACTGTTAATATGTTCACTGAATTACATGAATATATATTTGTGACTTGCGGAGTACGATTTACGGTGAATTTACATTTTTTGTAAAATGGCATTCGTTACGAAAAATTGTGACAATGTTATAGAATAATAGAAGGAATTAGAAATGTGTATAATTTTTAAGGAAAAAGTTATATAATCTACAATTTTTTTTTCAAGCAATAAGACTTTTTTAAGCATTTAAAGTTTTTTACAACAAAATAACTCTTTTTTACATCTTATTTAGGTGCAGTTATCTTAATTATTGATAAAATTCGATAAAGGTGCGGAAAATTATAGGTAGACTATTCCGTAAAACGTAATATTCTGTATGAATGCAAATACACAGTTTAATACGTTTAAATAAATTTCTAATCGGATAAAACGAAAATTTTTATAAAAACAATGAAGAATATAAGTGTAGTTGACTATGAAGGGTTATCCACTTTTTTTGACGATGATAATTGAATTTTTTTTAACTTTATTAATTACAATTAAATTTTATTAAAAATAATTGAAACAACAATTAATTATAGGAACAAATTCGGGTTACTGAATAATTAATTAAATTAAAAAATATATACAGAGCGCATATTAATAACAAGAACTATTTATTTAGTTTCACTGATGATAATTTTTGAAGGATACTTTCAACAAAATTTCAGGCTACAATATAAAGAGCTGGTGGATGAGAGAAAACGAGGAGGGAAAAATAACTGACTAAGGGGAAATATTCTTAAATGTAATTTCCGCACCTTATAACCAACAGGTACGAATGAAAAACGATATTAATTTTTCGATTACACGTATAGAATATTTTAACTATTAAACATTCAGTTATCGATACTATTTTTACTTAACTTGATCGTTTTTATAAAGAAAATTTCAAAGAAATTTTTTTAGTTTTAATATCAAACAATCAACGATTGTTGATCAAATTATATCACTGATGTAACAGCTCATATCTATTTCACTTTTATAATAAACAAAAATTTCAATCTTTTATTAAAAACAACAATTTCAATTAAACAATACGTAACAGGTCCAAGTTATTTAATCAAGTCAACTGTAAGACAAGATTATTTCTTTTATATTAAAGTAAACGTTTTATTTGGCTAAAAACAAACAGAAGTAATTTGGGAAGATGATTACAAGTATTCGAAGAACTACATTTGATGCCTGAAGCTATTAAAAAAAAAACTTTTCTCGATAAGTGGAAATGAAAAAATCGAAAAACATATTCAGAAAATCTATTATTTAAATTTACAGCCTATTGTAGATTAAAAAAAAAAATTATAACACTTGTTTGTAAAGCAAGTTATCAAAAAGAAAAGTCTTACGAAAAATCTATAGAAGGATGAGAACATTTTTTATGGTTTTATAGCCTAATATTCCAAAATCAGGATACTTCATAAAAAAAAATACAATTATCACGAAAATAATACAAGAAATCCCCATTTGTGAATATAAAAAGCAATTCGAGAAAAAATAAAAAAATTCAATTGCTTCTCACTAAAGGTTAGAGGTTAAATAATAACATTGAAAAGTTTTATTATTTCCGAAAAAATAAAAAGAAAAGAGAAAAATTGGTTAATAGATTACAGATAAAGATAACTAAACTCACTATACAATTTTATATAAAAATAGGTGAAAAAACATACGGTAGTTTAATAATATCTAACACGAACATACTAGCTCGCACAAGAGCTAAACAAACTTGAAAAAGTACTCTATATCTTCTATATCCACTGAAAATAGTTTCACTTTTTTCAGTACGAAAAATTTGTATATTCGATTTTTACCCTAAAACAACAAAGTAAAAAAACGGCTTACAAATATTAACAGTTTTTTTACATAATCCAAACTGTTCAGAAGTTGGATTGAGTATAATTATAAGGTATTTTTATATTAAAACGTGTCCCGAAAAGATACTGACATCTAGTAAACAGTGGAAAGTTAAAAAAAGTAATATTCTTTAAAATTATACTTCATAAATTCTTGCTAAAAACCATTAAATTACTGGTATCTGATTATTTAAACATGTCGAAATTGTTTAATTCTCAAGCTGTAAAATCAGATAATTTTCTTATTCTTAATAAAAATTTTTAATTTCTGATAAATTAAACAAAATAAATATATTTAGCACGTAAATCAACAGAAAAGATCAAATTCTATGGAAATAATCTTTACATCATTCACATATAAGAGATCTGTTCAGAGAATTGCCTAAAATTTTTAATTACGCGTCAACTGAGATATATAGTGACGTGTGGTCGACAGCATTGTGTTTCGCATAACCTCATCTGTAACCAAATGTTTTTGGATTGTTGATATCTGGTTTAGTTTTCGAGTTATTGTTATTAGAGTGCAACATGTTTAAGTGTTAGTAGCGATTTTTGTAATGTACGATTTTCGAGAGCAATGATACAACGTAAAATTTTCCGTGAAACTGGGAAAACCATCACAGAAACGTTTGAAATTTTGAAACAAGTTTACAGAGATGATGCTATGGGTCGTACGCAATGTTACGAATGGTTTTCACGATTTAAAAGCAGTGATCAGTCGACTGAAGGTGACTCTCGACCAGGAAAGTGATGACACCCGCGTTCAGAAAATCAACGATCTGGTGCGTGCAAATCCCCAATTGATTGTCAGAGAACTTGAAGAGGAGGTTAGCATCTCGATTTGATCATGCCATGTGATATTTTTTACTAAAAAGTTGAACGTGCATCGAGCTGCAGCAAAATTTGATCCTCATTTGAAGATCGGACAGCAGAAAGAACATCGAGAGGACGTTTGTCGGAAACTTCTTGAACAAGCCGATGGTGATGAATCATTCATGCATAGGATCATAATCGGAGACGAAAGCTGGCTTTATGGCTACGACATCGAGACAAAAGTTCAATCATCACAATGGATTAACAAAGGATCTCCAAGCTCCAAGAATGCACGTCAATCTCGATCCAATGTCAAAGGGATAGCTCTTTGTTTTTTCGATTTTAATGGAATTGTGCATTTTGAATTCTTGCCTCAAAGTGAAACAGTGAACTGAGCGTACTATCAAGGGGTTTTACAACAGTTACGTGTAAAAAATCCGCAAAAAGAGACCGGAGTTGTGGCGAGACAACTAATGGTTCTTTCACCACAACAATGCGTCCGCACACACAGCTTTGTCAGTTTTGTGCAAAAAATCAGATGACTGTTCTCCCTTAGCCTCCCAACTCGCCAGACCTAACTTCTTGCAATTGTTTCTTATGTCCGAAATTAAAATCAGTGATGAAACGATGCTGTTTAGAGACTACTGATGACATTAAAGCAAATTCGTCACGGACCTAAAATACCATTTCAAATGGAGCTATCCCAGACTGCTTCGGGAAACGCACCGGGTTGGTCTAGTGGTGAAAGCGTCTTCCCAAATCAGCTGATTTTGAAGTCGATAGTTCCAGCGTTTAAGTCCTAGTAAAGTCAGTTATTTTTACACCGATTTAAGTACTAGATCATGGATACCGGTGTTCTTTGGTGGTTGAGTTTCAATTAACCACACATCTAAGGAATGGTCGAACTGAGACTGTACAAGACTACACTTCATTTACACTCATACATGGTGTGAAATGTAAATGTAAATATGTGTAAAATAATAAGTAGTAAAAAAAAATAAAGTTCGGTTACTTTCTGAACAGACCTCGTGTATAAATATTATCTCGTGAAAATGAAATATATTAATAATTTATGACAATTTTATGTATGAGAATATAATGTAACGATAATATAAGAGATGCTATCAGATTCTAGTACATATCGACCTCACTAATAATTATAATTACGGTTAACAATGATAAAATAAAACAATACTTATAGCAATTTATATAAGATGGTTATTTCTTTAAAGGCAAACGATATTGATGGAACGAATATTTGTTAACAGTAGAAGGCTCTATATATATACTGTATATGAACTCTGTTAAAAAAAAAACTTCATACGGCGACCGACGAAACAAGCACTTACATAAATAAATAGATGATTATAAAGTTGTTAACAACGATGATGAGAACGGGCAACAGGGTCGGATCAACGAAATGTGCAATGAACACCAATAGGGTACATTAAAATGCAACTGTGGTGCAGCCGGTTACATCGGGTCTATGTATAATGCATGCACAAATAGAGGAAGAGAAAGAGGAAACGAGAAACAGCGTGAGAGAGAGTGAGTAAGGGGGACGACGTTGTTAACTTAGGGAGCCCTATCTTCAGCCGCTCTTGCTAAGCATAAACAAAATTTGAACTCTGTTAAATTGATCAAACTTCGCTAGAAAATTACTTTACCGACCTCATATCATTAATTATAATGTTTATTTAGCAAGCAAGGGGTTTAGTGTATGAACAGGCGAGAAATTTCATAAACCAATTTCATTAAAACGGATAGCTTAAATTTTTACCCTAAATCGTTAATTTAAAACGATATTTATCGCGTTAAAACTAACATCATTATAACTTACACTGAATCAAAGACTCATCCGTATAAGAAAAAATAAATGGGTCTGGCAGATAGTACTCTACTTCAAGAGTAGAGCAGTAGTCGTACAAGAAACACTACAATTATAGTTGTTTTATCTGGGAGTAATAATTTCCATTATACAACCACACTCGGTAATGAACAGAAAGATGATGCTGACTTACGGGCCTCAATATCATCTATAATTTATTGGGTACTAGCAGACCCGGCAATGCTTCGCTATTGCTAGATTTGAGTATATATACAGATTAAATGAACACAATTGAAGATTTTATAAAATATTTTTAAAAAAACATTACGAAGCACCACAAAACTTAATCTTTTACTTTATCTCGTTTTCCTTTTTCCACTTTTCCGTTTATCCTTTGTCCCTATTTCCCTTTTACCTTCTTCACTTTTCTACTATTTCCCTTTTCCGATTTATATCTTTTTCCTTTTTTCCCTATTTACTTTAATTACATCGAATAGTATTCGTATTTCAGAATAAGTAAGAATAAAATATAACTGAAGAACTTTAAAAATTAACGAAACGAAATATTGATATAAACTTTCCGTAAATTTTCAATAAAGAAATTAGCATGTGTGTAAACTTATATATATTTATACATGCATCCACTAGTCCTAATACAAAGTCTTTTTCATTTGTTATCTCTTTTTTGCAATATACATAGTCCTTTATTTACTTATGATTAAAAATATACGTCTTATGCATCCCTACAACGTGATAACTTGAATACAGTAAAATATAAAAGAATGGAAACGAAGTGAAGAGGGTTGAGCCGGGCGAGACAATACAAAGTTTTAAGATAAAACTTGTATAATTATGAAATGCGAAAAGTGTTGCGCGCGCACGTGACGATGATAATAATGATGACTGTAATGACGATGACGGCGGGAAACGAGCACGTGTTTGAGAGGGAGTAACAGAATGTGTGAGAGAGAAGATCAATAGATGAAGTGAGTATGAGGTGCACTCTAGGTGGTGGCAGGAACAGGGAACTCTGGAGAGTAGAGCAGAGAGCGTAGTATTGATTCCACAGAGTATAGGGTCAAGGACAGTATCATCACCCCAGTTTCACCGATACGTTCACTTGTACAGTGCAATGCTAACAAAAAAAAAAATTGTAAAATTATTTTTGAATTCTACTGCGATAAATACGAAAAACTTTGTTACAATTCGTGACCGGGGGGGCGTGACAATTGAAAATTGAAAGGGAACATTGTAATATATACTTGAAGTAACAAGTAGATTCATGGGCAACTCGTTTCTATAGATTTAAAATAAATATGTTTACTAGTGTAATTAGATAAATAATAATTATATAAATATAAATGTGTAAATAGAACGTATTCTTGTACAAGAATGTAAGTACATTAAAATTCCCCTATCGATCTCTTTTCGGTCGAAATCATTAGAGCACCAATTTTGTCCATTTAAATGTTTTTTTTTAATTCTGAACACAACTTAAAACTGTTACCCGTTTTGGAATGAATTCCGTATCAGAATACATCAGCTGATTTTTACTAGCAGACAATACGAGGCTTTAATTTTATAATACCGATTTAATTTACACGATATATGATGATGTGTCTTAATGAAATTTCAAATTTTTTTGATATTTTACCGAAATAATCTCAAAAAAATCTCTGCTAATACATATTTTATTCTATCTATTATCCCACAATCGATTCGGTGCATCAGTGACGATTTCCGATACAAAGTGACATGTAATATTGCTGAGGTTATTTCTTAAATTGAACACAGGAAGCGAATAGATTAAAAAAAATTCCTTTCGGCACGACGGAAAGAAAAAGATTTTCACATTAAAGTTAAGAAAAGCTTCAGATTTACTCAATACGACAATGGTTGCATGTAAAAAAAAGTTTCACATGTTTAGTATACTACAATCCCCATCTTCTTACAATTCTAGCAACATTTTGGTCATCCTTTGTCGTAAAGGATGGTCATATCAAAAAATTGTTTCAGACAAAAGTTTTGCGTAATGTTTAGAAGACTAACGATCATTTTAAACCGATTCGATACTGTGCCTATTAAGGGAGGTACGATTTTTTGTCTTCGAAACCCCATATTTTCCACCCCTGGGTCAATGGTTGGTGATATCAAAAAACTTTACTTACATACGTTTTAGGTCCTTATTCATAGCAATATATTGTTTTTTTCGATAAAGTCCCCCATTTTCACTCCCATGGTCCGATTTTGGCCGTTAACGAACTTGACCAAGATTTTGGGACGAGTTATTTTTAAGAAACAATTTCAAAGTGATTGGCGCAAAATTACGGCAGTTATCGTCTTATATGTAATTATTATTATATATAAATATTATTTTATTTATATATATCATCGTTTATACACACATTTATAAATATAAATGTAAATATAAACGTTTGAGCTGACGATGGTTTTGGAGTCTAGTGGATGTGAAACGCGAAGATATGTGAAATTTTCTGGAAGTCGAATCATGGTACCCGTTAGCTTTCTTATGAGATCTACCAAAAAAAGAGTGACCAAAATCAAGGAAAAACGATCGAATATATGTTGTACAACTATGGTATGGCGAATTAATACGATAAGCAGCAGACTATTAAATAAAAAATAAGATAAGATAAATCCTTTGAACGATATCAAAAATATACAATCATTTTAAAGTTTTTGTTATCATTAAATGTCATATAATTAGAATCCTTTTATTTTTACGTTTTGTTAAATGTTGAGTTTGTGACTTTTGAATTTTCAGTGGGTCAGTTTATTAATTTTCTGAGTGGTATCTGATCCCTGGTTTAAATAACAAACAGCTGATTAGCCAGGAATTACATTCCTTTATGCAGCACTCTCCAGCTTTACAGTTCAAAAAAATGTTTTTTGCTATACGGCCTAACTTTTCTAAATTTTCAAGTTACCTGAAACAAAGAACCGTGTAAAAATATGTACTTATAAAGAAGAGTTATTAACATAAAACTCCCATATTTAACTATTAGGAAAAAAGTGTAAAATCACCCACCATTAAAATAAAACCTAGTAAAACAATGAATAAACTTACGAAATTACGTGAGAAAGTATAATTAATTATATATAACTAACCTTAATTCCTTTACGGAGTATACAAAGTGTATATAAAAACACTGTTTCACGAAAAAAAGGGGTTAATTAACTTGTTGCTTTAGGTTAACTGTTCCAATTTCTAAATGGTTATTAAGCGTATAAAATATTTGAGTTACACGACAAAAACAGTCAGAGAAGGACTTTTCTAAGGATAATTTTATTCACTATATTATCAGTTCTAACGATGAATAGAGAAATATCAGTTGTTAAAATTTCACTGACATTCTAGTCGGGCTTTGCAATGTCGAATCCAGTAAAAAAAATCTTTCTTTTTCTCTCTTTCCTTCTTCGAATATTCTATGGTGTAATTGGTCAATAAAATACTGAATCGGTGAACTATTAAAAACAACTTTACTACTCATGTTTTTAGCTCAAGTAGTTTATATAAGGTACTTGTTGTTCTTGAGCGTGGTATTTTCAGTTTGTAATGTACTTCATGTTAAAGACATTTATGTCAATTGGTGATATATCGTATAGCAATCACATTTATATGGCGATCTTAAACGATTAAAAATAAAAATAAAAATGCAGAAAACATACAGAATGATTTTTATCAGTATCAGTTAACGGGTTATTAAAAAACATCATGTAAAGGGAAATTTAGAAAGTAAAATTTCCCACTGTTCTCTCAAATTGCGTATAACAATCATTGCAATTATTAAAGTGATGATCTGTTCCGTACAGAAGCTAATTTATTTATATTTTCTTTACTTACTGCTAGGTACATATAGGTAATTTTTTGTGTATGTTACAAATAAATGCTTTTTGTTATATTTGGCATAGAATTATTATCAGTTACATCGTCATTAACTTTACAAGCTACGTGTTGAATAGAACAATAGTGAATGTGTATATTATTAGCTTGAATAGTACCCTAATAGCCTTTACGTCAAAAGTTCACGCTTACAGTATATTCGTTATATGTGTAACTAGGATCTAAGAAATCCTGTTTTTACACGATAAGAACCAAGGCCTAGGATGGATTTTGTATATAGCCACTCAATAGAAAATAGTCATCGTAGAGTTCTATAGGTGGAAGTCCCTCCTTCAAGCAACACTAACAGCAAGGTTGTAGTTACACCCGCAAGTCTTAAATCCTTAACCGGTGGCTGCCTAGTCAAAACATATATGACCCGAGGCTAAAAGAATCAAGGATGACAGAAACGAATGCCCGATGGGAAAAGGATGATCTCCCTAACAACGAGATACAAGCCCTTTTTTTTCGAAAAATGCATTCGCGTTATCATTACCCGAACACGACATATTTGTGATAATAAACAAATATATATACACATCAATTGAAATAATAAAATTACCATCTGCTTTGCGGAAAATGGCATGAATAGCTGGAACACACTACAGTAATTCAAATACTTTATATAAACGGGAGGCCCTAACAAATCGTAAAACATAAAGAAACATGAGCCCTTTTAAAGGAATACTTAAAGCCTTTCCAGCCGGATCTCATTCAGCCCAGTTCCTTGGAAAAACCACCTAAGAATAATATTCTTATAGGAAAAGCTCAAGGAAAATCCTTCTCTATCCTCAGGCCTACTACAAGTAACTAAAATTACACCATTGTTTAGCCAGATCCCCACTAGAGGGCTGTATGTATTACTAACATACATACGTAGAAATATTATGATGGAACAGGAAAACAAGAAATTTTGAAATTAGTAGTGGCAGCCTTGAGGAGCCGGTTGAAAGGTGGGAGTGACATCCTTCTGTGCACAACTACATTCCATTTAGTAATTACGGATCAGTGGTCGGTACAAAATTTACATTTGCCGTGAAGGCATTTTACAAGAATGGTGACTGTGACTGCTGTTCTACGGGAATTCCGACGTCATGGTCGCGTTCCATCTTGCAACGCCATCAAGACATTAGTTGACAACTTCGAGGAGACAGGTTCAACTCTAGAAAGTAACTACCAGGAGGTCAACGAACACCAGAAAATAATGAAGCAGTTCGCGCCTCAATTGGAAGAGCCCGCGATGATCGGCAAGGAAACAAAGCGATAGGGTATGACGCGACGAAGAGGAAGAAAAAGTGTCTTCAACAGAGGCAGTGAAGGATCTTGAGATGTTGAAAGTTTACGTCCAGAAAACCAAAGATGTTCCAAAGGCAGTACTCAAGTCCTTATTAAAAATAGAACAGTTTGTGGGGAAAAAGAACTTTTTCAAGTCATGTTAATTGTACATACAATTTTTTTTTTGTACAAGGGAGATTTTTATTAATAATTTTTTTGCACAAAATTATTCATTAGGTTGTGTTACTGTGAGCAAATGCCTTAGGATTTCCTTTTACCTGCAGATTCTGTATGGACTGGAATCCAAGGCCTGACAGATTTCAGCGAACTTTTTTTTAATAATTTCTAAACGAGCGTCTGTAGTTAAAAATCCTACGTTTTAAATCTCATTAAATATATACAGTGAAATGTAATTAAAAGAGTAAACTGTATTTTCATCTAACTGAAAACTGTTTAAAGGGAAATATATAATATTCAATATAAAAAAAAAGATCAACGCATTTTATAATGCATTAAAAAAAAGGTAAAAAGAAATGTTAATAGAAGGTTTAACAACAGTTTTTTATCACCATTTTTTGAACTACAATTTCCATTCCGATTTTTTTTTTCTTAAAATATTCCGAGAGCTCATCTGGCATCGGTTAAATTTAAAATTAAAAAAGCTGATCAACAGTGAGAAAGTTTTAGTTAAACAATACGACAATGCTCCATTTTATATTTTCATCCTTTCTCATATTAATTCCTTGAAAAAAAATGCAGAATCCTCTTTTTATTTACATCAAATATTAATAATAGACGAGAAAAACGCATTAACATAAACTAATATTACATTTATTCTCACACATGCATAAACAAATACAAATAAACATCCACCCATTGAAAATTGAAAATGACTATTAATAAAATAAACTGGCCTGCTTAATTAACAAAACACATTCAAAACTTCCTTTTTCCTGTCGCAATTAAACATTTATAAAATGCATTTTATTAGCATTTGATATTAACTTCCGCAATGAAATAATAAAATGAAGCGCAATGCACAGTGAATTAACACACACTCGATACAATGTACATAACATACACGCACAACAATTCCAACTTTATAGCATAAATAACCGTAAATTCTTTTACTTGACGAGTTTTTCCATTATTATATAAAATTATCATCAATTCGCAACCATTATTTTTTATTCATACCTTTCCTTCTATGCAACATCATTATAGTTAAAATACATTTTTCAATTTTTTTTTTTTTAATATAAACTAAAATATTATCTCACCATCATAAAAAAATCATGGATTATTATGATAATGAACTACTTTAAAATCCAAGTAAATTACATCATTAAAACTTGATCATAATTTGAAAAAACACCGAAAAAAAATCCCGCGTATCTTTTAAACCTATAAACTATTTAAATAACTTTATAACGTTAAAGTCACACAACTTTTATATCCACACTTCCATTCCCGAAATTACCCGTATTTATCCAGAAAAAAAAACAACTTTTTAACGGCAAAAAACCAATTAACACGAATATTATATCAAAACGGTGTACCGCATCAGAGGCCTAACAACATTTTTAAGTAACCGATCTGCGATGTGATATCGACAGATGTTTACACGCACCATAAATTTTAAACGGTATGAGACTTAAAATTACTACATCGACTGTATAAGAAGAAAAGATATTTGATATACTAGACTGTACGATCGCTCTTTTAGAATATGTTTACAATGACTCTGACTTCACCGGAAGAAAGTTGTTGACAAAACTAAAACGGCCGAAATAATTTTTTTTAATTTTAAAGCTTTCTATAAGGTATTAAAAGTAGAAAATTCGATTACGTAAAAATTTAAGATAATAAAAATGAGGAAATAAAATATGTACACAAATTAACCTAAACATGCTAAATCACTGAAAAAAACGGATTACCTAAATCAAAAAGGCTGGGTCGACCAAGAAAAAGGTCTAAAGAAGTAGAACAGGCGATCTGCCAAATTTGTAATAGAACAGGAATAAAAAAAACCGTAGATAACATAAATTTTTTGATCACAGTATTATCGGTTTTTGGGCCCAATTTAGCCCGGAAACAGTTCGGATTGTAAATCTACCCTAACCACAGTCGTGTTAATTATTGTTTTAAAATGTTTAAATATTATGAAAATATTAAAAATATTATTTTTTAATAAAAAAATTCAAAAAACAAATTATTGATAATAAATAAATGAATGATAAATAAATTATATTCTGAGGTCAAAAAATTACCAAGAAAACACACGAACGTAAAAAATGGCAGCAAATCGAAAAAAATACAAATCTTTATTTAAAATAAAAAACAGACCATGATAGTAAAGAACGTTTATAATTAAAATATAACTGTAATGTTTCTACATTACTAAAGATAGAACTTATTTTTATTGTTATAGAATTAATTATTTATTTTCTTAACATTTTTTTTTTTTAAATTGTACCCACTTAGTTAAGCCGCTATAAAGCTTTAAAAATTCAAACAATTCAACCTAAATATGGATAGAATGTAAAAAATAACTACCCCCCAGTATGAAAAAAATCGTTCACCAGAAACACAGAAGGGAAAAAACATGCACCATTATAAAAATCAGAAAAGAAAAAAAATTAAATAACAAGCGTAATTAAGGCTCCCTGGAATACGGGAATATTACATTTTTATTAAAGAATTATAAAGAAATTTATGGTAAAACCACGTAACTTTATTTCTTTTCTCTTCAGCAGTTAACAGATTTTATCGTAAATCTATATTACTACAACTAATGGTGTATATTATAAATTAATTAATATATCAAATAATGACCGATATTAATTATGGTATTAATAATTAATTATATAATTAGTAATATTATCAGGAAATACATGAAGGTAGAAATGGTTAGCAGCAAATATCCTAGGATTAAAACTCCCTTTTGGCAAAATAATCATCATCAACGTAAACATTTAATTTAATAGTAATTAATAAAGTCCAACTTCCTAAAAGTAAATTATCACATTAATAGTTTAAGTTACAAATTCCTACACAAAGTTATAACAATATATGATATAAAAAAAAATAATATTTGTTCTGAATTTTGTACTAAAATAAATATCTACTGGCTACATATAAATTAAAAAGAGTAATTTAATGCACGAAAGTAACCACTCCGATTAAAAATGTTATCTCTCCGTAGTTTACCGGTAGTATAATGAATTAATTTAAATTATAACTTAGAAATCATCGGATTTCTAATAAAATATATTTTATTTAGGATAATCATTGTCAATCGACCAAATTTTACGAGAGAATAGGACGTCCGACTTTATCTGCATGTCATACAATTGATTCATTGAACACAAACGGTCACAGATTTCGTTCTACAGATTCCCACTCCTGAATCACACCAAGAATTGAATTTATATCTCTGAAACCCTCAGCGTGAAATGAAAGAGGTCAAATCGACAACTACAAACTATAAATAAGAAAGAAGAGATCTATAAGATAAGGAAAAGTGTAGGATAATTAGAGAAAAAAAACGATTGATCCATGAAGAATTGAATAAGATATAAACAACCCCCAAAAAAAAGATCAAAACTTCTCAAATTCTTTAAACAATGGAGAATCAACCACAACCTCTTGAGAGGCCGGGGAATTTTTCCCCGGTTTGGGAGAAGCACATAACAGATATAGACTTAATTAGCTTAAGTATATGCTTCAACAAAAATCCGTTTTACTCCAGAGATTAAAAAGCGATCCGAGAACAGCTCAGAGCCTTCCAATAGGAAGAATGACAAGTTCAAGCTTTCAAAAGGAATGAAAAAATATCTTGCTTCTATCCGGGATTTTAAGACTATGGAAGTCATCTACGTAAATATAAATCTTTGAGCTAAAAATCATATATATTGATACATCGTTAACCGATACTCATCCGCATCGGTTAAACGATTTTTTAGTATTCTATTTATGAAATTTAACGTTCTGGAGGTTTAATCTAGGTTTGAAGGTTTAGTCTATACACATTTATCATGCATAACCGTAACGCATAGGCTGAAAATAAAATGACCATAACATAACACCTTTCTTGTTAAAAACTTTCATTACTGCAGACGTCATATTAAATAAATAATAAAAATACAATAAATGAAGTTCAAATACGCAAAAAGGCTGGGTTGAGTTTTTAATAAATTAATTTTATTAATAACAATCACGCAAAGCTTAAGCAACACCAGAATAATGCAATACGAAAAACTGATTTTTTTTATGTGTAAAGGTTACAAACTTCAAAATCATACGTATCATCACTTACATTACTAATATATATAAGTAAAAATTAAATAAAGACAACGTTAAAATAGGAAAAGGTATCTCAGTAAATTGCCTAGGCTTTGCGGACGATTTAGCCCTACTATCCCAAAATATAGAAGAGGCCAGATACCAACTGTCAACACTGGAAGAGATTGCAGGAAAAATTGGTCTAAAAATTTCATACGAAAAAACCAAAATTATGGTAAGAGACCCACTATGCATAAGCAAAGTAAAAATAAACAATAATGACATAGAACTAGTAGAAAACTTTAAATATTTGGGGAAAAACATCACACACAACCTCCAAAAGAAAATCCAAACTGGAATGAAAGAATAAATAAATTCATCAAAGCCACAATAAGAACACAAAACATCTACAACAAAAAATGCATGTCCATAAACACAAAAATAAGGCATTATAACTCAGTTATCCAACCAGAAATACTTTACGGATGCGAAACCATATTTGGACCGTACCAGACAAGGTTTACCGACAAACTGGAAAAGATTGAAAGACAGATTTTACGACGATGCATCAAGAAAAACATTAAAAGGAAGAGACATTAAGTCTGGAAGAGACCAGACTTATCAGACGGATAATCGAACTTTTCTGGAACAAGAAAAGCAGACCGAACTGGTTATACGAAGTACAGAAAGACATGGAGGATTAGACATAACCCGTGAAAAACTAAAAACGAAAACCGGAAACTATGAGAAATTAAAAAATAAAGACACAAGATTCCTATCAAAACCCAAGAAAACAATAAGCCGGGTGTACTCTGAACAAGAAAGGGCAAGAAGATCTGAAACCCTTAGAAATTACTGGCAAAAAAGAAAAGCTGAAAAACAACAAATCAGCAAGAAAACAAAGAACTTGCCAAAAAAATAAAAATAAAAAAGAACTAAAGTGATCCATTAATGGTCTTAAAAGTAAAAAAAAAAAAAACGACAAATTATATTGACAAAAAATTATTAGACTCATGAAAACCGATAACTTAAATTGCATTAAATAATTTTGCTAAAAATAATGCATGTAACCTATAAAACAACTGAATAGATAAAATAAAACTAACGAACGTTTATTACGATAAAAATAATAACAAACGTACACAAATTTCTAATAAAATATAAAAACCAACATAAATAAAAGAAATTACTGGAAAATTACGAATTAAAGCATCGAAAAACATAATTACAAACACGAAGTTGAACGAGCATACAAATAAGGGATTTTCAGCTACCGAAGGGGCTTTGCGGCCTAATTTCCGGAATGAGAACACAGCCGTTGTATTCATTGGCTTCTTGCCAATTTGAACAATTTTTCTTTCCCCTCAATCGCTAATATTTCATTCAATCAAACGTTAATAATAACTACTCTTGCACAATATTAATATTAATAATAATAATAATAATATTAATAACAGTACTTTTACAAATATTAATAGTACTAATTAAATCAACATTAACTGTATTTTAGTTAAATATTAATATAAAGAGAAATTAAACACCATTGAAAGAAAACCTTATAAGGTTTATTTTATAAATAACCTACGTTTATCTTTAATAATTAGTACTATTAATGAATTCATTTGAGATAAATAAATTATTATTTATACCCATACAAACGATGACAAAGCACAAAACATACGTAAAATATTTTTTGAATATGTTTTATCCCAAAATATAAAATAATACTTTTATTTTATAAATATTATAAAATTTTACCGAAGATAATGAACCGGTGCAAAATCCTTCTGATAAGCATCCATATTTAAAGTACGTTTATTAAGCTTGTTTATTAATAACAGTTTTTAACTTAAATTAAAATTATGACATACGATGAATAAAATCTTAAAGCGAACGTAACTAGATCAAATTTTATAAGCCGTAATCTGCTGGTTTATTTTCTTTGAGATTAATTTTTGAATACGGTAACTTTTATCCGATAAACATCCATTAATTTTAATGGAATTTAAATTTTGAATACAAAGAGAACATACAATATACAAAGAGAACGTACAATAAATTTACTGGTTACATCTCTTAAGAGAAATAAACAATTAATTATTATTACCTGCTTAACATTAAACGCTCTTGCCGAGCTAACTAGAGAAAATAAAACGTAAAATGTTCCCGTTGCCTTCACAAAACCTAATAATGAAACAATGCATCATACTTAACAGAACCACAATCTTTTTACATTAAATAGTACTTTTAACCTCTGATTTTCATCTCAAATGTTTGAATTTTATGTAGCAAAAATCAAATTCTTCGTTAAAAAATTGAAACGAATTCAAATAACGATATCAGAGTTTAAACAGCATTCTTTCCACTTAGAAAAACACAATCTTTTTTTAAAAATTTAATTGAAAATGGGTTTTCCTTGGTACTGTACAAACAACATACAATAACGACGAAAACATATATCCTGTTTGTAAAATATAAAGGTCGACCCTGTAAAATAACTTGTACTGTAATTTTTTTTTACTTTCAGTTTGTCAAATGCACAATTTCTTGACATTGTTTTTCAGTAAACATGTAATACGGAAAATACAGAGCTGTTTCAAATTTACTAGATTATTCTTATGGTATTAAAAGAAAAGAATAAAAGCAATTAATTTAAATTTGTATATATATATATATATATATATATATATATATAAATGAAGAGCTATAGTAAAGAATTGTTCAATAAATTCGAAACTATAAAACTACTCAAAAACCGCTTAAAATAAAATCATGAAAAATCAGAAATAGAAACAATGTCGGTTTTTTAGAATCATCATTGCATACTGAGAAACTAAGAAATAATTTTAAAAAGAACTTTTAATCTTATATATCATACCATTCATCCGATTGCTATGAAACTTTGGTGAGTTGTGCGCACGCCCGTTAAGGTTTCCGAATTACTTCGGGCCCGCTAGGTGGCACTGGGGTCGAGATATTTGGAAAAATTGTACTTATGGTCCAATTTGGCTCTTATTCAGAATATCTGTTACTTACATGGAAAGATATACATCTGCAAAAAATGCACCCGCTAGATGCCGCAGGGGTTGAGATAATTGGAAAAATTGCATTTATGGTCCGATTTGGCTCATATTCAGAATATACAGTGTTACGTGAAAATAATTTTTTTTTCAAAAACTATACCCGGTAGGTGGCACCGGTGTCGAGAGAGAAATTTACGAAACAAAGAAATATACAGACTTTCTTCTTCTATATATATGAATATATATAAAACGCAATGTTCGTGTCGGACCGATTTACACGCGGCGGAAAGGGTAAAAGGTTAGAAATAAAAAAGGTAAATAGGAAAAAAATGAAAAAGGGAAAAAGGAAAATGGGGATGTTGGGAAAGGGCAACAAAGAGAAAATTAGAACGGAGATAGGGGAAGGAGGAATAGCGGAAAAGGAAAATAGGGAAAGGGGGAATGGAATAGAGTGAAAGGTTAAATTTTGAGAATTCCGTAATGTTCAGTTTTTTTAATGTTTTATCAAAGTTTCAATTGTGTTCATTTAATTTACATATACTCAAATCTAGCAATAGTGAAGCATTGCCGGGTCTGCTAGCAATTAATAAAAAAAACGAAAAAGTAAAATATTAAAGATTTCATTTTTTCCGTACACAAAAGATGAGGCACAGGGTACACTCGATAATAATTAAAAATTCTGTCGGAAAGTATAAATAAAATAATAAAATTATTTAACTGTATAGTACACAATTTTTCTTACCAACAGTTACTTTATGTTACATTCATATTACATAAATAAACACGCGCACGCTATTTACGAGTGAATACAAATACACACGTAAAACGTAATACATATTTCCCAAATAAGGGGAAATACATATTAATATTTTAACGTATTGCGGAAACATGCATTATTTATAAAACACATTGTTTTCTATAAAAGGCTATATATATATGTTTTTTTCTTCATAAATAAATTTCATTCTTAATAAAACGACGCACATAAAGAATACGAAATAAAAATGATACTTTCTCTGGTAGTAATGATCTCAACACTACAGCTATTCCCTGAACGAAAACAATTGTAGTCTATATAAATAAAAATGTAAATGTTCGTTTGTTCAAAATCTTCAATCTCCAAAGGTTCTTCACCGACTGCTATGAAATTTTGACACAACGTTGTATTTGAATACGCGCGTGTTTTTATAACCAAAGATGTCAGTCAGACATGTGACAGGTAAAAACAAGTATTTAAAAAAAAAACAGTCCTATCTGTTGGACGTAAAAGCAACATAAGCTATATTAAATATTTTACTGTTCCATTTCAATGTTTCCGATATGTATGTCCGCTATAGACCAAAAAACTACTGGAGCTATTTACGCGCGGGGAAAAAGGGTCAAAGGAAAAAATCGGAAAAGGGAAAAAATCGAAAAAGGTAAAAGGGAAGAAGGGAAAAGTAGAAAAAAGGGGAAAACGGAGAAAGGGAAATGGAATGTAGAAAAAAGAAAAGAGCAAAAAGAAAAGGGGAAAGGAAGGAGAAAGGGGATGAAATGGAGGGAAAAGGGGAAAGGATAAAAGGGGTCAATTTTTTGAAGTTCCGTAATGTTCATTTTGTTATGTTAATGTTTATCAAACTTACAATTGTGATCATTTAATACTCAAATCTAGCAATAGCGAAGCATTGCCGGGTCTGCTATTGATAAAATAACCTTTATTTCGTAGAGCTTACCATGTCATACAGACATACAAAAGTATATTCAGTATGGCAAAGAGTCTGAGTTATTCTTCGAAATCGCTACGCCATTTTTGTGAAGGACTTGTATCTCAGATTAGCTCGACTACAATTATTCATCATGTGTACCACCCGTTCCCGGAATTGTATGCTTTTTGTAAATATCCAAACGAAACATAAATCATTTAGCCAATCCTCTATGAGTAAAATATAAATAAATATCAGAGTGTACATATTGAAATTTTTAAAATCCATCATATATTGTTGAATCATCTAAAACAAATTTTATGTCGCTAAAATGTGAGATAGTTTTCAGTTTTATAAACAGAATTTGAGATATTATGTTTAACGTAAACCTCTTTCTGCTACTGTTATGGACAGTTATAATGAATACATTCTCTGTTAATGTAGTCTTAAAAGGTCAACTTCTCGATTTATATGGTTTAAAAATTTGTTGCTGATAGTAAACGATTCAGAAAACACAGATACGAGAAACTAAATTATTTAATCCACAACAAGTATTTGTCTAACTTTACTTTTTGTAATGCTTTCTTTCTTTTTCCTGTTTAGCCTCCGGTAATTACCTTTCAGATAATACTTCAGAGGATGAATGAGGATGATACGTATGAGTGTAAATGAAGTGGTCTTATACAGTTTCAGTTCGACCATTCCTGAAATGTGTGGATAATTGAAACCCAACCACCAAAGAACACCGGTATCCACTTTTTGTAATCCACAAAAAGTAAAGCGCACGCAAAACCTTATTATAATTGTATATTTAATTTAATACCTAAATATCATTTTAAGAAATATATAATCAAATTTTATGGCTTTTACTACAATATAACCCGTTTTTATAACCCAATCTCCTAAAATATCAGTCAAATCTCTCATTTACGTAAGAGATATTTTGATTAAAAACAAAAAAAAAACACAACAGAATTAAAAAAAGGGACAAAAGGAAAGGAAAAATTTATTTTTTGGCATACTTCATTTAAAATTGAATTATTCTTATTATCATGGTATATGATAATTTAGAAAAAGAATGAATGAATGGAAAGAAGCAAGAGAAAAAAAAACGATTTGCATAATTGAGGCGTTGTCAACCGTTTCATTTCCACCACCCTGGCCATCCATCACATATGATAATGCAGACGTAAAAGAAGAGTAAAATAATAAAAGCGAAACACTCCGCTTGATTACCGTACCGTCTCGAAAACTATTCATTTCATCATTTAGCATTTAAGTATTTAATTATTTAACAAAATTAAAAAGCAGTGCGAGTAAGAAAATATAATATACTATCTTTAACTGAGCAGTCATATAAAATATCAAAATACAGTGGAATTCACAATATTATTACATGGCATGATTCAGCATTTTAAATACAGTATCCAAAAATTTACAATGAAATTGTAAACCGTACGATAAGAGTCTCACAGATATCAAATACTTCCGCTCAAAATAAAAATTTCTGTAATATAAATAAAACTGTTTTAAAAAAAATGATACCGATATCAAAAAAGGTAAGAGACTAACTACAAGTTTCTATCATCAATATCTGTTATTAATTTAGAATTTTGTTTAAAAAAAAAAGTTAAATATATATAAAATAAACAATAGATGTACAATAACAGATAATAAACAATGTTTAAGCGTTCCATATAATAAGAAAAAAATATAAGAAAATAGTTACAAAACTCTTAGTGGCCCGATTTCATTTATTAAACAAGAATAATCATAACAATTGTATTATTTCTGTAAATGTGATATGTATTACATATGAATGTTTATTATCTAACTATTACGTATACTTAACATGCATCTTTTTTTTACACAAAATTCTAAAATTACCTTTTTTTTTATATTAATATCATTTTGTTAAAAACAGTTTTATTTATATTATAGAAATTTTTGTTTTTTGAGTGGAAGAAATGATATCTACAAGACTCTTACCATACGGTTTACAATTTCATTGTAATTTTTTTTTTTGGTTATCACTGCGTTTTGTTAGATTATTCTTTTATTTTTTTATGAATTACTGATTATTATCTTATGGATTTATTATACAAATTTATTGCCTTTCTAGAACAAACAAATATATTTTTTTTGAATTACACTACTTTTTTTGTTGATAATCATATCATTCACTTCAAACCATATTATACCTTTTTTAATAAAACTAGTATAATGACCTTCACGAATCGAAGATCCGTGATGTAATATTGCACTTATTAATTTGTAAGTGTAACCCTCGATTTTTATTGTAACCGTGGACACACTTTTTATACTAATATTTAATGAACTTTTATCAAATAATTAGTTCAAATAGTTCTACTTGTAAAATACAAAAATTTTACCCGTCGAATGCATTTCTATTTTATTTATTCCTTTTTTAATAAAACTAATATAATTTCTTGTAAACTAATACTTTTATTTTTTTAATGAAGTAATGGAAATTAAAAAAATTGTTTCATGTTCAGTACTTTCATTAACATAAGAGCATTTACTATTAAAACAAGCTGTAGTACATTTTCTTTTTAATTTTATTATTTGAAGTGCATTATCAAGTTTTTGTACGCTACATAGTACTACCACGTACTGCTATCTAGCGGCGCGATTCGAAAAGTCACCTTTAAAAAAAGTGACATATTCGAGTCCCGCGGTTCATCAAATGGAAAAAAAACGTTGCCTAACAAAATTCAAGGTATTTTTTGAGTATTCTTTATTACAAATCTACTGGTTATACAGTACACAGTACATACTATACTGGTTAGTACGTATATGTAGTAAGTATGTAAGTTAAACATAACTTACCTTTAAAGTTAAACCTTTATTACCACGGAAGACACTAAATCAAATGTAGGCTAATAAATATAACACGAAAATACTGTACATTAATCACATTTTTTCTCACTGACAACCAATTATTATTGCACAAAAATCGTTAATGAATGAAAAATACGAAAGGCTATAATTATTATGAATAGTAAAAAAAAACATTGTTGTATATATAAAACACGGTTCAGTTTTAGATTCAAAGATTGTGTTTTAAAAGTTTACCAGATAAAACAAAAATAGTATTAAAATTATAAAAAATAAAGTAAGAAGTGAAGAATTGGATCTTTCGTAAAAAAACTGAATTTATTTAAAATCGATAAAAAAAGGTGTTGATAGTTGTCTGACGTTTCTCTGACCAATGTAGTCAACCGTTTTTCTGTATCTGCCACCATGGAAAAACCTGATTATAGTACATCATCTTTTGACTCGACGAATCGTCGAACAGACTCAACGTTATTTGTAACTTTGTAACTTGCATTAAAGTTGAGGGCGGTACGCAGGATACTTCATCACTGTCGTTATCCGAATCAGTTTCTAAGGAGTCATTCTCATTTGCCTTTGCGTTAATCGTATTGATTAAAATATCTTCTCAGATGGGTATTTCGGCTACAACCAAATCGCCTATAAACATAATCCCGAAAAGTTACGTCGTTGGGTACTTGCAAAACATCGGTGACTGACTGCCAATCATCATCATCATCACCACCATTATTGTTGCTAGAACAAAGGTTTTCACTGCTAGTTTGTTCATATTCCGACAAAATAACGGTTGTTGTTAGTTTTAAACCCAGCCCAACAGTTAAAAATTGTTAGCTCACACACCATTCCAAGATTTTTTAACTTCCCATAGACAATGAAGAAGATAAATTTTTGGTTTTTGTGTCTCCTTCTCAAACGTTCTCAAACCATCTCAAACGTTTTCATTACAATCCTTTACCTTTACATTTGCTTAAAATTTTGATCCATTGATTGGAGTTTTAGAGGTAACATTTGGTGGAAAGAAAACTCATTTTATCGATAACAATTCCTGAGCAAACGATTCTGATGTGCCGGGCAGTTGTCAATAAGTAGAACAATTTTTCTATTTTACCAATGATAATAATGATCCGATTTGAATAACCATTTTCCGAAGATTTCACTAGTAACCCACCCTTTTCTATTGGCTTCGTAGTGAATAGGCAAAGATTTAACATTAGCGAAACAACGTGGATTTTTCGATTTACCAATTAAGGTTTCAACTTCTCGGTCCCAGACATGTTCGCACCTAAAAGAACTGTGACGCGGTCTTTGCTTCATTTCCCACCATGGCATTTATCACTTTTAAATGTTAAAAAGTTTTGTCAGATAAACATTTGCAAAACAGTCCAGTTTCGTCAGTGTTAAAAATGTCCGATTCGTTGTACGTGATCAAAATTTTTTTTATCGAACTGTTTATCCAGATATTACAAACTTCTTCATTTACAGTAGCACTTTCACCACAAACATTTTTAAGAATTATTCCATGCTTACCTCTAAACTTATTACGCCAACCCAAATAGCTTTGATATCCGTACAATTTAACTGTCTTGCATAAGTACTCGGCTTTTTCGCGTAAATTTGGTCCACTGATAGATTAATTGATTGCGACTGTTTTTAAACCACTCCAAAACGCTTTTTCAACATCGGAATACTTGACAGACTTTACTCTTTTGATAACGCGTGAGTTACAAAGGTTACGATCTTTCAAAACTTCACGGTTTTTGTAAATCGTTGTAAGCGTGTTGGATGATATCAAGATGCGATCACGTTTTTCTTCTTTTTTCATTCGTCTACTTCCATTATGGGCCTTAATTTATGATCTAATGACAATGTTTTTAAATTTCTTTTCGACATTTAAAAAAACGAACAGAAAGAGTGTAAAAACAACTAACCAAACTGAATTGTATAAAAACTAAACACATAAAAATCGTAAGGACAGAATAAGAACACTCTTGTTTACAGCAGCAAACAACCCAAACAGACATAAGAGCCGAGACGGTTATAAAGACACATTGACAGACACTTCTTACGACATACGAGTTCCAGTGAATACTGATGCGTGATGTATAAGATTTCGCTTTACTGTTTACTGTATGTTGAGTCATCCTTTTTTGTTATCGCACAGTACAGGAAGCGAATCATGCTCGTTTCATATTTCTGAACTGAAAATATGATCGGTATTATAGGCGTTAAACTTGGGGTTTTTATTTTATTTTTTATAATAAAGTAATCAAATTTTTTACTTCGACTTATAGGATTTTTTTTCGAGCTAAAGGAATTACATTTCCGTATAACGTAACACAATGCGGCCGGTAATTAGAATAAATTGCGAGTTGTAGAAATTTTCGAGTTATAAGGTATTAGAGTAACAGGAATTTGACTGTAATACTTTTATTTTATTAATTATTAACGATCCATTAATTCTATTAAATTAATTTTAATTTCTTTAAAATAAAAAACCGTGTGAAAGTCAGTGAACGCGCTCGTGCGTTAAGGATTGATATATTTTATTAGTAAATACGGCCTGAAAGACCTATTATGACTACACAATCGATTACATGGAATTAATTTACGAATGTAACAACTAAAACTAAAAGGAAAGTTAAACATATTTAAGTAAAAATAATGAAAATGTTCAATAGAAATTTAAAAAAAAGTATCTCAAATTTTATTAAGAATTTAAAGGGCCATCCGAGAACGGTTACAAGGTATCGGAAGAAACAACCTCCTCATATCCTGAAATATATATATTGCATTAGGAAATAAAATACATAAACAAAAACATTTAGTCAATCCGCAACCGGTATTATAATAATACGAAGAAAAAATGTAGTCACAATAAAATTACACATATTTAAAAAAAGGCTATTAAAAAGGTCGGTTCAGATTCCAACCAAAGATAGTCGATCCATGGTACTTTCAAAGGTTTACTTTTAGATTAAAAAATATACTTTTAGGAAAAATTCCAAAAACATGCAGTTCCAAACGTAAAACTTTAAAGGATGATGCGTAAAATAAAAATCGATCTCCCGGAATGTGGAAAACAAACTGAAGAAAATGGGTATTCCTGAAATTAACCGATGACTATTAAATTTGAAATTCTAGTTTAGAAATTCATGATTGAGGTCCAAAACTAAAATTCATCTAAATTTCCGATGTTTCAATGCGTCCAAAAAAGTGGTTAACACAATCACAGGTCGGACATAAAAAAATATATAAACTAAAATCTGACTTTTTAGTTTTCATATAACTACAATAAATAGAAAAGAGGCACTACAACGGCCAAATCTGCCATATTAAAAAATAACCGTCATAATGATTCATGATGTACTAACTTTTAGCAAACTACATAAATTTTTAATGCCTATCAATTATTTTAATAAATTTAACTATAAAATATAACAGATATAAGAGAAACCTCTTTAGTAAAGAAATTTATACTTCAATAAGAGTTCATTACTTACGTAATATAACCCACTAAACTTTTCTTCTTCACTAAAATAAGATCTTTTTGTTTTGTTTTTACTTTTTTTTTTGTTTCGAGCTTAAAAAAAAATGTTTAAAACTCTGTAAATTACGTAAGTAAAGAAACTTTTTAATATTTAAGTGCAGTATTAAAATAACCTCCAACGTAATTGTGCAACAAGAAAATAAAAAGTTACGAAATATACAAACAAAGCTTCTCTCTCTCTCTCTCTCTTTCTCCCTTTCCCTCTCTCACCTACGAAAAAAACTTTTTAAGTGTAATATAAACTTATGTACTTCAATTTAAGTTACGAACAATGTTGTTGAATACATAATATTAAGGTTTCTTTCCCCCAAAAGAGATAATTAATTTCCTTATCGGTTACCGTAATATATTATAAAAGTAAAAAAATTAATTACATGATAACTGTAAAAAAAAAAAAAAATATGTTACAGCTAAAATGTAAGTATGCACTTAAATAATATACATATGGGAACACGTGAAATTGAAGACAGAATATACCAAAATAATATTACTAATTGGTTGAAAACAAACCCGCATGTTTTTAAATAGGTTACAAAGAATTTATTGTGATCGTAAAATCAACATAAACAAAAATATGCACAGCGGTATTACTCGGTAAATAAAAGCTATCAAACTAAAAATTGATTCTGTTCTTAAATTTCACAAATGTGAAATGAGTATAAATTTAAAAAAAATTTAAAAACATGAAAAAATCCACTGATCCATAATAAGGCTGAATTGAAGTAAACTCCTAACAAAATTCAATGTAATACTGCACTCCACAAGTAATTAATGAGGGAAAAGTTAAGAATAACTAGTACCCGAATAAAATTACGATTTTAGTAAAATATAGAGACAAAATTACATATTTCAAAAAGTAATCATCCTAAAATAAATAATTTCTATCGACACTGATTCTATGCATTTCTTTATCTAAAAAAAAAGAACAAGTAAATATAACATATGATTAAAAATGATAAATATAATTTTCTCAAACACTAGTAGAATTATGTAAAATTAAATAAATAAAGTATACAATTTAAAATATACACTATACAAGACCCATAATAATTTTTTTTAATACATCGTGAATTAATATACTAAATTGCGTATGACGGACAAAAACATTAATTTTAAATCTCATCGCAAATTTCATTTCCTCATAAACATAATACACAAAAAAACCCAACGGGAACGATGTTAAATGTAACTGAACGACCGCCGTAATAAATGAAAATGTACATAAAATAAAAATAAAAGAATTTGTGGTTTGCGGTTTAGTTCAGTCGGTGATGGTCTCAACAATTGACAAGAGTTTAGTTCGGTTCAACAAGACGGGCCCCGATGCGGAGAGAAGAAGGTCGATGCACTTTGGTGCGGGCACTAGCATTCCCGGTCGGTTACTCTAGTTCTTACAAATAATGAAAATATTTAAATTTATTCCCGTTAAATTTACGTTCGTAAAAATAAATACAAAAGAATTTCTTATTATAAATTTAAAAACCTAAATGATCAATTTTAAAACGATACAGCCACAATTGAACTACGTAACGGTTAACAATTAATTCTATCGAATATATATATGTGGCGTATTGTCGAAGAATACAAACTAATCAAAAAGTTAAAAAAAAATCTTGGTGTGAATAACCAAGGACTCTACGTTCAGTTCATATTTACAATAAAAAAATTTATAATACAATTGATGTACATAATACTTTCTGCTGAAAATACGGAATTAAATAACGATATACTGAAACAAACCGGTGCAAAAAGAGCGTTTGGATTAATGTTAAAAAATAAAATGAATGGATTATTCATAATCCATTGATAATGTGTTACTATTGTAAATACTTAGCTATGTCGTCGAATCAATTTTCAGTTTAGAATTTTTAAATAAATGTAAAATAAACATTTCTTCTAAACAGAGTTTATTAAGTTCATTACAAGAGATTTTGATCCCTCAAAAATTACCAAAATTAAAAAATAAATCGAAATTTTAATGAGCCTAAAAAAATACTCCATGTTTCTTTTCGATTTCAAGGTGTTAGATGAAAACGTATGATATTAGATTTCAATTAGAAATGTTCCCCGATATAGTTATACAATATATTCACTCCTGAATAATAGGTTAATTGGACTCTTAACAGAATTTTTTTTTTAAACAGGTAAATGAAAAAAAAATTCAATATTTTGAGGAAATCAATCTAACTTTTAATACAAAATAAATTATAATATTAAAATCTTTTATTAATTAGTTAACCTTACTTGTAAAAAAACCTTATAAAAATACGACGAATCCATAAAATTCTACGATTTAGCAAATTTGAAAATCGGTGACATTAAATCTTATACGGTTTTATTTAGTAATTTAATTAACCACAAAAAAATGTTATACGTAACCGTTTTCGCCAATCTGACAAATGATCTAAGGTTATTCAGGATGAATTAGAAAAATATACACTATGTACAAAACGTAAATAATAATTTTTCTCAGAAAAAAATTACTATAGTATTCCTTATGTCTCACTCAAAACACAAGTCTAATGTAGATCTGTAGCATTTAAAAAAATAAAGATCATATTATAATTATTTACGAGATTTCATCAGATCATTATAAGAAATCGGATTGGAGATATGTCGTACTTAACAGTTTATATAATCTAAGTAAAAATCCACTAAGGTTGAAGAATAACACTTTTTAAACATATTACAAAGAATTAAACATTTAATTAATTAATAGATTAATAATAAAATGGTCAAATTTTAGGGTTCCTATTCTCAAAGAAGCCTTAATCAGAAAGGGAGTCCGACAAGGATGTTACCTATTCTCATTCCTTTTTAATCTTTACATAGAACTAGCAGTTAATGATGTTAAAGAATAATTTAGATTCGGAGTAACAGTACAAGTGAAAAGATAAAGATGCTATGATTTGCTAATGATATAGTAATTCTAGCGGAGAGTAAAACATATTTAGAAGAAACAATGAATGGCATGGATGAAGTCCTACACAAGAACTACCGCATGAAAATAAACAAGAACAAAACGAATATAATGAAATGTAGTAGAAATAACAAAGATGGACCACTGAATGTGAGAAAAGGAAGAGAAAAGATTATGGAGGTTGAGGAATTTTGTTATTTGAGAAGTAGAATTACTAAAGATGGACGAAGCAGGAGCGATATAAAATTCCGCATAGCCCAGGCGAAACGAGCCTTCAGTCAGAAATATAATTTGTTTACATCAAAAATAAATTTAAATGTCAGGAAAAGATTTTTGAAAGTATATGGTTGGAGTGTCGCTTTATTTGGAAGTGAAACGTGGACAATCGTAGTATCTGAGAAGAAAAGATTAGAAGCTTTTGAAATGCGGTGCTATAGGAGAATGTTAAAAATCAGATGGGTGGATAAAGTGACAAAAAAAGAGGTATTGCGACAAATAGATTAAGAAAGAAGCATTTGGAAAAATATAGCTAAAAGAAGAGACAGACTTATAAATAAACTGCGAGAGCGACAGTTCTCTTTCTCTCCCTCGCAGCCTTGCGTGCAGCTTACTATGTGCGCATGCGCACAAAAGCCAAACACCACGCCGCTGGAACTGTGAAGTCCACAGTTCCATACAAACATTTTTATATATTTTTCATAAACTGGGGAATGGCTACTGACATTAATCTTAAGGATTATATATTGTAAAAATATAAAGAAAGAATTAAAGAAAAAAGATTAAGACTAATTATATTAAATGTTACCGATAATATCAAGTGTAAATAGGCGGTGCTGCAGTTCCACAGGCCTATACGCCAGTCGCCACTGGTGAAATGTGAAAATAAGAAAGTGATTTCTTCTTATGAGGCCGATGGAATTCAATCTTCATTTAACATTAAGAGTAAGCAAAATCACTTGTTCTTATAAAAAAAAAATAATAAATAAAAAAATATATATATACATAAAAGGAAAAATTCTAATTATTTAAATGTAAGCAATTTCTTTTAAAACAATTGCGGAATAACTTATTCTTTTGAGTCTTAACTATGTGTACATAAAATAAGTTATAATTTTAGTTGCGTAAACACGCGAAAAATCAATTTTTAAAACAAATTTTATTATGCAGTGCGTTTTCAAAAATAAAGAACACCTACGGTGTGCAAATAAAAAAAAAAATCAAACGGTACTTAAAAATCAACAATTTGCAGGTATGTAATAACCAGACAAATGAAGTACCAATTGGTAATCTTGACAAATGTATTATTTCAGTTAAGAGAAAAACCTACTGTAATGATTGTTTAGAATCAGACGATTAATAATTAACTAGGCACAAGAAAAACTGATAAAATTGATTAAAATGCACGAAGAATATGATTGTAAAGATTTGAATTTTATAATTATCCTTCTTTCTTTTCTTTTTGCTGTTTAGCCTCCGGGAATTACCGTTCAGGTATTACTTCAGAGGATGAATAAGGATGATATGTATATGTATGAGTAAATGAAGTGGTCTTGTACAGTCTCAATTCGAGAATTCCGGAGATGTGTGGTTAATTGAAACTCAGCCAAAGAACAGCGGCATCCACGAACTAGTATTCAAATTCGTATAAAAGAAGTTACGTTTACAGTAACTACCTAGTAAAGGCAGTTGTCTTTACTAGGATTTGAACCTTATAACTCTCGACTTCGAAATCAGCTGATCTGCGATGACGAGTTTAATCACTAGACCTACCCGGTGGGTTTATTATATCCTTCTAGATTGTGTTACATGAAGTAAATACACTACGTCGGTAACTAGATTAAGAATAGATTTCTGTAGCCGACTAACACTGAATAAACCCCCTTTGTTTTTCAACGTATATATAAAACATACTATGTCTAATTGAACGTATTCAATTATGTCTATTATGTCTATTATGTCTAATTATTCCTATGTCTATTATGCACAATCGGATTAATCTTCCACATGGGAGGGGGTTATTCCTTTGAGGAATTGTATAACTATTTCTGATCGGCTCTTTTAAATTTCTGTAGTAAAGAAAAATATTGTTGCAACATAATATTAAAACGGTAAATAACGGGGTTGTACTCCTAACTGAATAAAATAAACCTATCGAGGTATTGCGGACGGGATGGGCGTTCACTGCTCAGATAGCTCATGAGCCCTCCACTGCTATACTCCTAGAACCCTTAATTCCCATTTTCTATGGGCTGATCTAACCTGAATACGGTTCAAAAATTTCTTTTCAATGAATGGCAGTGCTCTAATTAAAACTTTCTAGTAAACGAACTGCACATATATTAACGGTAATCTGTTAATTTAGTACTTTTAAAAAATAAATCTATTTACCTTTGTATCAAAAGCTTTGTTACTTGTTCGACCTTTTATACTTTTTTTAATCGGTGAGTAATAGAAATAATATTCTGATGAAAATACACCCGTACAGCAAACCTAAATCAGGAAAAAACAGTAAGGTAAAATATTAAAAATAACCGGGAAGAGAATCGATAATAACGGAAAGAAGAATTGTGTATGTTTTGCGAGCGTGCGTGCAGATAGAATAGTACTTGTGTATAAAAGTAGAACAGGAGAACAAGAAAATCCAATCCAATCCCATAACGTATAATACTGTTGTGCAGTAATCCAACTAATTTACCTAACGCTATGTAAACCACTTCATATATCCCTCCTTTCTATTTTTTATCAGTCGATCGTTTATCCCGTGGAGTACAGAATAAATACATCTCATGTTTTGTCTACAATATTCTAGTAATACTTATAAAACACATATAATAATAATATTTTAACAAGAATTATCATATTTCTTAATAAAGATAAAAAACAAACTTATCTCGGAAAGCTAGCCGCACGGTGCACAAATCTCAGGACTGGATAAAAGTTTTACATTACCAGTAATCGAAATTTTTGTCTGAAATGCTTACAGACACACGATTACATCGGTACAAAAACTGCAGTTACTCGAACGAATACATATTTGAGCCAAATTACAAAAAAAAGTTTATTTATTTATCAATAAAAATTATGATATGACTGTATAGATGATCGTATAAATCGGATCAGTTAAACCAAATAGACTTAAGTCAGCTTGAAGCTGTTTCAGATCATTTGAATTTCAGGAAAGTACCATGCCTTTGACGATTTACCAGTACTAAAAAGTCGCAAAGCATCAACATGGACATTTAATTGTTCCTCGGGTCCTCCCGTTCATGAAATCTAACTCGAAGAACATAGTAAGGAGATGCCCTTTATTGTTATAACAAACATAGGGATGAGCTATGTTAAATATTCGTAAAAGTTTCTACAATGGCTAGGGAATAACTATATCACGATATGAATCATCTGTTACACTTTTATCGAAGAAATAAAGTCCAGACACTCCACTTTTTGTTTTTTCCCACACTAAACATGAACTTTACGTACACTAATAATCGCCTAATTACTGAAAATGTTTCATCAGACCGATCAACAACAATTATGGCGATTTACTAGCCCATTCGATTTAAAAAATTCCTCATCTAACTGTATCACTGAGCTCAAGAAAATGATGACCAACTTCACAACGAATATTAAAGTCCGTACAAAATGCCATCCTTCTGTAAAAATCTTCTTCGGAACGTACATGAAGAAATCTAAGCCAAAAGCAAATTAATCTTCAATTCCTTAAAATTTCTTCGGAAACTTTTTACGGAAATGTCAAGGCTATCAGAAACCTTCAGGTTGACGGTTTGAGGATTAATCCCTCCACGATAAGTTTATGTTTTTTTTTTAAATGCAACTAGTTCTAGGCTGCTGTGCCCAATCGTAAATCATATCTAACGTCTCCAATATTTTTAAATGTGATGTTCAGGTACGAAAATGATATGAAACGCTAGTGGAAAATGAGGAAATCTCGAGTGAAATTTTTCATGGTTGTCAGCAGTATTGCTTTTCCACCAACAATCAAGCATAAAAATGGATTCTTATTTTTTTTTCTTAAACGCCATTATTCTTAATAAAGATACAAAGAAAAAAAAATAACTAAAAAATGAATGGATTACAATTTACACCTATTTCAACCGTAAAAGCAAAATTTCGCAACCGTTTCGGAATTTAAATCTGCTTCGAGGGAAGTGTTTTTTTAAAAAAACTAAAGATGAAAGGGATGGAACTTTATTTTTAATTAGTTTTTAAGACGGTTTAAAGTAAAATTAAAAATAAAGAAATTTCTAATCTTTTTTAATTCAAAGATTAAAAATTACTTTTTATAAGTTGATTTCCGGTCAAATTCATTCTGAAAAAGTAATAAAAATAATTTGGTATTTAGCTCGACATATTAAGATTTTATTTTACTACCGGTTAAATGTCAGCTATTTTTAGCGGATAAAGCAAATACAATTAATTATACATAACAAATTGCAAATATTGCCAATTTTGAATTATTGTGTTTACAGTAAAAGATATAACATTTAAAGAAGAGAAACAGTTATTTTAATTGATTACGTAATCGTATTTTCTGCATAATTACATTATCAATAGATGGGAACAGCCCTCACGTTTATTCTTATATATTCCATCGACGACTACATTCTTATATACTCGGCCAATTTTTTACTAATTTTGTAAATAATTTAAAAAATAACAAAACCAATTGACAGATGAATAATCATAAATTTTCTTGATATTTTTAAGTTAATATTTTTTTATTTTGTTACAATCACATTTTTTTAAGTTCCTATCTTAAGAATTAAAAGAATATGAATTTTATAAAATAAATATATTACTGATAATTTTTCAAGGTGAGAAAGTAAATAAGATAATTAATTTTCTACGCGAAGGCCATTTTCAAGGTCAACTTTAAAAACCTGTATTTTTCTTTAGCAAGTTTATATTTTACAATAAAAAATCCGCGAACAACTTTCATCCGGTTAATTAATCATACATTTACAAAAATATAAATGAAGTTTCGTAACATTACTAAAATGTAATTAAAAATTTCCCCGGCTGAGCTAAAACAGTACACATGTTACTCGCTATTACACAACAAAAAAGACTGATATACTTCTTTTACTTTATACAATTTGTTCTAATTTTTCTACTGTTTGTGACGCATGCAAAGTACCTAAGGTACAAGAGATACCATGAAGAACCGCTTTGTTTCAAAATCAATTTTTTTCCATATATAATCTCTCCGATTTGAACAGAGTAAAGGCGTCATTTGTATTGCTGAATTTCATCTGCATTCGATGAATCTAGTACGTTGATAAGAAACGGAATATTTGATTCCGCAAAAAAAAAAAAAAAAAACGGTAAACCAGTTCAAGTTTCCTCACTTTCCGTAGCCTATTATTGTATGCTTGATATTTTTAAAATTACTTTAGGAAGTGATTTGTATCAGCTTTGTGTAACTATTATTTTAATGACATAACGTAGACATAAAAAGATTTTAAACGTATTCTTTAAAATATCTTGCACCCTCTTCATAATTTGAATTATAGTTGAAATTTTTTGTCGAGATTTTTTAGAGATTCTGATGAATAGTTTAAGTTTCTATAAAAATAAAAAGGTAATATGAAAACGATCATTAATTATACGGTGTATAATTAATAGTACTGATCACCAAAATCCCTGCCAAACACGTTTAACTTTTTTCATTTTTTTTTTTTTGTTAAGTTCTTTGATTAAATAGCTAATGTAATAAATTTAGAAAAACCACCAGTAAAGGTGTGGCAAATACTAAAAGAGGTAGCCGTTCCTGATCGTCTTGTTACCCTCATACTTATCATTCGAAACCTGTATGATAAGAAAAGCGCGGAGGTCAGACTGGAAAATGATACAACATTGTTCTTCTACTAGTCGAGAGGAGTAAATCAGGGATGATTTCTGTCTAAACTTATTCAACATTTACGGCGAATATATCAAGCAGAAGTGCCCAGAAAACTAGCATAGCAGCGTACCAATAGAAGGCCGGCGTATAACTAACTTAAGGTTTGCTGACGTTACGACCCTGTTCGGCAAAGTGAGGCGCAAGGGCTGAAATTAAACAACGGAAAAACAAAAATTATGATCGTAAACAGATCCAACGATTTTCCAGCTAGTGAAGAGCTGTGAAATTTTAAAAAGGTGGACCGTTTCGTATATTTAGGATCCACAACAGAGATGAGGAGCTCGTCCCTTGATCCCTGTTTAAGAAATACGAAGAATTATCTTGGCAAAGGAGGCGCTTTCGAAGTTAAAGACAGCTACTTGGAAAGATAGGGCAAGCACAAGGAATACAAAGCTGATACTGCTTCAGGTAATAGTCTTCCCAGTAGTCATATACGGCTTTGAGATCTGGACAATCAATGTGGAAGACCGAAGGATAATTTTAAAATACGGGCCTATAGCAGAATGTTCCGCGTCGAATGGACGGAAATGAGGACGAACAACTCGATTACAAACGTGCTGGGTACACAGAGGAGATATAGTTTTATGCTTCCAGCGCATCCTCCGCTTTTTGGCCATATAATCGGTAGACCCGACGAAAATTTTGAGAAGCTAGTCGTACAGTAAAATTCAAGGACAGCAGGCCACGCAGAAGACCGCCGAAAAGATAGCTGAACCAAATTGAAGAGGCGACTGGAGAAATACTAGCCACATTGAATCGAACGGCAGAGGTCCGTGAGATATAGAGGGAAATTGTCTGCAGGATGTGAATCGGGTCACCCACCAGCTGTAGACACGAGAGGAAGGACCACTGATAAAGCTTTATAAACACTATAAAATTTAATCTAATTATTTAATATTAATAAATTGAACCGGCCATAATTAAATTTTAATTTTTACAATTTCTTAAGAACTTTGAAGACCTCGATCCTCCAGGGTAACTAAAATTTACGTTTAATATGCATTAATGTGTCAACATCAACAACAATTCTGAATTTTCTTTAATTATAAAGAAGTAGGTTGATAATCATTCACTTTTGGATAAAAGCTGTATTAAATAAAAATCAGCTAAATTCACGAAAAATATACTGGTTAATTTGAATTAATTAAAATATAATATCAAACAATACTATTACAGATCCTCTACTAATACATACAACACAAATTTTAGTAGATTATTTATCTACTGACAGTAATTTTGTATAAAAATGAGGTAAATTATAGGTTTTTTCGTTTATCATGATAAAAAATAAATGTTATTTTCTTAAATTACATAAAGGGAATAAATGATCAAGTTAAAACAATGGATGTAAAAGCAGGTGAAAACAACTGATGAAACAAAAAAAACGAAGGAAAATGACAACATGATTATTGAGGTAAAGAAAGATATAATTTCTAAACCAAAATTTTATGTCATCCAGGACATCTAGACACAATACTAATAATAATAACAGAAATAAAAAATAAATAATAAGAAAAAAACGAGTACGAAACCGACAGATATCATTAAAGATAAAGCGTTACAATTCAACAACTAAACGTATAAAAAAGGTTATAAAAACAAAATAATAAAAGGTAACAGCCATAAAAAAAGAACTAGGCCCAGCGTAGCGTTCAACGTTAATTTAATTGCTTTTAGAGTTCTTCTTCAGATTACTTTAATGGGCCATTCTATCCAAAATAAATTGGATAAAATACAGAACAGATGAATCTGTGGTCGCAAGGCTGTAATTTTAACCGGCCAGCGTACCATCCATGTACCATATCGTTAAAGTCTATAAACAAAAACACGAAAATAATAAAAAGAAGTTTTAATCAAAATAATTAATATAAACTATACTTTAATTTGACCTTCAAATCCTGTTTATAATACAATTATGTTAACCTAAATGTACATACATTAAAAAAAAAATGAAGATAACACAATTTTATTGTTACTTACGTTGCACATGTATATTTCTTTGAATAAAAATATATTCAGCATTAAATATGAAAAAAAATTCTGATCAAGAATTAGAATGATACAATTTTTTTAGCTCTTTAAACCGAAAAACTGTACAAATTTTTTTTCAAGAACTTTGTACAATACATCAAATTCTACAAAAAAGATGACACTAAAAATTGAACTTAAAGTTGAACACATCCCTCAGATAGAATAATTTAACAGCATAATAAATTACAGCTATTTTAAAACCTGTTACAGGTATAAAAATAAAAAAAGCACAAGGACTCGTGAAAAATAATGAATACGTAGAAATTTAATTGTATTTAAAAAGAACAAAAAAAAAGAGTATAACCAAGCACGAGTTCCGGTTTAGTATTAGTGAACCAATTATATTAGTCGATTTAGTAATTATTACAGCAACCCAACAAATTAATATAAATTAAAAAAAAAAAATATATATATATATATATATATATATATATATATATATATACTATAGTAGATATTATCGGGCGAATCAAAAAGGGATGCACAAAATTAAAAGCATATAAAAATTTATTTAGAAAACTTACAGATTCGGTTGAGGTCTCATTTCATAACAAAATCAAGTTTTGACAAACGTAGTTCATTAGTACCGAATTCGGCCACCAGCGCTGTCACCGTGTTGTTAAAAATGGATACATTTATTGGTGCAGAACATGTTCGTCGTGTGATTTCACGATTTGCAGCCAGTATTTGCAGTTCAACGTAATTTTCGTAGAGAATACGGACGGAAGCCTCCTAGTAGGCGTAAAATTTACTCTTGGCACCAAACACCTTCGTTGAAACTAGTTGTTCTGATAATATACAAAATCACCAGGACGCCTACGCGTCGCTGAAGCGGCTTTTGGCACGCGCATTACGTAAACGATTGCACTCGAAGCCGTACAAACTAACCACGGTTCAACACATTATGGATGACGTCAAAGGTGCTCGGTTTCAATTTTGCGTGGAGAAAATAGATAGAATTGCAAAGAACTATTCATTTTTAGATCGCAATTTTTAGTGACGAGTCAACTTTTCAGATTAGTGGCAAGGTGAACACCCATAACAGATGAATATGGGGAAGCGAAACCCCTATGAAACTGTTCAGCACATTCGTCATAGCTCTAAGGACAATGGTTTTTTCTTCCCTAAGCAAACAGACTGCTCATTCTTCATCCAGGAGGTAACCGTAAACGGTATCGTTTAAACGGACGCCTTTATTATCAGGTACACTTCACTACTACTAGACGTCCGTGATACTAGATTCCCAGGTCGACGGATTAGTCATGAAGGTTCAATTCCCACCTCGCTCCCCAAATTTGCCCCGCTAAATTTTTTCTTGTGGGGTTTCACTAAAAATCGGATTTATGTACCGTCTATACCTGCCCATCTTGTTGAGCTAAGCCTTCCAACTAATGCCGAAGCTGCAGAGGTAACGCCCGACTCGCTGGCTACTGCCTGGAATGAAATCGACTTCAGGTGGAATATATGTTGCATTACAACCAGAAGCCATACCGAACCAAAGTGAATGTTGGGTGGCAAACTTTATGTGTTTTTCTATGAAATGAGACCTTAACCGAATCTGTAAGTTATCTCAACAAATTTTTGTATGTTTTTAAAACTGTGAAATCCTTTTTTAATCACCCGGTACATACAGTATAAGCAAACTAACAGTAAATACTAATTTATTTATTTATTCTAGTAAAGTTGATATCTAAAGATCTTCTCTTGCAGTTAACCTGTAATTATAATAAACATAATAGATAAAATAATCTTAGCCATTATTACTTAATTAAGTATATAAACCCATACAGACTCAAGTAAAATTAAAAGAAAGAAATATACGTAGTACATAGATAAACAGTCAAAAATGTAAAAAACTAAGAATTATACCACTAAATTTCATTGAAAATAAAAAGAAAAAAAATCACAGTAAACAAATAGATTTAATTAAAAGAGTAGCTTAGATTAAAATAACAAATAATTTTAATTAGTAAATGATTAAATAAAAATTAACAAGTATTAATTAAATGTTATCATTTCTAAAAAATAATTGATAAGTGCTGAACCAAGAAATATTTTTTTATTACCTATCTCTTTGGGAATAAAACTGAAAATTGTTAACAAGATTAATCGTAAAAAGATTCAATTAAAATTATATCATAATCCAATTTATTTTTAAAGTCTTTTAATATTTCATAATCACAAAATTCATACGTGATTATGAAATATAAAAACCTGTAACATGAAACAAGTGATTAAGAAATATTAAGACCCGAATTTTCCGATAAGCAGCTCAGCCCCGGTAGCCCAACGATTAAAAATAAGTCTCCGGAGGACTCTATAGATCTATCTCCAATCAAACTACATCTTGACAAGGAAGCGATGACTCAAGAGGTCTCCACATCCTTAACACGGATCCGATGGCCCTCCACAGAAAACCACCGAGGAGGAACGGATCACGGATAGAAAAAAGGGTATAGTAATAATTCGCTATGCGGTTCTGATGACGTAACCACAAAAATATCGCGAAATGAGGCGAACAACCGCATCCAAATACCGGTATTTCAGATCACCTCCAAGCACTGGGCATCAATCTTGCACACAATCGCTCGAAAGATCGGGAATCTTATTCTGGATGAGAATAGCTTATTACTGATCAGCCGCTTTCCGTCGATCGCCTTGAATATGTATTATAACAAAAGATATTCCCTCCGCATATTAAACAGCCATCTTAGGATTCAAATAACAATAATAAAACCGTCAACCAACCTCATAATTGTATTTGTGTCGAAGTGTCCAACACAGATACATAAATTTGTTCATCCAGACTTGTGGAAGGGTTCTCATTTTTTGGTAAATAATACGCTATATTAGTTGGTTTTAGAATAGGAAACGGCAGTTTTATATCAAACTAATTTACAAATTCCATTATGCTAAGTTGTATCGATGAAAAATATTCTAAATCACGGAATTAGTGAATTCAATTTCACGGAACTAATATTTTGGATAAGACGAAAAATAATAAGACGAAAATAAATAATACAATTATTACTACAAATATTTACTGTCAATTGTAAACGGCTTCACAAGCACCCCCTCATGGATCTTGAAAATAGCTATCGCCCCAAAAAGTTTTAGTATGTGGCATCGAAATATATTTTTAGTAAATTCGTTATATGGAACGAACGTTCGTTAACCATTCGTTGTTTTTGTATGGAACGAATTGTTAACTATGGAACGTTATTATTTGAACGAGGATAGTGTAAATACCTGCACAACTTTCATATCGGATGATAATCGAAGACTCTAATCGTTCAACCAGATCGGCGATTTGAGTCGACAAATCAACGAATCACTCCATTTTGATACTAGTACAGATTCCTGATTCTCATTTACAAAAATTATAATCGAAAATAAAAAAATGTTTTAAATGTACATACAGTATTAACGGTATAATTTTGTCGTATACAATTACATTTTATAGAGTAATTGTAATATAATACAATTATTACATCATTTAGGTAGGTTTTATTACGCGTTTCAAAGTAACTACGACAATAAAACAATTGGGTATTTAAAATAATATACACCTCTAACGTATTCGCATAGAGGCAACAGCGGCGGGTAAAAAAAAAAAATTAATTTAACAAAATTTTAAAAGTCTAATATGAAGGGCCGGCCGCCTAACTTTTATAAAGCCTTTTTGCTTCGTGCAATGTTAATGTTTAACGCCAAAAGACATAACCAACGGTAGTAGGTGGGGGTTGGAGTAAGCCGTGGTGAAGGAGGTGAGGAAGAGTAAGAGAGGGGATAAATTTCAGGCCTTCCCTTTTCCACCCATTCAGACAAAGCAGCCGACTGAAAAATAATTCAAAGAATAAACTCCCAGTAAGTAATGTAATTATTTACACGATACACAAAAGGATGGGAATGTGGTGGTATTCAACCCCTGAGCAACAGAAATAAAAGAGAACCGCATTCTATCCTTTAGAAACACGGCGTCTGTTACGTATATGTATCTAAGTCTGTACATGCGAGTTTATATCTATATGTATCTGTATGTATGTGTGCGCGCGCGCCAGATAGAATGAGTGAGTGTATGTGTACATTATATACGAATGAAAATGTAAGGAGAGCAGGGATCTCGGCAAAGGACAAACGGGAACACAACGAAAATGAGATCTGAATGTGCTGCGGGATGTAATTTACAAAACACAACTTTTGTACAAGTGTAATAAACGAGCTAAAAAGCAGTCACACACACTATTATAACTACTTCTGAATCTAATACTGCACCAGTAGGTTATCATCCTTGTGAGATAATGGTAGCATTACATGAAAAAATACACACACACACACACTCCAACGGACTGTAATAATGTTTGGTATGAAACCTATATGGGTATAGCAAAAGAAATTATGACCAAATAAACGTTAAACCTGAAAAAATTAAACTAAACATTACAACATAGATTTTTATTTCAGTAAAACACTTTCACTTTTGTAATTTCAAGGGTTTTAATGGAAAAATATAGTTTTCATAAATATACGAAATCGTTAAATAAAGAAAATTACATAATACGAGTAGATTCAGTCTAATCTTTCTTTAAAATATACTTTCTTTTAAATTATATATTTAACAACAGATTATTAAATATTTTAATTCTTTAAAAAATGGAGATGAAATCAGATTCGAACCGATGTGCTTCTCCTAAGATCCACATATTTCATTAATTAAAATTTTATTTGGCTGTAACACTGGAACTAATGAAAATAAGTACCACTTATATCGTTGAAAAGCTCTCAATGAGGACTTATTACTGCAGTTAAGAAAAAGTCCAAAATCCAATTTTTATTTGATTTTGGGCTTTTTTGACGCTTTTGGTTCAGTCGATTGCAATCAAAAGGGGAGGTACACAACTAGATGTTACAATAGTCCCAACTCCAGAATTTTAACATTCTACGGCTAATCGTTTTTGAGTTATGCGAGATACATACGTACGTACATACAGACGTCACGCCGAAACTAGTCAAAATGGATTCAGGGATGGTCAAAATAGATATTTCCGTTGAAATCTGAAAAACAAACTTTTTCGTACAAGGTAATAAAAAACAACCAAAAACAGATCTATATCCACGGGTTTAAAATTTGACGAAACAAATGTAACGGAGGAGCTTGGAGCAGGGCTTTTATTTACTCATTTGGATGATTTGAGATCGACAAATAGAACTGGATACACATTGGTTATTTATCATTTGTAGACATATCCTTGACAAGTTTGTTGTGTTATCCGACATCTTTAGAGTTTCCAAATATAATTCCGAAAGAAACGATTACATAATGAGATTATTAACGGCTGTAAAAAGATCCTAACCGAATACAAAATAACGACTGAAGATTATACAAGAATTTCATTAGTAATACTTTATATTTTATATATAATAAAAATAACGAAAAACTTTAAAAATTTATTTTTTTTATATTATTTATATTAATACATTATTTTTTAATACGCGAAGAGCATCGGCTAAATGAGAAATAATTTTCGTTATCATACGTAGTCGGTAAACAAAAAATCAAACTGGTTTTTTCTAGACTTCACTAAATTCAATTAAGGAAAAAAAAGAAGTCCTAACAATTTTATTATAAACATCTGAGTTTTTTATTTCAATTATCCTTAATCATTTATGAAAATGTATAATGAAAATAAGTACATGAATCATTTTTTAAATTTTAAAATTGCACGGTGTCGTTACATGACAAATAAAAACAGAAACTATTTTGGAAGCTGAACCGCAGTACAAAGTAATACCGATCTGTTACTAACTGATAAATTCCCTAGTTATTTTCTTAGTTTAGTATACAGGTCAACAGTTTGATCAGAGTAGTAGCAGCCGATGCAACGGAGATTAAAACCGCTGATTGATCGAAAGTAAAACAAGAGAGCTAACTACAACACAAATTAGTGAAGCAAAACCCACTAAACTATTCACAACAATAATTATAAGAAGGTATAATACGGTATAATAAACAATAAAGTAATAATTCAATTAACGAAAATTAAATTTTCAGTTTAATGAAGGTTACTAAAATCAATATAATGGTTTAACCGGCGTCCACTGGGTGTAACGGTCAGCATGCTGATTTCTCACTCAACCGATTCTAGAAAGTTACTTATAATTTTTCATCTAATCATAAGAAAAGCTGGTGAGAATTTAGATGTACTGTCTCGGCTCACAAATAGAGCTTTAACTTTTCTGCAAAGCTGAAAGTCAGCGTTAATTTATTAAACCGTTAATAAAATAAATCAAGTTTTTCAAATAAAAGGTATCCTAGATGCCTTTTACTTTCTGTTCATTGTTATCTTAATCTGTTGATCATAACATAATACATTGCACATCTCAGTTATCTATTTTATATATCCTATCTCTGTCTTCCTCTACCCTTTTTCCTTTCTATACATCTCTCCGTTAATTACATCTGCATACCATAATATACGGACTAAATAATCTAGTTCGTTTCTTTACGAGATTCTGCCACAAATATCCGTCTTAAAACTTAATTTTATACTTTAACGAGTCGTTAAGCTTTAATATCTCTCTGCTATACCACATTTTAGAGGTTTTTATAATCTTTTATTTTTCTACGGTTACGTTGTTTTTATGCAGTTATTAGCAGATTCCGATATAACAAGAAAACTTTCTACGATTGTGGCGATCTACCTTGCTTTCTGTATTCTTTGTAATTTTACCACCTAGGTAACAAAATTCCGTAACTAATGGTATATTATGATCCCGTACCTTCGTTTAATTTCCTAATGCCCCCCTCCTACGACCGTACTTCATAACTTTTTCTTTTACTGTTACTTATTTTCAAATGGAATTACTCTCCTAGCCGTGAATTTATGACACTCAAAATTTCTCCTCTCTCCATTTTTGGTACACTGCCAAAAAAAATGCCATTAGCAAATCTTAACATTTTTATCCGTTATCCTTGGAATAATTATTCTACGCTCAAATTTATCTTCAGATCCTGCACTGTTTCCTCTCTCTTTTTATGTTTAGCCTCCGGAACCACCATAAGGTATTACGTCAGATAATGAATGACGATGGTATATATGAATGAATGTAAATAAAGTGTAGTCTTGTACAGTCTCAGGTCGACCATTCCTGAGACATGTGGTTAATTGAAACCCAATCACCAAAGAACACTGGTATCCACGATCTAGTATTCAAATCCGTATAAAAGTAAACTGCCTTTACTAGGATTTGAACCTTAGAACTCTGGACTTCGAAATCAGCTGATTTACGATGACGAATTTAACCACTAGACCAGCTCGGTGGGTTTGCATTGTTTCCTTTGGGTTTGCACTTTTTTTTTGAAAAGTACATAAAATTCTATTTCTATAAAACTTCTAATATTTTTTCATATTTTTTTTTTTGTTATTGAATTATTAGTCATCGTAAAACGTATTTCACAATGAGAGGTTAATAATTATTAATAAATCAATGTATTTAATTTTAAAAAAATAAATCGGCACATCCGATTCGAGCCGATGAGCCTTTCCCTAAGATCCAAATATTTCATTAATTAAAATTTTATTTGGCTGTAACACTGGAACTAATGAAAATAAGTACCACTTATATCGTTGAAAAGCTCTCAATGAGGACTTATTACTGCAGTTAAGAAAAAGTCCAAAATCCAATTTGTTTGGATTTTGGACACTTTTGGTCGAGTCTATTGTAATCAAAAGGGGAGGTGCACAACTAGGTGTTATAAGAGTCCTAAATCCAAAATTTCAACATCCTACCGCTAATCGTTTTTGAGTTATGCGAGATACATACGTACGTACAGATGTCACACCGTAACTAGTCAGAATGGACTCAGGGATGGTCAAAATGGATATTTCCGTTTAAATCTGAAACCGAAATTTTTCGCGATCATAATACTTCCTTTACTTCGTACAAGGAATTAAAAATAACGGGCACAGACAAGATTCTTGTTCTTGTCTTATTTCTTTTCTCACACGTTTCTGAATCATTTTCTTTATCACTTTCTATTAACATTACCTGGTATTTTTTAGGCAAATTTAAAAAATCACCTATAAAAAACATTATATTTGTTTAAAATCCACAAAAAAAATTTACGACTAGACGACTAGATAAAAACAACCTCTATATGAAGAATGTAGTAAGAACTGAAAATTAAATTGTGTTAAATTAATTCTTTTCGAATAACCACCTAAATCTTTCTTTGTTTGCTAAACATAAAGCTAAGTATATAATTAACAGGGAAGACGTCTTAAAATTATTTTTGTCACACTATTTTTCTTACATTTTAAATAATCCACGCGTTTATATTTATAACTCTGCAACCTTTGTTAAAAAACAATAGTCACTTATTCTTACAGAATAACCATATCCACCTCTATCAAATCAGACATTACGTAACTTGAACATAATATTTCACCGTATAAAAAGAGCTTTATCATGCTTCCGTTGCCATTTTAAAAAAATTACCGAGTGATTTAAAAAGGTCTTCACAGCATTTTATTTTAAATAAAACTAAATTGTTTTATTTTACATAAAATATATTATTTTATCGTCGAGTTAAAAAAAAAAATCAACATTTTTTAAATCTTTGTCTAACGTCTCCATAAACATATACTCATACAATAATTTCAATAATGCCATATGAAATGTTATTTATTTTTCATTATTTTATTTACTATCTATTTATTCAAATATTTAATAATAGTTATTTTATGTATTTATAATTTAAATAATTAATATTCAATTTTCAATTCTATTTTTATATTTTATAATTAACTGTATATTAACAGCCGCTTGTCCGATTAAGGTTTGACTACTGTTTGTTTCCCTTGATCCATCCAGGCAATCAAGGAGCAATTTATCCTTTTTTTTTAACTGTATACAATACAGTTTGATGTATATGGTAGTATACCTACCGGATGGTAGGTATACTACAGTTAATCCATTCCTTATGTGATCTAAATAATATATTATTGTGTACCGAAGGAAATAAAATATTTATTTAAAAATATTTGATGCTTCTGTTTAAAACGCAGAACCGATTTTTATAATTTAATCGTTCAAGCAGAACAATCTACGATGCCACAACAATTACACCGATAACTGAAAGAGTTAGGGAACGGTTCAGATTACATATACCAGACAGAAAATAACTGTTGACGAGTGTTATAAAAATAATAATTAACTACTACGTAAAATCTTTGTCACGGAAATAATAATTTTGTTTTTATTATTATTTATTTTTTTAATAGCTCTATTCAATACAGAAAAGAAAAGAAATTCATGATTTTTACGGTTATACAACAAAACAAGACCGATACGAATAAACGAGTGAGTTAGCTAGAAGAGTTTATTGACTTTCTGTCGACACACTGTTCCAACCTAATTCATCATAACTTACAATAAATTACACAACTATGCACGATGGTAGGCTACATACCTTTATCTATAAACTGACTACATCTACACAAAGGCTAAATACCTACAATACAACAAGCTATGCATAAAATCAACAATAAATATATCAAGAACATAGTTTATATTAGGCTATATGAAAAGGTAAAGCGAGGAGACAGGATTATCCCGGATAATAGGGAGCGAACTCAAAATATATATGGATGAAGCATTACGCATACAAATTACGGATTATCCACGGAATATCTGAACGGAAATAATCCAGTGATTTATTTTTAAGGGATGAAAAACAAACCTTGAAAGTAATAACAGATAAAAAACGACATGCTTTTTTTTAATTTCTTTTTCGAATTCGGGGAATATCATAATCAATAGAAAAAAATAATTATTTTTTTTTTTAACACACATCATCCGTAAAAATCGGAAAAATTAGATTACGTTTAAAAATAGGTAACAAAAATGTTGTTTAAAATCTAAAGCCACATATCCATATCAATCGTTAAACAATTATACTAAGGTTTATTTTTCCATTCTTATAAAAAAAAAAATTGCAAATAAAATACTCGTTTTATAATGTTTCATAAATATTATTTATTTGTCGATTAATATTTTTATCATTTTTCCTTTTGTTACTTATTTATTTATTCTCTTTTATATACTTTTTCGGCAGTATGTACACATGACTGATTTACAATCTAAAACGGCCATCTAGGTTTAAATGTTAAAAAAGAGTTTGGCAAACACTTTTTAGAGCGTAATCTTGTTTTCCAATTTATTTCAATAACTGTTTAGCAAAGAAATTTATTCAATTAATTTTTGTCGTTGCAATTTTCAGTTTTTCAAGCCACGCAGAAGTAAAAACGAAGTATTTTATACTATTTTAACAAGGAAAATTACATTTAAGACTTCAAGAAGGATGCACTTTAAAAAAAAAAAAACACGACTGAGGAAGAATATAATAAATTCATACGAAATAGGAAAAAATAAAGCATGACTGAACTTATATTGTTGACTTGTTTTTAACCTAAAATTAAAAGATGTTTTACGAACTAAACAAAATTTAAGCACCGAATGGAAAACGTGACAATATCTCAGACAAAAAAGTAACATTTACAGAAATATGGTTCAAATTTTAGTGTTATACTAAACAGAGACGCGTAGATATGGAATGTTCCCGGAATTTGCTGCCTACTGAGATGGATTTTCGTTGAAGAAGCTGTTGTAAGACTAGTTAGACACGAACAGAAACAATAATGGTTAAAAATGGGAGGTGTATATTGTGGATAAAATGCAGAAAAAATAGCTAAGATGGTTGATTCATGTGGTACAAGACGAACGTGGTTCATTCAGGATCTGATGAAAGATTACAGAATATGGTTCTTGGTTGGATTACAACAGGAAAACAAGGAAGAGGACAACCACGATTTGGCAAGAATGATGAAATTCGAGAGCAAAGGTCAGCCTCCAAGATCTACAAGGTAGATGATTGTTTGGGCAGGGAAAAATGAAAACGGGATGGGAGAAGAAATGGTAACCGAAAAATTCCTCTAAAAGTAAGCTACAAGAATTCATCTAACATAAAACAAACGAGGACTGGATTATTACTGTGAGATGTAAAAAGTTAGAGGGCGAAAGACGATCTCGTTAAAGCCCATCAGGGCTATGAACGGGGAAGGGGGTGTGGCGACCAGAAGCATCAAAAGACGAGTCCTTTACCTACGGGGTTGGGATCTGCGATCTCCGGGCGTCATTTAACAGAGCCTTTATTTTTTGACAAATGTGTAGAGGATGTGGTCTATCGCGACTTTGTTTTTCTTTTTAAACCTCCGGAACCACCGTTAGGTATTGCTTCAGAGGATGAGATGAATGATGTGTAGCGTGTGTAAAAATGCCATGTCTAACCGGGATTCGAATCCGGTTTATCGCAACTTAATCGAACAGTTTATTGCCACGTTAGATTTACACGAAAAAGAATGTCGATTCCAATAGGATAATGCAACGTGTCGTACTGTTAATGAAACGCTGGATATATTAAAGGGTTGAGTCCTCCAAGATCCCCGGATCTTACAACAGCAGAGTTTTTCCTTTAGGGGTATTTAAAAAAAAAAAAAGTACTCCTTCACTCGACGAATTGAAGGCTAATACTGAAAGTGAGATTTCAAACTTTACTGAGCAAAAATAACGAAAGTGGCTGCAATTTATGAAACATTTACGAATCTGCATCGGGATCACAGGAAATCATTTTGAACATCTGTAAAGTTATTAAAGGTAATTTGAATATTCTATAAGTTTTTCTTTAACGTTAATATTTTTGTAACAAATTCAAATTTTCAAACAAAGAGGTTGTGTCCTTTTTGAAACACCATTTTCTACACAGTGACCATCTGTAAAAGTGAACACTTTGCATTAGGCCAAACAGGACGTTAATTCATTACATTATACGGATACCATTGTATTTTTTTTATTATAATGCTGTTCTAATTTCTGTTAACATTTATAATAATATACACATAATAAACCACATCAAAAAATTATTTCGTTTAAAAAGTTCCTAAATTATTATAGTTATTAATCCGTAATACTTAATGATTCCTTCAAGTTTATATTTTTGAGATTTATTTCAATTTAAGAAAATGTTATCCTTAAAACAAATATGTTACACAGGTACGTTTAAAGTTTATATTTGAAATTTTAAAATATAATTACGAAAAAAAGTTTAAATTTGATCTACCTGTAAATCTCTGCAAATAAGATCTGAAATAATATAAACGAAATAATAAACGAATATCTTTTATGTATGTATTAATCCATATCGATTTTAAATAGATTAAACAAGCGCAGAGGAGGTTTATTCATTCGTATAACATACATGAATGTTTAAGCACGTGCTAGTACACATGATTTCAACACGTATATGCGTGCGACTCGCCTAAAACAAACATTTAATTTAATACATGTCCATACGCGTGATAACAGACAAACTGAATAGAATATACGAAAAGACTAAAATATTATACTCCGGCACGTTTGTACACCTTATCATAGATAAATATAGAAAAAAGGAATTGAAATTAACAAAACTAACTTGCATTGTACTTCGGTAGTCCATTAATTTCTCTTTCATTAAGAGTATTCGATACTATATCTTGGTTTAAGAGACCAGGATTTTTCTTAATTTTTTATACTCTTTATGGTTCTTTCCCTTTTTTATTCAGAATTTTTTATTTAGTTTTTATGGTTACTTTAATTATTTATTTTTTGATTTTTTATTGAATAATTATTTGATGTTTATTATTTTATTTTATTTTTTGATCAGGTTTCCTTTATTTGGGTTTCATTTACGGTTGCCCAGGACTCATGTAGAGGCCAGGCTCCTACTTCTACTTCTACTTTAAAAAGGTACTTTTGTTAGAGGTATTACTTAAATGTAACCTTATACAAATTCCTATTACGAAAATGTTAAGCTTAATGTATAAAAAAAATCTCTATTTTCCAGAAATAAATACCATTTTTGAAATTATTAATATATTTTTTTTATATTTAATATTTAAGACATTCATTATGAGAATCAATATAACAAGTAAACAATCAAATTTTATTCCAATACGATGTAAAAATATAAAATGTATTTCAAGCAAATTTTCAAGGTAATTTTTTTATAAAATTTATCTATTTACATATACGTAAAGTTTTACCAGCGTATTCTCTTTACATATTAAATTATAATTTTTTTTAAAAACTTGCTTTATACATTTATAAACATCTATTGTTTATTATAATATATAATAATATAATAATCAAATTATTATCATACATTGCACAAAATTAATAGAAGTAACGTTACGACAGGTTTGATAAAAAGGTAGAAATCGTTAAAAAATAATAATAAAAATAATAAAACGTCAATTTTTTTCACATAGAAGAGTTAAAAAAAAATCAGAGAAAGGTTTTTCAATATCTCTTATGTTTTTTTTTTTTACGTACTATGTAAATGCAATGAATATTGGCTAACCTACAATTAAAAAACCCCTCAAACCATAGTCTGAATATATACGGTAAACGAAAAACAAATTAAACAAAAAAACTCAAAATATTTTTACGAATAAAAAGCAACAGTTGATTTTTCTACGGAGAAAAAAAATCATACGTAGTCAAAAAATGATATCGTACGTTACATTTAGCAATTTTCTTATTTTATTTTTCCACAGTCTGTAACGAGTGGCCGGTAGGGATTTTCGTTAGGATTTATTATTTTTTTAGCGGTTTTCCACGGTAGTTTTTCATAGAGAAAATATTAATCTTTGGAAAAATACTTTTAACGTTAATGCCTCGATAAGTTAGAAAACATAACTTTCCCTCGGGCGAGCGGCAACCGATACCGCCTCCACCGGCCGGTTACTTGGTCGGTTAACTCGCTGGCTGTAGAACAAACGTAAAATACGATGGGGTTACCATATTTATGAAGCCCGCAGTAGCAAAGCAACTCGGTAAGCAAGAGCAGAAACCAGCTGGTCCGGTAGTTGCCGCTTGTTTTTCTTTCTTTTTTTTTCTAAACGGTCATATTAAACGAAAGATCTACAATACATCGCTTTATTACTGCTATCTGGATTTGAATTTTTTTCGCCACAAAAAAATGAATCTAAGAACAAACAAAAATCTTTACCTAATAAAACATTAAGTATACGAATTAATATTATCTATATAATTTACTACCGTAAAATTACAAAAACAATTACGTAAGTGAAATAAATTTCATAATAACATTCTTCAATCAAAATAGTTTGAAAAAATAATAATTACCGTTTTCACCTTCTCTGTTTGTTTTAGAATGTAATGAAAAATAAAAATACAATAAGCTCAATCAATCTTACAAACATTTAAGGGAGAAAAAGTTTTTTTCAAATGGAATAGAATATCAATTAAACAATACACAGTTAATATCAGTCAACATTTACGAACGTCTATCACTGACGGAATTAAAGTAGTATTTTAAAATGTATTTAGGTATACACACGGAAGAGTTTTCTAATTAACTCAAATAGTTCAAGACAAAACAATGACAACGGTTTTAAAAAAAAGAATTTGCTTACAGAACTTAATAAGATTAATTTTTATTATTTTATTTTATAGGCTTAAACAATTTTATTTACCGACCAATTTGATTGATATTTCGGATGAACACCAAAACAAATTACAAAAAATCCACTTCGACACGCCAGAAAGCGGAGGTAGATTTCACCGGTAGGGGGAAAAAAATTTCCATCTTTAAGTTAAGAAAAACTTCAAACTTCAAATTTACTCAATACTGACTGCATGTGAAAAAAGTTTCGCATGATTAGCATACAAGTCGCATCTTCTTACAATTGTAGTAACATTTCTGTCATCCCTTGCAGTAAGGATTGGCCATATCAAAAATTGTTTCAGACAAAAGTTTTATGTTATGTTTAGAGGACTAACAACTATTTTAAATCGATTATTTGATACTGTGCCTATTAAAGGAGGATGATTTTTTTTTTGTCTTCGAAACCCCATTTTTTCCACCCCCTGGGCCAATGAATGGTGATATCCAAAAACTTTACTTAAATACATTTTAGGCCCTTATCCAAAGAATAGTAGGAACTTTAAACGAATTCAATATTTTACTAAATAAGAAAGTTATAGCGATATTTTTTTCGAAAAAGCCCCGTTTCCGTCCTCATGGTCCGATTTTGGCCGTTAACGAACTGTACCGAATTTTTGGAACGAGTTTTTTTTAAGGAAAAATTTGAAAGTGATTGGCGCTCAATTACGGCAGTTATCATGTCCACAAGAAAGTGAAATATATATATAAATAAATATAAAGATTTGAGCTGACGGTAGTTTTGGGGTCTGTGGGTTGTGAAACGAGAAGATATGTCGAAATTTTCCGGAAGTCGAATCATGGTACCCATTACAATAGGTAGCTTTTTATATGAAATTACTAAAAATACACCATAAAATATCAACATTAATACGAGAAAAAAAGGTGCATTGGATATAGTGTTTGATTATTACAACCGAACAAAGACGCAATCGACTTTATGAGACACAAATTATATCTAAATAATAATAAAAAACGGACTCGCAGCTTCATAAAGTATTAACATAAAAATAAATAGGATTTCATTATTACTTAATGAAAAACATACTCAAAATGATCACAAGTATAAGTAGTCAAACAAATTTAAAAGATCTCACTCAGTTAAAGCGCAGGGTGTACAGTAGGAGCATTAGATTCCAAACTTGAATATAGGGGCAAAATTTTCTTGTCGATCAGACTAGGTGGAAAAAGTCCCTAAGCATACCTCAATTAACATACTCAAAGCCGAGAGTCTCACTATCATTCTGACATTTGTTTATAAACAAAATACAATTTAAGAACCACGTTTTTTTTCAAGTATTTTGGCTGTAGATCGTTAAATACTGCTTTTACAGAAAAACTAATCCTTTTCAAAAATGTAGAGCGGAAAATTCTACACAAAAAAGTCTATGGATACATACCGATCAGATCAAAAACTAACGAGTTACCGCAATAAGTACTAACGCTCTATACACTGCCTATGCGGAAAGATATGATGTAGCCGGCGTAATAATTTTCTATATTTAGGAACAACATAGTATAATGTTATCAGGTCAAGATCGTCAAATTTCTTTGAAGACCTGCAAATAAAAACCAAATTCAAAAAAAATTACAAAAAATTATGCGAATATATTTTTCAGATGATTTTTTATGAATTTAACAAGTTTCGTAGCAAAATATATGGTTTTCTTTTAAATATAAGTACATTTAAAATTACAATATTTCAAAAAACGTATTTTCGGACTTTTAAGTACAAAATCCAATCGCAACTTACTAATATTTTACGAAATTAAATATTACACAATAAACAATAGCAATAGTTATGGAAAAATATTTACTTTTAGATGGTAATATCAGTTTTACGTAAATTTTAATTCTTAACTGAGTTTTTTGAGCGTAATGTTCATAAAATGTGTCGTTGCGCACCAAAAAGTAAAAATAAAGATATAAACAAACGTTTGTAAGTTAACAAAAACAGATTTGTATGTTAAAAGTACTTTATTGAGAGTTAACCTTCGATGTCATTATTTAAAAAAAAAAATTACAAAATTGAGTTGTTTAAGATAAAAAACGATTTTTTTGATTTTTTTGATCTCTCTCTCTTTTTCCTGTTTAGCCTTCGGCAACTACCGTTTAGATAATACTTCAGAGGATGAATGAGGATGATATGTATGAGTGTAAATGAAGTGTAGTCTTGTACATTCTATGTTTTTGATCTAAAATAACATATCATTCCCACATTTACTTATGATTTCATGAAAATTTTACTATACATACGTACTGTACAATTTTACGTTCTACAAGGTTTGTTTAAAACACTTTTCGATAAAATCAATATTTAACTAATTATAACCGTAAAACGGGACAACACGTTTACGCCGATATAGAGTGAGCCATTTTATTAGATCCAACCGTATATCTATTTTTTGGTAAGGCTCTCAAATTTTATTATATTAATTGAGGCGTCCTTAAGGACTTTTCCACCTGGTCTGATCGGCAGGAAAACGTTACCTTTGTATTAATGTTTTGAACCTAATGTTCTTACTCTAGTAAGAATGCTGGTCCGACGATTGGCTTTTAGTAATAGTAATGCCAACATTATTTCAGGCAACCGTGTAGAACTACAGCGCACCTATACGTTAACGCTCTCTAAATTTTGAAGAATAGTAACATTGCATAAATGTGGTTTCCTGAACCGATAAGCATCGTAAAATTCACTTTTACGACACAATACAAAATAACATTATAAATTATGATTCAAATGTGCAGATTTAGACGGAAGCGAATTTAATTTTCATGAAATACTTATAAACTTTATATAAACTATACGTTTTTTATATACATACCGGTATATAAAATATACTAATGCTTAAAAGACGGTAACTTAAACAACACATACGGTATTAAACTAATACGCATCCTTCTTGACAGAGGGAAAAAATAATTCCTGGTATATAATAAAATATGAAAATGCCTATTTAATAAGTGCATTTAATTTGGAGAAGGATTACAACGTAATTCTTAACGACAAACTTCAGGGATATTTTTATTAGTTGAAAAGAATATAAACAGCAATTCCTTCTTCCTTTAATTGTATTTTTAAGTCATATTAACTACGTAGTGCCACATGGAGGTGAATCGGTTCCCCAACATTCTCTCGTATTTCTACAGGCCGTTTAGCAAGTTTCAAAACTCAGACGGTACGTTAATGAAAACTTAACAACAACCCAACGAAACATCAGTATTTATTTTTCTATTGTAATTATCGGCTTCAATTGTAAATTTAAGAACTGTAATACGGAATATGTGACGTTTTAAGAATGAAGCACAGTTTAAATTACTTTTTTTTTTATATTTCTTAAACATAAAAGTGTATACATTTTTATCCATAACTGTTTCTCCTCTGGGATCTGTCAGCATCCTATGTGACAATGTAAGCCACATAACTGTATCTGTCCCAGGATACAAGGGTTATACGGCCTTGAGTGGAAAGACGGGTGATCATTTAAAAAAACTAACGATTAAAAGAACCGATTAAATTAATCTTTTTATAACGTCCAAAAGAGTCTTGTTCTCACTATATATACAGAGTGTCCCATATAAAACGCAACCCATCAATCACTCATCCATGAAATTTCAAAAGTCAAGCTTACTCCCCTACTTGTTACTGAAATGGACTCGTCCAACATCTGAACATCGCGGCGACGCAGTAGAACACTACCGATAGTAACAACAATGCAATCATAACGTTCAGTGAATTGCTAGAGACAAGATGGTGTTTTCGCTAGATGAACGTGTTTTCATTTTCGAGTCGTACTTCAGTACGAAATCAGTGGTTGCAATGCAAGATTTGTTTCGCCATAAGTACCCAGATAAACCAGCTCCTAACAAAACATCAGTATTAAGGTTAGTCGCAAAATTTAGAGAGACCGGTTCTGTTAATAACAAGGAACACAAAAGATCTGCGTCATTGTTGAATACAGTTACAGTCACTGAAATCAAAGACCGATTACTCGCCTCGCCAAATAAATCGATCAGACGTTTGTCTGCTGAATTAATTTATCTAAATCAACTGTTCATCGGGCGACCAAACAATTACAATTACGACCTTATCGCATTCAAACGGTTCATCGACTTCTTGAGCCCGACAAAGAAAAACGCTACAATATTCCGTCGATTTCTGCGTGAGGGAATTAATGTTATGGATTCGTTATTTTTCACAGATGAAGCACGGTTTCATTTGGATGGCTACGTAAGCAGCCAAAACAATAGAATCTGGAGTGCTGAAAACCCCCACGTTTATCACGAAAAACAATTACACCCGCAGAAGTTGGGCGTGTGGTTCGCGATATCGCGGAAGAAAATAATCGGTCCTATTTTTTTCGAGTACAATATTAATGCAGAACGATATAAGGATATTTTATTTCAGTTCATTGCACTCTTGGAAGAGGAAGACAGACACTGCTGGCTACAACATGACGGTGCGACATCGCACTACGCAGGTTCAACTTCTGATTTCGTCGAGGAATTCTTTGGTAGTCGTGTTATCGGTCGAGGCTTGTGGCCACCAAGATCTCCAGATTTGACTGCGGCGGATTTTTTTCTATGGGGTTACCTCAAAGAAAAAGCCTACAGCAACAAACCACGAACACTTGAACGATTGAAAGTCAATATTGAACAAGCTGTATTAAATATCCAGCCACAAACTTTGAAAAAAGTTGCAAGAAACGCTGTAAAAAGAATTGAAGCTTATATTCAAGAAGATGGCGGCCACTTCCAACATTTACTCTAAATGTAAGGTAATGGATGGTAATAATAAAAATTACATTTACATTTACACATGCCTTTTTATTATTTCAACACCTACCAATATAAGGTTGGGTTGCGTTTTATATGGGACACCCTGTATATAAAATACTGCAAACATACGAAAAATGAAAATCTAATGATTACAAGCGAAATAACGGATTTATTAATGATTACTATCCCACTCAAAACGACAATTATGACCGTGTACACCAAAAGCGTTAACACTTATCTCCACAAATAATTCATCGGACTGCGTTATATCAAAAATATACACGCAAGCCGACTAATACTAAATTTTAAAAATAACTGACATCAGATGTGTTAAAATAACATCCATATAATAGTATAAACTACAAACTACCGTTGTAAAATAATAACGAATATTTTATTAAACGATTAAAGTCGGCGGGATTAAATTACAGCGAGTGCAAAATACAGTACGTATAAGCACGAGTCTCTTTATACAGTAATAGCGAGTTGTATGGTAGATCGCCTAATTCGGTAACCTTGAGTTCTCATTTAAATCTAAAATAGTAAATCGAGCGAGAGAGAGACACGGTTAACAAGAGAGAGAAAGAGAAAGGGAAAACATCGTACGAGTGATATGACGGTTTTTAACTGTTTAAATCGATAAATTATTATGACCTTGACAAGGATTTGCAGGATTTAAGATAACCGCTGCTAGATGCATAAAAAAAATTTCATTACAACTGCATTATAATTAGCCTATTTCATAGTTTTAAACTTTTCAAACTAACCGGTAAATGTTTTGATAAAACGACTTTCAGACAAATTTACTGTAAATATTCTCAATATCTTAGTAAATTATTAACAGGATGAATATTAGTAATCGGTTCACATAATAAGCACAACTAATCCGGTCCAATTACTAGTAAGGCTAAATGTAATTTTACCCGATATAAATTCTCACATCTCTCCTATTTATTCTGTTAGAACATTATTTTTACGGAAAGAATTCATATACTCGTATGTGCATGTTAGGTTCAATAATAAAAAAAATATCTGATGTTACACCGTATGACTTCCTTGTACGACTATTAAATTACATACACACATTTTTAAAAATATATAAAATATTATTTCACTTATAACATTTGATTTTTTTCTTTTTTTTTTTAATTGTTATTATTGAATTATTATTTATAGTATTTTTTTTTTTACAATCAGAGGTTAATTAATAACATCAGATAATTAATAATCAGTATCCAATTAATAATCAGAGACTGATTAATAAATCAATATATTAAAATTTTTTAAAGTTAAAAAAAAGGAAGAAAATTTTTCAAACAAAAAGAAATAAATAAATAAACAGGTATAAAATGTTGCAAACAAAAAAGAATAACTAAAGGTGATAAATATAAAGAGGAAGAATACTTTAAGACCAAGGAAAGAATAAAAAGATTACGAGAGGATGATGAATATGAAGAGAAAATTTGAAAACTATAGGAACGTATACACAAATTATGATCAGAAGAATTGTATCAGCCCAAAGAGCGATTAAATGATTGGCAACAATAAATAAATAAACGAAATGATGATCAGTTCCGATTTTAGGGAGAATATTGTCCGAAAATATCAGAAGAGTAATGAACTAAAAGATAAGAATTTTTTGCAATTTATTAAAGATCGGGCATGTATGTCTCATTGTATATGTTGTTCTTGTGAGGGTCTATTTTTCAATTACTATGTAGTTGAAATAAAATAATAAATAAAATAATTTAATGTAGATAAAATTAAACAGAAATTAAACTAGAAAATCCAAAAATAATACGTTCTAAATTATAATTTTCAATTAATATGAAATAATCGGATGTTTCACTTAATCTATTACAGATACATATATGCAAACCCACCGGGTTGGTCTAGTGGTTAACGCGTCTTCCCAAATCAGCTGATTTGGAAGTCTAGAGTTACAGCGTTCAAGTCCTAGTAAAGCCAGATATTTTTACATGGATTTGAATACTAGGTCGTGGATACCGGTGTTCTTTGGTGGTTGGGTTTCAATTAACCACACATCTCAGGAATGGTCAAACTGAGAATGTACAAGACTAACACTTCATTTACATTCATACATATCATCCTCATTCATCCTCTGAAGAATTATCTAAACGGTAGTTACCGGAGGCTAAACAGGAAAAAGAAAGAAGATACATATATGCAAAAATGCCTATTAAATTACATATACACAATTTTAAAAGTACAAAAAATTTTATTTCACTAACAACTTCTTGATTTTTTTAATATATGTTTTTTACTGTTATTGAATAATTATTGTAAAAGTTTTTATTTACAATCACGGGTTAGTAATTAATAAATCAATATATTAAAAAAAAAAAAAAGAAAAGGAGATGAAGTGTGATACGAACCGATGTGTCTTCCGTTGTAAGATCCAAATATTTCATTAATTAAAATTTTATTTGGCTATAACCCAGGAACCAAGAAAATATGTACCACTTACGATATATCGTTGAAAACCACTCAATAGGGGCTTATTACTGCAATTAAGAAAAAGTCCAAAATGCAAACGTTTTTGGATTTTAGGACTTTTTGGACACTTTTGATTCAGTCGATTGCAATCAAAAGGGGAGGTGCACAGCTAGATGTTACAACAGTGCTAAATCAAAAATTTCAACAAACTACGGGTTATCGGTTTTGAGTTATGCATACATACGCGTACATACATACACATATACAAACACACGTCACGCCGAAACTAGACAAAATTAATTCAGGAATGGTCATAATGGATATTTCCGTTGAAACCTGAAAACCTAAATTTTTCGCGATCACAAAACTTCTTTTAATTTTTACAAGGAAGTAAAAATATTTGCACTCGATGTGAAATATAACTCATTCCTGACATCAGCATATCCATATTAAAGACAACTATTCCATATCGGAGGTAACTAAAGAAAGTGAGAAGAGGTGTTGTATTATTCCGTTGCCTTTTCACTAATTTAAAAACGCTGATGCGCATCGCATATACCGAAATGTGGATTTTCAGATCAACAAATGACATTTTCGCAAAAAACTGGTTTGTATATTAACCATTAATAATCTCTGAGAAAGTTCTTACAGATGACTCTAATAATTAGTAAATCGGATGATCCGGACGCATAATATACACTGCATACACCGATGTTGGCATTGCAACAAATTTTACGGAACGAAAACCCCTTCCTTTCTTCATATACAAACGAATTTAATCAAAATTAATATAAATACTCGCCGATTAGGCGTATCAAACAAGAGAAAATTTTCAGAAATTCAACTGAAATAACTGCGCTTGACGTAATTATTGAGCGAAGATTTACAGCACAAAAGAAAACATGTCCTTTCAGTTGACCATCGGCTATAATTGAAGAAAATATATACATAATTTATTAATGTGCAAAGTGTGTTACGCATTTACGGTTAGTTAAAATTTTATACCAAAGAAAATTTGTGTAGTACTGTAAGTTGGTTCATCATCCGGTTGCAACTAATAAAATTTTTTAAAAAATTCGTAATTATTAAAATAAATAATTAATTACGAAATCACAAAATTATGCAACATCATTCATTAAATTTAGTTCTACGTTACATGACATAATCTACTGAATGGAGTCTGTGTTTAATTCTCCTACTAAAAACAAGCGGAGGTTATAACGCAATATTTTTACAAAAAATGATACATTAATTTGCTAATTTACATTGCAAATAACTGATCGCTACTTGTAATTAGGAGGTGTAAAGAATACAAAGAACCGTTATTCTTTAAATTAATACAAATAACGTTAAAACAAGATTAGAGAATGAAAACAATGTATGTTTTTTTTTATTTTCACAAGTTTTACTTTAACTTCAAATTCGGTTCTGTGTACTAAAACAGCTGTATGTTTAAATAAAACTTGTGGAGAAATAAAAAAAAAAAACATATCGTTTTCAGTTTCCAATTTTTAATTATGGATTTTCACCAAATATAGGCGTCATCCATAGAATATTAGAAAAGCGTTAAGCGAATAATCGATAAAAAATATATTCAACGAGAAAAAAATCTGATGTGGACACTACATGACTTCCCTGTACGTCTATTAAATTACATACACACATTATTTTAAAATGAAAAGTACATAAAATTTACTTCATTAAAAACATCCGATATTTTTATTGTTATTATTGAATTATTATTTATTGTAAAAATGTTTTTACAATCAAAGGTTGGTAATTATTAATAAATCAATATATTCAAGTTAGAAATAAAAGGAAATGAAATCAGATTCGAACTGAGGAGCCTTTCCCTTGTAAGATCCAAATATTTAATTAATTAAAGTTTTGTTTGGCTATAACTCTGAAACCAGTGAAAGAAGTAGAACTTATGATATATCGTTGAAAAGCTCTAAATGAGGGCTGATTATTGCAGCTAAGAAAAAGTCCAAAATTCAAATTGTTTGGATTTTGGTCTTTTTTGGGACGCTTTTGGTCCAGTCGTTTGCAATCAAAAGAGGTGCACCACTAGATGACAACCCTAAATCTAAAATTTCAACAGTCCACAGCTAATCGTTTTTGAGTTATGCGAGATACATAAGTACGTACAGACGTCACGCCGAAAACTAGTCGAAATGGATTCAGAGATGATCGAAATGATATTTCCGTTGAAATCCGAAAACCAAAATTATTCGCGATCATAATACTTCCTTTATTTCGTAAAAAGAAGTAAAAACGATACATTAATTTGCTAATTTACACTCCAAATAACTGATCCCTAATTGTTATTAGGAGGTGTAAATAATACAAAGAATAATGTTATTTTTTAAATTAATGTAAATAATAACATAAAACAAGTTTGGAAAATGAAAATAATATATGTTTTTTGATTTTCACAAGTTTTACTTAAACTTGACATTCGGTACGTTGTATTGAAACAGCTGTCACATTTAAATAAAACTTGTCAAAATCAAAAAAACATATCGTTTTCCTTTTCCAATTTTTAATTATGGATTTTCACCAAATAAAGGCATCATCCATCGACTATTCGAATGACACAAAGCGAATAATCGATAAAAAATATATTCAACGAGAAAAAAATTAAAAATTCAACCCTAAATTCAATCCAATAAAATTAAATCACATTAAGAAAATTGTGAAGTACATAGCCTACGTTTTACATTTATGTCATTTAGACAATTCACAAGACGGCTACCTAATTTAAAATGTAAATCCGATTATTTTATAATACAATTTATAATATAATAATTCAAATTCACAATCGGTAACAGCTGTTTAACAGACAGCCAAATAATCGCAACACCTTATCGAATTATATTATAACATCAATTTGACGAACGTTCATCTGATTCTAAAGTAATAAAAGTCGTCTGTTAAGTGAGGTAGCTGATACGATGTCAAGGTCTTTTAAACGACGTTTTCCAGTCAACCATCATTCTGCAATATTTATTAAATAGTGAAAAATTAATCTGAAAAATAAAATATGGAACTAAAGAAAAGTACGTAGGTAAATGAATTAGTATGCACTCCACTAGCAAATGAAACTGCTAAATTCAGATAATAATTTACTTGACGTACATCTAATTTTATACATAGTAAAGCCTGTAGAATTAATTATTTTATTTTACACGAAAATTAATTAGAAATAATGCATAAATGTAATTAAATATATAAATATAAATATTTTTTTCCTTAAATTTTTTTAATAACATGCATAATTCAATCGAATTCAAATCCAGAAAAATTCCCTATACATTGCCAAAAAAAAAAAAAATAGTGAAATAAAAAGATCGTGAAATAAAAATTGAACAGATTCAAACAAAATCAGCAAAGCGATCATGTTAACTGAATTGAATACATTTTCGTAAGTTACTTTTAAGATTACTTTTTCTTATAGTCTTGCGTTAAGTGAAAAACATTTTTAAGTTCTCATTAAGAATAAAAGATTAGAAAAACACATTTCAGATCAGAATTCCGGTAAAAACCCGATACTTTTTTTGCTAGTTTGATGTTTTTTTTGACTCAGTTTTTTTTGACCTTCAAGAAATTCCGAGAAAATTTCAGGTACTTAAAAAAAAATTGCTTTAACTTATGAACTTTGAGAGAAATCTTATCCCTACAATTTAAAAGAATCCTACGTTTTAATTTAATGTACGGACTGGATTTAACTGAAGTCCGATTCAATCTTAAGAAGAAAAAAATTAGTTATTTTAACTGAAGAAATGTTAACTACTAACTAATAAAAATAATACAAAAATATTATTAAAATGATATAATTATGATAGAATCATTGCAATAAGGATAAAATCAAAACCTAAACCGACAACGATTGTTAACGTTTATATGCCTACAAGCGCCCATGATGATGATGAGGTAGAGTGTGTATACGAAGAGATTGATGAAGCAATTAAACACGTAAAAGGAGATGAAAATTTAATAATAGTTGGAGATTGGAATGCAAGCATTGGAAAAGGCAAGGAAGGAAATATAGTGGGTGAATACGGGCTGGGCAAAAGGAATGAAAGAGGGGACCGACTTATAGAGTTTTGCACGAAGTATAATTTAGTAATTGCCAACACCCAATTTAAAAATCATAATAGAAGAATATACACTTGGAAAAAGCCAGGCGATACTGGAAGGTATCAGATAGATTATATCATGGTTAAGCAAAGATTTAGAAATCAACTCGTTGACTGCAAAACTTACCCTGGAGCAGACATTGATAGCGACCATAATTTGGTGATAATGAAATGTAGATTGGGGTTTAAAAACCTGAAGAAAAGTTGTCAGATGAATCGGTGGAATTTAGAGAAGCTTGAGGAAGAGGAGGTAAAGAAGATTTTCGAGGAGGACATCGCAAGAGGTCTGTGTAAAAAAGATAAGGTAGAAAATGTAGAAGAAGAATGGGAGAATGTTAAAAAGGAAATTCTTAAATCAGCAGAAGCAAACTTAGGCGGAATAAAGAGAACTGGTAGAAAACCTTGGGTTTCAGACGATATATTGCAGCTGATGGATGAACGTAGAAAATATAAGAATGCTAATGATGAAGAAAGTAAAAGGAACTATCGGCAATTAAGAAATGCTATAAATAGGAAGTGCAAACTGGCGAAAGAAGAGTGGATTAAAGAAAAGTGTTCAGAAGTGGAAAGAGAAATGAACATTGGTAAAATAGACGGAGCATACAGGAAAGTTAAGGAAAATTTTGGGGTACATAAATTAAAATCTAATAATGTGTTAAACAAAGATGGTACACCAATATATAATACGAAAGGTAAAGTCGATAGATGGGTGGAATATATTGAAGAGTTATACGGAGGAAATGAATTAGAAAATGGTGTTATAGAGGAAGAAGAGGAAGTTGAGGAGGATGAAATGGGAGAAACAATACTGAGATCTGAATTTAAGAGAGCATTAAAAGATTTAAATGGCAGAAAGGCTCCTGGAATAGACGGAATACCTGTAGAATTACTGCGCAGCGCAGGTGAGGAAGCGATTGATAGATTATACAAACTGGTGTGTAATATTTATGAAAAAGGGGAATTTCCGTCAGACTTCAAAAAAAGTGTTATAGTTATGATACCAAAGAAAGCAGGGGCAGAAAAATGTGAAGAATATAGAACAATTAGTTTAACTAGTCATGCATCAAAAATCTTAACTAGAATTTTATACAGAAGAATTGAGAGGAGAGTGGAAGAAGTGTTAGGAGAAGACCAATTTGGTTTCAGGAAAAGTATAGGGACAAGGGAAGCAATTTTAGGCCTCAGATTAATAGTAGAAGAAAGATTAAAGAAAAACAAACCAACATACTTGGCGTTTATAGACCTAGAAAAGGCTTTCGATAACATAGATTGGAATAAAATGTTCAGCATTTTAAAAAAATTAGGGTTCAAATACAGAGATAGAAGAACAATTGCTAACATGTACAGGAACCAAACAGCAACAATAACAATTGAAGAACATAAGAAAGAAGCCCTAATAAGAAAGGGAGTCCGACAAGGATGTTCCCTATCTCCGTTACTTTTTAATCTTTACATGGAACTAGCAGTTAATGATGTTAAAGAACAATTTAGATTCGGAGTAACAGTACAAGGTGAAAAGATAAAGATGCTACGATTTGCTGATGATATAGTAATTCTAGCCGAGAGTAAAAAGGATTTAGAAGAAACAATGAACGGCATAGATGAAGTCCTACGCAAGAACTATTGCATGAAAATAAACAAGAACAAAACAAAAGTAATGAAATGTAGTAGAAATAACAAAGATGGACCACTGAATGTGAAAATAGGAGGAGAAAAGATTATGGAGGTAGAAGAATTTTGTTATTTGGGAAGTAAAATTACTAAAGATGGACGAAGCAGGAGCGATATAAAATGCCGAATAGCACAAGCTAAACGAGCCTTCAGTAAGAAATATAATTTGTTTACATCAAAAATTAATTTAAATCTCAGGAAAAGATTTTTGAAAGTGTATGTTTGGAGTGTCGCTTTATATGGAAGTGAAACTTGGACAATCGGAGTATCTGAGAAGAAAAGATTAGAAGCTTTTGAAATGTGGTGCTATAGGAGAATGTTAAAAATCAGATGGGTGGATAAAGTGACAAATGAAGAGGTATTGCGGCAAATAGATGAAGAAAGAAGCATTTGGAAAAATATAGTTAAAAGAAGAGACAGACTTATAGGCCACATACTAAGGCATCCTGGAATGGTCGCTTTAATATTGGAAGGACAGGTAGAAGGGAAAAATTGTGTAGGCCGGCCACGCTTGGAGTATGTAAAACAAATTGTTAGGGATGTAGGATGTAGAGGGTATACTGAAATGAAACGACTAGCACTAGATAGGGAATCTTGGAGAGCTGCATCAAACCAGTCAAATGACTGAAGACAAAAAAAAAAAAAAGATATAATTATAAAAAACGCAAAACAGTAAAACTTACTAAAGTTTGGAAATGAGCTCATATTAATTATAAACATCATACCTGAAACAAATAATAAAAAAAATTACAAATATTTCAACACAAAAAAAAATGTACTAAAAATCAAATAATTTTCAAAATTTTAAATTTAAGCTCTTAAAAATGTATTTAATTATTAATTTTAAATCGGCAAATACCAAACTTCAGTATCTTTTTTACAGATAATTAGATGAAGAAAAATATTTTTCTTAAAATATTGCTGTTAAAACAGCTGTTGCTGTTAAAAAACAGCCAGACCTAGAATTTAAATGTAATAGCAAAATTATATTTATTATCTTCAGTTAACTCTAAGATAAAAATAAATTATAGGACTAAACATTTTACTACTACTTTACAGTTTTATACGATCCAAAAGATTCTATCATATGAAGTTTTTTGAAAAAAAAATCAGGATCCAATCAAACTTAAGTTTCACTGTTACTTTCTTTGAATACGATTATTTTGGTACTATATAATTTTACCAATCTCCTTAACCAGGTAGAAAATCTAGAATTAAGTCTAAATTCTAATTTTACAGTACAACCGGTTATCAAGTCTATAAATATAAAACCCTTGCGCAGTTCTGCGCAAGAAGACCGTCTTTTCGTTATTTTATTTTATTTTCTTTTGAAAATGTATCAACTCATTCTAATCTCAAATTTTACAAAGAAATGAAGAAGCGAACTAAAATAAAATAAAACTATACACAAATATAAATAAAAAAATAGTTTTAATATACTATACACGAAAATCAGTAGTAAGTTAATTCTGAAGCCCTCACTATTTCGCAGCCAGAAACGTACTTATTATTTTCAGAATACAGCGCACTACCTATGTTCGATTAATCGTGGACTCTACACGGAAGCATTAAGTTTCAATTCACTCAACACTGTGACTCGCAGTATAAGCGCGTATGAAAAATACACCTCTACAAAGTCAACATAACCCTTAAATAAAAAGCACATATCCAAATCACCATGACCTCAAAGTAAGTAACGCTACCAGAATACGCCGAACAATTTCGCCAACAATAGATTCAGCAGATAAAGAAACATCAACGTTCCAACTTGCAGCTACATAATGAGTCAAGTTTCTAACTTAAATATAAATAAATAAAGAAACCAAAGTTTAAGCGAATGGTATTTTCGTACTCATACCTCTAAACGTAAAAAAATTCATTTGCATTTATCTCCCCACTCCCATTACGCGACCGAAACTTTTCGGTCGTATAGTCAGTAAAAAGAAAAATCAACATCATACACACTATAATGACGAAAAACATTACAATTAATATCGATATGTTTACAAAGTTACAGTATTTTGTGTAAAAAAAAAAAAACAGGTTACGTAATATCAAATTTGAACTTTTTGATCGATTCTCGCTTTTGCGTCCAATCTATACCAACTTTCTTATCACATAATTTTGTATTTAATTTAATGTATAAATACAATTTCAAAAATATATATCTAAAGCAATAATTTAATTTACTTGTAAAGTCCGATGAATTCTATGTGAATGGGGTATCAAAGATCAAACGAATTACAGCAGTACACTCCCTTCCACTTAAATTTAAGAAAAGTAAATCTGATGCCAACATGAAAAAAGAATGATGAAGAAGAAACGTAATAATTTACTACCTCAATTCACACACAGACACACACACAGACACACACACACACACACACACACACACACACACACACACACACACAGAGAGAGAGAGAGAGAGAGAGAGAGAGAGAGAGAGAGAGAGAGAGAGAGAGAGAGAGAGAGAGAGAGAGAGAGAGAGAGAGAGAGAGAGAGAGAGAGAGAGAGAGAGAGTGAGAGAGTGTGAGAGAGAGAGAGAGATGAGTGGACTTTTTTCAAAAATTGTATTTATTTTTCTTTTTTTATTACAACACACGTGGATATACATACGAATAGTGGTAAAAGTTAAAAAAAATTTACACGTACACACTAAATCGAAAAGTATTAAACAAATAACTTATAAATCGAAAGAGGGGATGATATTTTATTCAAGCATTTACAATATTATAACGCCACATTCTAATGAATGCTGCATTATAAATACACATTTGAAGAACCATAAACATAGATAAAGGCTTAAAATTAAAATTATTTTCAACAAATTATTAATATATAATATTTAATTAATTCAGATATGAATCAAATTATAATATGTACTTTACTTTACTGATTATATTCACGTTAAAAAACTAATTTTGCAATACATAATTTTTAATAATATATAAATCGAATAAAATAATATATTTCAATAATATATATAAATGGTTTTCAGACCATAAAAGATTACGTTCATTACAAATTATTAAATTTCAAAGAATTTAGTTAACAAAATAAAAAAAGATTACCGAATCGTTAAAAGATGAACAAAAATTTCACAATGAAAAATAAATTCAGTAACCGTATCATACAAAGACTAAAAAAAATAAGATGCATCTACAGTGATATATTTAAAACATATTAAGCAATTTCCCAGTTGCAAATATTTAGTGATAAGAGGACTTATATAATAATAATAATAGTTGACCGATATATCAAAATATAATGGAAATGTTAATCGGAGACGGTCGATCGCAAATATATCTGTACACAAGCACACATAAAAACCAATATTAACACGTAAACATAAATATAAAAAAAACTTGTGATGAGATGATAAACGTAAATTGATGGGAGCTTTGAATTTGTGCCAACGTTTTAGAGCATGTGTTAAAAATTTGGCACCACTACCTACTTTATGAATTGTGCCAACTTAAAATCAAAATGTATATTAAAACTATAAACCGTTCACGGCCGCGCATACATACATAACATATACTACAAATATATTTATGTTTATCGAAGTATATAAAAGGGGAAAAAGTCAAATACAAATCGCAACGAATTCCACCGTAATATGTTAGTTCAGTCATTCACGTACAAATACTAAGTAGAATAAGAACCGTAAAATAAACAAGTATAAAAAAGAACAGAACAGAATATAAGTATTTTGCTATTCCAAGACGACTAAGTGAATTGATGTGAACCCGCTTTACATTCTTTCAACTATCGGCTCAAATTGAGACGAATACGTGCACACATGAATGCATTTAAAATGAAGAAAAACATTTGTTTTAACTGCAAGCGTTTTCGTTTAAATCGAGCTTGACTACAAACAAGGCGTGGCAACCGTAAAAAGTCTAAGACATCGTGATTTATCAAGATACAATCATCAACACAACGTTACTACAGAATTTTTGCAGTGAAGGAATTTAAATAAAAGACGACATGAAACAGGTTGGGCTAGGTCAAAATCATCAAACTACAAACATGCAGCATGTATTTATAACTGCAATAGAATTCGCAACTTCACTTTAATTTATAACAAACGATTTATTACTGTACATACACAAAGCATCACTGTTCGTACAAAGGACTCCTACAATTCTATAATTATATAAGTTCAGTTTAAATATACATAGATATAAATATAAGTTTCAATAGGAAAATATTTCGCTAAAATATTTAAACGATTTTATTTTTACGTTCAAGCAACTTACGATCCAAAAATTCTAACGACTCTAGTATTTCCAAAAATAAATGTAATGTTAATATAAATAATAAAATCGGATACAAATAGAAACAAACAGTATCAAAATTAAACTTCTGCCTAACACTGCACATAGGAGGACGGGTAATGTAACCGATCAAACAACTGACGACCACTGAAACTACCACCAGCTGTACCTCATTTTTTAAAGCATAACAACCAGAACTCAGATATCAAAGGCGAAGGTAAAATTCGCAAAGAAATAAAGCAACATAATTAGGCAACTAAAACAAGAAAATAAATTATACAATTATACAAACATAAGATAAAACGATCATCTATTTACGACGAACTGAAAGACTACTACGGATGTAGAAAAAAGACGTAATAATAATATTCCCAACAACAGTATGAAATAACGCAAACAAAAAAAATTCACAAAAGAAAACTTTTTTCAGTTAAATACGGTTTTACGCTTTAAATTAAAAAAAAATTATTCACTTCAATGTTATCTAACAAGATATAGATCTAAAGAAGAAAAGTTGCTGCAGTATAGAACAATATCCCTCCGATCGCAGATGAGAAGCAAATCAGTCCCCCTGTGAAATAACAGGGAACAAACGTCATCCACGAACCTAAATCAGGAATCCGTAGATGAAAAAATCCCAATTCAAAGCGTAGTTATAACACGTCACACGTCTATCGTTTAGAATTAACGAATGCTAGAGTAAAAACTTAATGAAACAAGAGTTCGGTTTCAAAGTATCATACCATCAGTCAGCTACTTCTAATCGTGAGTTTCACTATCTCATTCACGAAATTTGTTGTAATAACTACTTTGGTGAAAAGTGGCAGAATTAGTTTTTACCTAACCGGAAAACACATCTGTATATCTTAAAATCCTAATTTTTAATTCTATAAATAATTTTTTTTTATAGAATATTCAAGGCCAGAATATAAGTAAATTTATTATATAATTAGATTATTACAATAGTACCAAAGAAAAGAACAGCGTCCTACAACAATTTTGGAATAAATTTGACCGACCCGGATTTACACATCTATATGAACCTTTGTATGTATGAAAATATTTAAAATGTTTTCTTAATAATTTATCAATAATTCTGCGTAGATCGAAATTTACTGTAACAAACGATATCGTATCGATACAGGTAGCAGCATCACTTCAATCTAAAATATTTGTGCTTTTTACAGTAATCGATGACAAATTTATTAAACTGTGTTTTTTTTAATTTCAAACTCTTCATAACAATTCTTTATACGCTCAACGAACTTGATCGTAGTATACGGTCATAATATGCTTTCATTTCTTTTTCCTGTTTAGCCTCCGGTAATTACCTTTCAGATAATACTTCAGATAATGAATAAGGATGATGAGTGTAAATGAAGTGTAGTCTTGTACAGTCTCAGTTCGACCGTTCCTGAGATGTGTGATTAATTAAAACCCAACCACCAACTAAACGTGGGCAATGTAATGACACCCAACCCATCACAATGTAAGTGTGTTGTTGGCTGACAGAGATGCTTGGACGAGAGTGACGACTGCGGTGTCAGCCATAATTAGAAACAAGGCAGCGGAAGAGAGGGGCAGGCAGACTGGAAGACTGCAGTTGACCTGTGGCGGAAGGACCGATGCCGGACGGCTAAGGGCGGCGGGGCTCCTCGGAGTTGTCGTTCGCCGATGATCCCCTGGGGATGTCGCTCCGGCTATTCTAATTCGGTGACAAGAGCGTCCGGGTGGTTGCTCAGAGGCTGTGTACATACCATATGGATTAGGTCTGTCCCCTGCGGTTCTAGAGGGGGGTTGGTTTAGCGGATGAGAGCCCGGCACTTGCCGTCAGAGCGGGCCGGCGGCGGCTGGCAGAGCTTTTTCCTACTCTCACGGAAAAAAACCCCACCAAAGAACACCGGTATCCACGATGTAGTATTCAAAACCGCGTAAAAATAACTGACTTTACTAGGAACTGAACGCTGGAATTCTCGACTTCCAAATCAGCTGATTTGGGACGGTTATATTATACTAGACTATGGTATACAATACTATACTGCGGTATACTATACTACTACGGTATACTATAATAAATATTAGTGATACTTTAGCAACATCACACCCATTCTACCATTCAGTATACTAAAGCAGTATTTACCAACCATAGAAAATTAAATCGCTGCAGCACCTATTCTTAAATAAGAGGAAAGAAAATAATATAAGTAATATACAAGGCCATCCAGAAGGTAACTTACGTTCCCTTCACGAAGGAATGGGGATAGCGCAACCACCTTGGTGGTCGTTGCCCGACTCAGTAAACATCGAGCTGTGCTGTAAAGGATTGCGAGGTAAATTTTTTACAAATATTTAACAAGTGTGCCGTTGTAGAAAATCCCGCCAAATGTGAACTGAGATTGAACAATAATGTTAATAGGAAAGATGTAATCAATAGAAGTACAGTTAGGTAGTTGTATATCATGTTGAAAAGTGGTCGCTCAAATATTCACGATGAAAAACGATTTTTCCGGCCTAGTGTTCTGCTGTCCGGCGAACTGGTAACGAAAATTTAAGAAAAGATTCACGCTAAACGACGGTTTACCATAATAGAACTTTCATTTTAGTTTCAATAATTTCACGTAGCCTTTTGCATAAATTTGTGACGAAAAGGTGACGAAATTTTGCAGCGAATTTGTGACGAAAAAAACACTAAAAAAACAGCTGTTTTTTTTATACCAAAACCTAAGTTACGTTCTGGATAGCTCTTGTTTATTTTTAACATATAGCTTGCGTACAATTATATAACCTAATTAAATAATCATATTCAATAATAAAAATAATTAAATAGCGGTAACATCATAAACTAGTATTTATTAATGGTAAATCGTTGACCCTAAATTGGCATCAATAACCAAAAACAGTTAGCAAATAAATAAGGGTTTACTGTACTTAACGACAAAACTGAATAACTTTTTTTTAATCTTCCTTTGAAAAATTAACCAAGTAAAAACTGAGCCATAAAGTAATAAATAACGAGAAAATAATGCAAATGAAATTTGTACTTTTATTATAGTAAATAAATTTCTTATATAATAATATAAGCAAATATTTAATCAAATCAATTCCAATTTAATCTGGATAGACCGAATGTGTACTTAATATAAATACAACAGTTTAAAAGACGATGACAACTGCGATTTTCAATAAAGCTAAGAAAGATGAATTCAAGAGTAATCTAATCGCAAATACCGGGAAAAACCGAAATATAGGAAGTAATATTAGATAAATGAATAATAAAATCAAAACTTTTGGTCCTACGATGGCTTAAAGATTTCCTTATAACTGGTCGTTATAATAGCTATAAAGAGAAACGAGGGAGAAAAAAAGGAAGAGGTGAAAGATAATTGAATGATGTCGGTCAGGATAGAACAAGAGAGAGAGAGAGAGAGAGAGAGTGAGAGAGGGAGAAAAGATGGAGAAAAGAGTGTCTTCAATACAGCGAAGTGGTTTAGTCTGAAGACAGAAAGAAGAGTGTACTAGTAGCGATAGTACTACTAGTAAAAGTGCTATGCAGTCCCTTACCACACTCGAGTTGCTCGGTAGTCTCTTAATGAAAAAGCCGTCCCTTCCGATCGCATCCCATTAAGCTTCCTCAATTCCAAACTCAAAAACCTTATCTGTCAGTTTACTTATAGGCCTATCTGACCTCTTTTTACTCCTACACCTTTTCAATACAAATCAGCGTTACTTATAACTGTAACCTATTACGGTAACTATAATAATAAAATAAAATAATTATTTTTTAATAAAGAAAGATTCGATAACAGACACTTGTTATGGTTTTTTCAATCACTGCATTTAACACAAGGAAAAAAGTATTTTTTAATAGTGATTTCTCTCATCAAACAACACATATTAGGGTATAAAAAATATTAAATATATATTTCTTGTTTTTAATTACGAACTTGAAATTATTAATTATAAATTAAAAAATGACTAGTAAGTCAGCCCATCTGAAAAAAATTCCATCAACAGAACCGACTTAATTATCTACCCCCAAAAAAAAAAATACTAGTAATGTTACCGCTACGTAAAACAATGAATCTTTCCTTAAATGAGTAATTCTAACTGGTCTAGGCCGAATTAATATTTGGACAGAATTCCGATAGGGACACCATCTTTCACACAAAAAAACTTACACGATAAATCAGTTTGTTAAATCCCACAACCAAACGGTTGTAAGTTGAGCTGACACAAGACACCAGTGATTCCCAAACTTGAATTACCACCGAAATGCAGATGACATTCTGCCTTATAATCTTTACGCTGGCTGTATAATGAATAAACATTATTACTTTCAAAGAAAGCAAATTCCGAGTAGAATATCTCAGGTGCTTCAGATGCGTAACAAGCAACGGCACAAACAGTGTAAAACAACCAGTTAAATCCTCTTTCTGCAACTTTTTTTTCCTGTTTAGCCTCCGGGAATCACAGTCAGGTATTATTTAAGAGGATGATATGAATGAGTGTAAGTGAAGAGTAGTCTTGTACAGTCTCAGGTCGACCATTTTTGAGATTTGTGGTTAATTGAAACCCAACCACCCCAAGGAATATCGGTATCCACGATTTAACATTTAAATCCGTACAAAAGTTTACTAGGAATTGAACGTTGGAACTCTCGACTTAGAAATCATTTGATTTGCGAAGATGCGTTCACCACTAGACCAACTCGGTGGGTTCTTTCTGTAGCTTAGGCTAAAATAAAAGTTAAATAAATTATTTTTAATAATAACTAACGAATTTGACCGATTAGATTTTTTTTATTTAATAAAATAAAGTGTAAAACTTCAGTTTTAATCTGATTATACAATTAAATAATACCAACAATTGTTTAACAGTGTTTATAAATGTACTATAGAATTACCAAAATGAATGAACTACCAGGGTTTTGAAACTCAGAAAGAAAAGAAATAAAGATAAAGATTTATCTTCAATTAAAAACATAAATCACTCTTCATTTGGAAACTTATGTTCTTAACTGGGTTAAGTATTAATAAACGTAAAACAGAAGTTTAATTTTAACGTCTGATCGGATTCAACCACCAAGCTATATAAAATCCGATTATATATTCAGAGAGACGTTGAATGTATAACTTGGTCAGTTGGATTATTTTTCCCGTCACGTGAATTTTCCAAGTAATTCTATTATTCTCAAGTATTCTAAAGTAGTATCTGCAGGAAAAGGTAATACGTTACAGGATGAATTTAAGATGATCGACGCCAAAGATGGCTATTAAAACTACTGCTGCTAGATAAAATCACACGGATTCGTCTGTAGTAAGCAAGACGGATGCCCGGTGGTTTAAGTCCTTTGCTTAGGGTCTTTTGTTAGTTTAGCGGTTTCTACATAGGAAGATGGTCTCTTACTTACTATCGCCTCCAGAAAAAAAAAAAGAATGGAAGAATTTAAGCATTTAACCATAGCGAACGGTTGCAATAGTTCCACTACAGACAGGATTCTCAGGAAAGATATTAAAAAACTGGACAAAACCGTCAAAAATGAAAATTAAAGAAACAATAAGATCAATAGAATATGGTGACATTCTATACAGCATCCTAATCAGTACAATAAATCCAGGGCTTAAATCTGTACGGCAGATTAAAAATAATGTACCAAATAATGTTTTCTTTCCTTTATCCTGATGAAACGACTAGCACTAGATAGGGAATCTTGGAGAGCTGCATCAAACCAGTCAAACGACTGAAGACAAAAAAAAATCCTTCATCCTTGATCCCTCCATCTTAGGTAGATTTTTACCGATAGTTATATAAATACTGCCAATATGGTATTTGTGTGATTTGATGAGGGTGTATCTTATAAAAAGGCGTAACTTGGCCTACGGGCCTATTCGGATAACTACGTTTTTTTTTATCTTTAAAGTGAATAAAAAGCCCAACTTAGGGCTTAAGTGTTTATCGGGTGAAGTCGAGCCTTTTTTTAGTCCCACCTAACAAGAACTTTAGTTCAGCTTATGACCGATCGATTCTGAATTCAATATTACGTACACTAACTTCGAAGAACAAGTTATATTTAAAAACAGAGAAGGGGGAAAGAACAGGGAAACAGAAGATGGAGGGAGAGTTTTGTGTGTGTGTGTGTGTGTGTGACTGATATTCATGGTACTGAAGGAAAACACAATACAAAAACACGCCATTCAGCAGTTTCAGACTTACGTTAGAGAATATTTGTCTGTCTGGCTGGTTGGCTGCCCCCTGCACAGTACAACCAGCCACGCGTCGTTGGAGTGAATTGATGGTGATGGACAGATACCATGCAAGGCATCCCTGAACTGAACCGTAAACTCTTACAGACTACAGTTTAAAAACCATCCCTATCTAATATTACCCGCGATAAACATAACCGTTTTAGCACACTCAAAACTTAACAGACCGACCTCACATTTAATAAATGCTTCTATATTTACATATTTAATATAATTTAATAACTAAGTCTATTTTAATTAACTATTCAACTAAAAGGAAATACTCATAAATTTTATGATACTTCAAATTAAATGTTAGATTAATTACTAATGCAGTCGCAAGATAAGTTATTAACATGAGTGGGTGTTGTCATATTAATGAAAATAAATTGCACCGATGGATATATATATACTTTACTTATCTTAATAAATAATATAATACAACGACATTTTCTTCCATTACAGAATTCATCAATCGAAAATACATAATTATAATTTCTGGCTACAAACTACTAAGGGAAACACAGGAAAGTCACAATCAATTAACTCTGAAATAAGTAATATCATAAGAACAATGAGTTAGTTATACTGAACTTAGTGCAGCAGTTCTATGTTAACAGTAAACTTCATTCCAGATGAAAGTTTTAAGAATGACTGTAATAAAAGCAAGATTTCTGATTAAATATGTTCTAAGAAATTATACACAAAATTTTCGGCAAATTGATAAATATGTAAATATTTTTCCTTTTTTATCAATGAGAAACAAGATAATCTAAAAAAAAAATCCCAATAGAAAATTTTTTCAAAGATAAAAACCTCAACCAGTCTTCCAAACTTACAACCAAACTCCCACTGATTCATATAGATTCAAATAAAAATAAATTTTAATGAGCTTTTTTAAAAAAAATTACTATTCAGTCAACCGAAAACTTAACATAAATTACTATAAATAAAACATAAATCATAAACGAAAAATTAAATTAAAAATGTAATAATTTTACACAAGTCTGAAGTTAGTTTGTTCAAGGACTATCTGCGAAAAAAATCATCCCTTTTACATCCTCTTCTTTCCTTATCCTTAACTTTTCTGCCAGGTCGTATTCTGTGAGCTTTAATTAGTAAAGCCTATCTGAAATCAAGCTATAAACTTGGTTATTTTTAAATTTTCAAAGTTTTATAATGCTTCCTGGGCATTTGTTTGAATCGATGAGGGTTGTTTTGCCTAAAGCCTTACAAGGGGAATCAGTTTCCAATCCGATGGCTATTCAAAAACCCCAACCTGAGATAGAAATACTTTATCTGGTAAAGTCCCCTAACCCTTCATATACATGTCGTCAAACTGTAACTTCATATACACACGTGTAACTGTAATTTCATATACACGTCGTTCAAACGGTACTGTTTTGCTTTGAAGCGCCTTTAATAGAACGTTAAGCTTGTCTTCAATATTAAATATGTATTACGACAACGTATCCCTCTAAAATTTAATGTTATCTCTTGGGACTCACTCAAAAAGTCCAAACTAGTTTTTAACGTACAAAAATCTGATGTGGACACTACATGACTTTCTTGTACGCCTATTAAATTACATAAACAAATTTTTTATAACACAAAAAATTTATTTCATTAATAACTTCTGGTATTTTTTTTTGTTGTTATTATTGAATTATTAAAAAATCAATATATTTAAATTAAAAAAAAGAAGTTAAAAAACAGGAGATGAAGTCGGAACCGATGTGCCTTCCCTTTGTAAAATCCAAATATTTCATTAATTAAAATTTCATTTGGCTATAACTCTGGAACCAATAAAAATAAATACCACTTATGATACATCGTTGAAAAGCTCTCAATTAGCGCTTATTACTGCAGTTAAGAAAAAGTCCAAAATCCAATTTTTTTGGATTTTGGACACTTTTGGTCGAGTCTATTGTAATCAAAAGGGGAGGTGCACAACTAGGTGTTATAAGAGTCCTAAATCCAAAATTTCAACATCCTACAGCTAATAGTTTTTAAGTAATGTGAAATACATACGTACGTACGTACAGACGTCACGCCGAAACTAGTCAAAATGGATTCAGAGATGGTCAAAATAGATATTTCCGTAAAAAATCTGAAAACCGAAATTTTTCGCGATCACAATACTTCCTTTACTTCATACAAGGAAGTAAAAATGGGCTGTCAGAACAGCCTGGTGCTCATAAGTTCACTCTTGTTGACCGATATTTAGAAAATTATGTTTGTTAAATTAACCGTTTGTTTATAATGATTATGCAATCTTTACTAAAAAGGATAGTCGCTAATTCTTAAAAAAATAACATTCACCCGTACTACAGCAGACAGTGGAATTATTTTCGTATAACAACATTTCGACTTACGAGAAACGGCCTTTTTATGCTTCCGTTGCCATTTTTAGTAAATTACATCATTTCATAACACTGTATTTAAATAATTAATTTGTTTTAATTATAATTTTAATTAATTGTTATAATTAATTTTAATTTGTGTTTACATTTATAATTTATAAAGATGTAATCTATATTACATTATGTACCGAAACTTATATGTCGCGCTAAATCTGTAAGATTAAATTCTGACAAACTGTAAATGAACATATATGCAGCACGATTCCATAGACAAGCGTTCCACTAATCTAGTACTCGGATGATTCTTTACTTATAACGGAAAATAAATTTTTAAAATGGCAATATATTAAGGCGAGCAATACAGAATCCGTGAGCAATAATGAGCCGCTCTTATTGGGGTAAAAATGTCTCAACAACCCGAAGAGTGTGGCTAGAATGCCCTGAAGCCGGTCTTGATTTTTCTTGTGGATGGTGGAAGTATTTGGATATTCATCTCACTACTGTTCCTCCGAGGAAATTCCGGTACATCCTTTTCCTCACAGTCGATTTTCTACCTCGATTTCGGTTTTCTTGTGTATGTCGAACTCTTACTAAATATACAGCCAGGTCTCTGAGTTCTATGAAGCCAATTTTTCAGTAATCTAATTAATCATAATTTGTGGAAAGAGCTGAGTACAGTAGTATAGTAAACCTAACAGTTGAAGAACCTATTGATAAATCCGAGCCTCCTAATATTAAGTAAACTGAGAAAAGTAAATTTTTTTAAATAATTTTGTAAAATAATTAATCCTCTGCTTAAAATATGACAAAAACTTAACATCCCGCAATACGATAAATAAATAAAAATTAGCAAAAAAATTTGACTTCGCAAATTTGCCAAATATAAAAAAAAAATTATTACAATAATTTTATAGATAACTGATAACATGGCATATTAATAATATACCCAAAAGTATAATATTCTATATAACACCTGTTTTTTTTCATCAAAATAGTGGTTATGTAGTAGTAGTGGTAGTGGTAGTGGTAGTAGTAGTGGTTATGTAGTAGTGGTTAAAGTAGTTTACGTTTAGTTAAAATTCATCACACTGAATGAAATTTAGATTTCAATTTATTTTAACGCTTTTTTTTAAATTCTCAAATATGTTTTAAATTCCTTTTAGAACTATTAAAGGAACTCGTTAAAACTATTAAAAGAGTATCATGGTTTGTATCACTATATGTCCTTCATCTCACGAAACAAATGTCTACCGGTAATCTAAAATTATACCTCTCTGAAATCTGATTCACACTCTCTATTTAAAAATATGAAGTTGTAAAAATGAATCTTTGCAAACTTCATTAACAAATGGTAATGCAAAGCTTTTCATTAAATGTACATTAAAAACACAATATACTGTATTTCAAAGGTCTTCCGCACAATAAAAAAAAAAAATATAAAAAAAAAATACAATGCGTCGTGATTCATCAATAAATTTTTATTTAACATTAAATGACATATTTATAATTGATCTGTCACAGACATATTATAAATTAATCATAGAAAAAAGTAACAACAGTACATTCAACATTACAATAGAAAAGCCATAAAATAAATCAATTCAGAATATACAAAACAAAATATATATTTACCACCAATAAAGAAATTTATTATAAAACTCGACTATAAAAAATAAATTATCTAGTTGCACCATAAAACAGCTAAACAAAATTTTAGGGTAGTTAAGATTACAAGTTAAAGCTAATATTTTAATTTATAATAAAGTACACCGATTGTAACAACTACGTAAGACGTAAGATTAAAAATTAATAAAATTATTAAATAAAGACTGTCCTGGACTACGGAACATTTCTCCAATTATTCTTATTTGGCAAGACAACACTAACAATAAACCGATTATTTTCGTAAATATAATTTCCAAAATATTTTGGTAATCAACGCTTTTTTCTAATAAATTTGTTTCACCCCTTCAAAAAGAAATCGATTCGGCTACAGTACTTATTTGAACAAGTTCTTTGAAAATTCTTGTTATATACAACTCAAAATCATCTCCAGGAGAAGTCTGGCAGAACTGTTTATAGTTGATGGATGACACTTACTGCAGATAATTCCAGGAACAGGCCAAGTTTTTCCTTTAGGAACTCTACGCTGTTCAGTCGTCTCTAATTAATTAAGAAGACGACACTTTTGTTGCAGCCCATTTTTAAAGTTATCACTAATGTGCTGTTCCGATCTGGGTAAAAACGTTTCTAAACTGCTGATGGAATTGGAGCGGCATGAGCATCATCTCTATTCCCAAAATAATATCCTGAGCTTTGCTTTGGATGCAGTTCTGTTTCGTTCTGTGGCATCTCCAAGAGTAAAGTATTCTTTCGTATACAATTTTTGATCTTATCAATGTTTTTCCCCCCACACAATCGGTTCTATGAGTAGTTCTGACCTTAAGTTCTCCGTGATAAGAGTATCGATTCGTGTACAGCATTTAAGTACATTTTTTTTAGTTCTGCAGCTGCTTGGGGATCGATTATGGAATTTCGTTTCCGGTCTAGTAACTGCACAGTAACTTAATAAAATGATTAACTACTACAGCCGAGCCTCCAAATCCCTCATAAAATAAAGAAATTACTTCAAAATTCAAATAAAAATAATGAAAACTTCTTAGGAAGTGATTTGGGAATGGTGATTTAAACCTTAGAATTGTTTCCTAAGAAACCCTAAGATCAAATATCATAAAGAAATTTATGAATGAAATGTAGTCTCGTACAGTCTCAGTTCGACCATTCCTAAGATGCGTGGTTAATTGTAACCAACCACCAAAGAACACCGGTATCCATGACTAGTATTCAGATCCGTATAAAAGTAACTGCCTTTACTAGGACTTGAACGCTGGAATTCTCGACTTCCAAAACAGCTGATTTGGGAAGACGCGTTCACCACTAGACCAACCCGGTGGGTTAAAACATTGGGTCTGTTCCCAACAGACCACACTCAGCACGTTCTGCTGAAAAAATTGCTCTTGTACGAGAGATTATAGCAAATGAGCTTCAACAACAACAATTTCACGGTGATCTCAAGAATTACGCGTTTGTCGGACCAGTTTATGGAGAATCTTACAAAATATTCAGCCGATTCAAGAGCTGAAGGTGACGAACCATCAGCAATGCAGATATTTTATTACTTGGATATTACAGAAAAAAGCAACAGATCCAAATTTAGCGCATAAAATCATTTTCAGCGATGAGCCCTCTTTCTCGTTAAATGGTACAGTTAACAAACAAAACTGTCGCATTTGGGAGGGGAAGAAAACATTCAAATAATTCACGAGTATCATCACCTTTTACGATTTGGTGCGTTTTATGGTCCGGAGGAATCATCGGCCCATTTTTCTTTGAAACAAATCAAGGCAATGTTGTTACGGTGAATGTAGAGCGTTATAATGAGATACGAATAGACTTCGTATGACCTCAATTAATTGGAATTGACAATAATGATCTTTATTTTCATCAAGATGGCGCTACGTGCGACAGAACATTACAATACTGCGCTCGAGATTTCCCGGACGTATATCCCACGGAATGCCCGCAAAGATCTTGCGATCTGACCCTTTTAGACTTTTGTCTTCGGGTTATTTGAAACGTAAAGTTTATGCTAATAATCCAGCAAACATTCTAACCCAAAAAAATAAAATTCGAGCAACCGTAAGGGAGATTAAAACTCCCATGCTCGAAAATACTCTATGATAATTCGATGTCCGTATCGATGCCCGCCAAGCGTGGTGAACATTTAAATAACTTCTATGTTTAATTGCAGTCAACAATACTTTAGTTTTTAAATAAAGAAATTCAATATATTTCGTACAGTTTGATTTTTTTACATAAACAAAATCCTAAAGCCATTTTTGCAACACTGTATATATTACCGTCCCATCACAAATACTTATTTATATGAAACAGACTGTTACAATTCTTGTTTAACAGTTATTACTAAATTAATTGAAGTGACAGCTAAAATAAAATTCTTTATTGTAGCAGTATACCCATAAAATTAAACCAGAAATTTTTAACCTTACTAAAATGGATTTATAAGCTCCTATCGCTTTTCAAGCAATCACTGATATTTTTGAATTTAATTTAGATGAAATTTTACGTATATATAATATGAATATCACTGAAAAAAGTTAGTAATCAAGAAACTCAAAAAAATTAGTTTTCCAAAAAGTTTAATCAAGAAAAGGTTATATCTTTTGTTAACCATAACTACCGAACTTTCTTACTGCAATAACAAATTATAACTTATAATTAACCAAGCCAGATTACTATTATTAATTAACGAGAATTAACTAAATTAAATCAACATAAGAGAGAATCATGTAAAACTACCCTTAAAAAAACCAGCATTATATTAAAAAAAAAAAAAAAAAATGTTAATACACAATTCCTTTTCCATTAAACATTACAATCTGTTACTTGTATAATAATTCAGGGTTCCAGAAAAAAAAAGTGCAGTGAATACACTTATATAGCTAGACCGTAATAAATTATATGGGGAGTTTTCTCCTACTAGTAATGTTACTAAAAGAGTCAGGAGATAAACAATTTTATAATTTATTCTTTATTAGCCAGAAATGAAAAATGAATAGGACTTCTAACAAAGTTTGGGTCACAGCCAATTTTTATTAATTTATCTAAATGTTTGCCAATATAGAAGACGGATATGTTACATGAAAGAGGGACCAGAAAAAAAAACTGTAATAAAAATAATTAATAATTTTCTTTAATAAAGCAGTTAATGTACAGAGAAAAACCAAAATTTTTATCTAACACGAAAAAATATAATCATCATAAATCAGTAAAGCATTCTACACATTTAAAAAGAAATTAAATTACATGCAAAATGAAAAATTAATATATAATTCTAGTTTACAAATTTCCTTTATACTTAATATTTCAGGAGACCACCGTACCGGTCAGAAAATAAATTAGGGGAGATATAATAAACCAAATTATTATTATTATTACTTTTTTAACGTCCTAGACATAATAATCATTATTATATGATTTTTATGAAAAAAATTTAAGCTTTTGAGCCAAAAATTTATTTTTACCACTAAAACATGAGAAAAACGAGTAAATATGTGTCTTACGGTAACAACTGGAACTTCAGATCCGTTGATTTTACAGAGCTAGTAGTACACTTATTTGAAAGAGCAGAATTTTTTTTATGATTTTATGTATTATTTCTTCTTTCACTTCCTTCTACGGTCTTCAGCAAATTTATTTAAAAAATATGTTAAAATTCTTGACATTTGACAACATTTTATTTTTTATCCACTGCTGGAGGTGTTTCAAAAATATAATGCTTAAAATCATAGAAAACACTATTCTGGGCATTTTAAAAAAAATTCACGAAGATCCGTCTAAAATTACTAAAGTTAGAGCTGTACCTATACCTAAAAAACAAATTTGCGGGTAATTTATTTATATAAAAGATTGATTATTTTTCCACGTCGCCTGATTAGCAATTTTTGCCCTGGTTTTCAGATTTCTTGCAATATTTTTCGTATGCATCGTTGTTTTCAAGGCCTTTTTATACCAAAAAATACAAATTTAAGAATAAACACTATCAAAAAAGCAAAAATAATAAACAATATCACTACTTTATAATTTTTTTTTACCTCCGGGACCACCCTTAGAGGATGAGATGAATGACAATTTTTGTAGCGTGTGAAAATGCCATGCCTGACCAGGGTTCGGACCCGGGACCTCCGGATGAAAGGCCAAGACGCTACCACTCGCGACTACGTTATAATTTGCAATACGGTAATCCTATACGGGCTGGTCTGGTGGTGAACTCGTCATCGCAAAAAGGCTGACTTCGAAGTCGAAGGTTCGAAAGATTCAAATCCTAGTAAAGTTTATATACTGATTAATATAACTTTTATATGAATTTGAATATTAGATCGTGGATACCGGTGTTCTTTGGTGGTTGCGCTTCAATAAAGCACACTCCTGAGGAGTGGTCGACCTGAGACTATACAAGAGTACACTTCATTCGCATTCATCCATATCATCTTCATTCATCTTCTGAAGTAATACCTTACGGAGGCTAAACAGAAGAAAAAAAATCTTACACGAAATCGTTGTTTATAAAGATAACAATACTGGCACAGTTAGTAGGAAATAAGCCACATGTATCTACCTACAGTACTTTGAGTAAAAACTTAAAAAACCTACTTAAAAATTTAAAAGCAAAGGTTATTTTAGTGAATTTCAAATAATTCTGCGAAAAACTATCACAGTCACACGGCGTATACGGTAACCAAAAAAACTTTCGCGACCTGCAACCGTTCATGTGTATTCACTGTTCTACAAAGGGCTACCAAAACAAACTATAGCGAAGATAAAAGCGCAAATTTCAAACTTTACACCAGGTAAAAATCTCTCTTTTAAGTCTTTTTGAAGCCGAGTAATACATATTCAAAAATCTGATGTGGACACCACATGACCTCCTTTACGCCTATTAAATTATATATACACATTTTTTGCTGCACTTCATTTAAACTTATTTCAACTGAAAGTGTGATACGATCCTCCAATTCTTTAATAAAGTAGACAGTTTACACAATTACTTAAATTTTACTTTTTATTAACATCAAATATTTATACAATAATTAGTTCAAAAATCTTACATGAAATAATGAAATATTAGAGGAGAGTGAAAGTCCCTTTATTACTCATACTACTAGGTCAGTATTATTCGTATCTTGATGAGTTGCTAATGGACAAATGTTTTAGATTTCTGGTGTGTCGTATAAATAAAAGTTAATAATTAAGCTATTCCGTTTAGTGAACTCTGTATACAAGTAACAAATGTTGATTTCGACCTTATGGTGTAAAATATTCAGTTTTTATTATTGGATTATTTGGTGAATAGTCAAAAATGAAAAAGAAACAATCATATAGGAAAAAGAAAGATAACATGAAGAATATATCACAAAAAACGACAAGAATATCAATATGAACGGAAAGAAAACGTTAAGAACAAAGGAAGATCAAAAATTAAGAGATGATAAATACAAAGAGGAGAAAATGTTAAAACCACAAAAAAAATATAAAAATTAAGAGAAGATAATAAATATAAAGAAAAAGAAAAAGAAAACGTTATGACCAAGGAAAGAATAAAAAGAAAGAGGATGCGAATATATAGAGAGATTTGAAATATAGAGAACGTGTACACAAATTAAGATCAGAAAAATTATATGAAACCAAACAGCAATTAAATGATAGGCATCAAAAATCAAATAAACGAAATTATCAACTCCGACTTGGGGAGAATATTGTCCGACAATATCACAGGTGTAATGAACTAAAAGATAAGAATTTCTTGCAATTTATTAAAGATCGGGGATGTATGCCTCAGTGTATATGTTGTTCTTGTATGGTAGGTATGGTAGGTAGGTGGTATGTAACTTTAATGTAGATAAAATTAAAAAGAAATTAAACTAGAAAATCCAAAAATAATTTAATCCTATTATTAATTTACAATTACACACTTTTAGAACTACATAAAATATCAATTTACTAATCATTTTTTTTTTCATTTATTGTAAAGGGTACCCATGATTCGACTTCCGGAAAATTTTGACATATCTTTGCGTTTCACAACCCCTTATCCAAAAACCACCGTCAGTTCAAAAGTTTATATACTTAATTGTAGACACAATAACTGCAGTGATTTTGCGCCAATTACTTTCCACTGATACATAAACATTTTTTTTGTCTTCAGTCACTTGACTGGTTTGATGCAGCTCTCCAAGATTCCCTATCTAGTGCAAGTCGTTTCATTTCGGTATACCCCCTACATCCTACATCCCTAACAATTTGTTTTACATATTCCAAATGTTGACTACCTGCACAATTTTATCGTTCTACCTGTCCCTCTAATATTAAAGCAACTATTCCAGGATGCCTTAATATGTGGCCTATAATTCTGTCTCTTCTTTTAACTATATTTTTCCAAATGCTTCTTTCTTCATCGATTTGCCGCAACACCTCTTAATTTTTCACCTTATCCACCCATCTGATTTTAAACATTCTCATCTAGCACCGTATTTCAAAATTTTCTAATCTTTTCTTCTCAGGGATTCCGATCGTCCAAGTTTCACTTCCATATAAAGCGACGCTCCAAACATACACTTTCAAAAATCTTTTCCTGACATTTAACTTAATTTTTGATGTAAACAAATTATATTTTTGACTAAAGACTCGTTTCGCCTGTGCTATTCGACATTTTATATCGCTCCTGCTTAGTCCATCTTTAGTAATTCTACTTCCTAAATAACAAAATTCTTCTACCTCCATAATCTTTTCTCTTCCTATTTTCACATTCAGTGGTCCATCTTCGTTATTTCTACTACATTTCATTACTTTCGTTTTGTTCTTGTTTATTTTCATGCGGTAGTTCTTGCCGATCATTGTTCCTTCTAAATCTTTTTTATTCTCAGCTACAATTACTATATAATCAGCAAATCGTAGCATCTTTATCTTTTCACCTTGTACTGTTACTCTGGATCTAAATTGTTCTTTAACATCAATAACTGCTAATTCTATGTAAAGATTAAAAAGTAACGGGGATAAGGCACATCCTTGTCGGACTCCCTTTCTTACTACGGCTTTTTTCTTATGTTCTTCAATTATCACTGTTGCTGTTTGGTTCCTGTAAATGTTAGCAATCATTCTTCTATCTCTGTATTTGAAACCTAATTTTTTTAAAAATGCTGAACATCTTATTCCAGTTTATGTTATCGAATGCCTTTTCTAGGTCTATAAATGCCAAGTATGTTGGTTTGTTTTTGGTTTATTAGGTAAAATATCGAATTCAATTAAAGTTCTTATTATTCTGTGGACGAGGGTCTAAAACTTGTCTAAGTAAAGTATTTTGATATAATCAACCATTGGCTCAGGGGGTGGAAAAATGGGGTTTCGAAAACAAAAAAAAAACCATGCCTATGTTAACAAGCACAGTATCGAATCGGTTTAAAGTGGCCGCCAGGCCACTGAACATTACCAAAAACCTTTCCTGTAACCAACCCTTACGGCAAGGGATGACCAAAATGTTGCTGGAATTGTAAGATGGGGCTTGACGTATGCTAAATATGTGAAACTTTTTTCACATGCAACCATTGTCGTATAAGTAAATTTGAAGTTTTTCTTAATTTTGAGGTGGAAATCTTCCTCCGCCTTCCGGCGTCCCGAAAGGGATTTTTTTTTATTATAATTTATTAATAATTTACATTTATTTAATGTATTTTTTTTACAGTCACGGGTTAATTATTAAATCAAAATCAAAATTTAAGTTAAAAAAAACAAACAAAACAAGATGAAGTCTGATTCGAACCGATGTGCCTTCCCTTTAAGATCCAAATATTTCATTTATAAAAATTTTAATTTTAATTTCGATTGCAATCGAAAAAACGGAGGTGCACAACTAGACGTTACAACAGTGCTAAATTCAAAATTTCAACATCGTACGGCTAATCGTTTTTTAGTTATGCGAGATACACGCACATACATACGTACGTTAAGTACAGACGTCACGCCGAAACTCGTCAAAATGGATTCAGGGATGGTCAAAATGGATATTTCCGTTGAAATGTGAAAACCGAAATGTTTCGCGATCACAACACTTCCTTTACTTCACACAAGGAAGTTAAAATATTTAGTATTTTCCGACTTTGAAACCAGCAAAAACTGACAAGATGTGTTTCTAATGTTTATTTTTTTTAATACTTCCAATTATCGTACATAAATAATAATTACAGAAATTTATTCAGAAATAAATTGTCTATAAATTGAGAAATAAAATATTATTTTGAAAAAAAATTTCAAAAAATTGATATTTTCAGTGTATCATACCCCTTAAATAAATTTGTTTTTATACGGTTTAATAAATCTGGTATTATAAAAAAAGAATTATTAAAATATAATCTGGTTCAAGTCATAAGGAACGCCATCAATCTTTGTCTCCTTATATCTTGATAAGATTTAATTAGGCAGATAGTGGTTTTAAACAATTTAAACTCGGCTATTCAGTTACAAGGACTTTTTGTGCAGACTCGCACGAGGCGGCCTAATTGTCTAGCTTAGTGCCTTTATAATAAGTTAACATTTCCCCGAAATGATTAAACAATTATTAAAAGGAAAATAATTTGCCTAAAAGTATCATCTTTTTTTTAACAACGCATTCATAATTAAACTACGAGTAAGAAAATGATTTCTTCCTTTTCCAGAGAAGTCCTATTTTTATTTCTTTGAAATAAGACAATTTCATTTTAAACTGATGTCTAAAGCTATCAGAGATCGGCTTTCCACTGCCGGAGATTCTTAAAATCCAGGAACAGTAATCTTTTCTTTCCATCAGAGGATATTCTACAGATAGAAATTTGTCTGATGACAAAGATAACAACTTACATTACGTCCTACTAATAATACCCAAACAGTCAGGTAGCACTTACATAAAAATACTTAAAACAGGCCGTATTTAATTATTTAATGCGAATATTATACTCTGTACAAAATCTTTTATTCCTTAATAACTTACACTTTTACAGGGTTTGTGGATTCTCAGGAGAAAATATAAGAACCGACTTTCAGGCAACGAAGGAAGAAAAGCTATATTCACTGGTTTTGAACCTGTTTGTGGAGTCAACATGACTTAAATCAGACTTTCATAAAAACAGTAGGTTTCCGAAGACATAAAATACTACTTTTATTAATATTAGAGTGACAAAAAAACAACATGGTACTGAACAGTACAATAATCAGAGCAAAGTTTGTAACGCTCCATAATAATACACATGCAACAAAAAAATCATGACGGGTATACGAAAGAGGAATTTTATTTACAGGAATTTGGCAATATTACTACGAGTCGAAATTTAGAGGAAAGGGAGTCTTAAAAATTCTTATTAGAAATTTCAAGTACTAATTTTATTTTTCGCAATATTTTTAAATTCATCTAGCATTCATAATGTCAATCATATTGCATGAGAAGAACAAATTTTGAAAAGATATAAATACATAAACATCACATATAAACCAGACCTATTAAGCTATATACATAAAAATTAATTATAATAAAAAAGAACATAAAAATTAAACACTATAATTAATCGGATACAAAATCGTTAACTACTATTTCATATTTACTTTAAAGAAAAAATTCCCTGTTATTAACTAATTAAATTGTTCCGCTTAGAATAGAAAGAAATTGCTATATAACCTACATATAAATTCTGTTACTTCCTGACAAATTTTTTTCACAATAAATGCTAATTAACCAACAAACAATTAAGATACATGCTAATTTTTTAAATTACCCGACCGAAAAAAACAAATAAGCAGTTTTCCAAAATAAAAAATTAATCTAAAATAAGTCACGTCAAGCGCTAAAAAAAATTACAGTGCAATTTACTGAACTGTAGTTAAATTTTAACGAACAAAAATATATGTAATGTAAAATTTTCAAATTAAAGAGTAGAAAATGACACGGTAATAATTAGTAAAACGCAAAAAAAAAATATTCTGTTAATTAAATATACTTATTACTTGTCTGTATATTTTAAATATATATCAAGACTTTAAACCAATGAATAATAATAATAATAAAAATACAATTATCATATTGCCAATTAAAATAATATTTTAAATAAATTTAATCAGAATTTCTTTAAATTTTAAATTATGAAAAATTTTGATGCAAAAATTACATTCATCTTATAAAATAAAAAATAATTCTTCCACTACAAGTGGAAGTGATGTAACAATATTACATTTATTAAATAAAAGCTTTAAAAAAATATTCATTATAGATTTTTATACTTGTATATTTACCTTTGATGATGAGTTTGAACTTATTAATAACAAAATTAAATTTTATCTTTCTCCACATTCGTTTTTCTATTAATCTAGAAAAACGACCAATAACTAGAAAACATTTGGTAAAAAAACGCCCAAACTGATCGAGAATATATTAGGAAGGATTAGTTATTAACAGGTTGGTAAGACATGACCCACCGGGTTATGTCTAGTGGTGAACGCGTCTTCCCAAATCAGTTGATTTGGAAGCCGAGTTCCAGCGTTCAAGTCGTAGTAAAGCCAGTTATTTTTTACACGGATTTGAATACTAGATCGTGGATACCGGTGTTCTTTGGTGGTTAGGTGTGTGGTTCAATTAACCACACATCTCAGGAATAGTCGAACTGAGAATGTACAAGACTACACTTCATTTACACTCATACATATCATCCTTATTCATCCTCTGAAGTATTATCTAAACGGTAGTTACCGGAGGCTAAACAGGAAAAAGAAGAAGGTTGGTAAGACATAATTTAAAAGTATTCAGAAAGGAGTACTTCAGTTTTTCGAAAAAAAGATCAGTTTAAAAATCTAACATATAAATTATTGGGAAATAAAGTAATCGATTTTTTAATTTAATGAAGCAGATTTTTGAAGTTATACTACTTTTGGCGTATTAGGAGAAACTAATCAGAGTGTATTTTCAGCAAGTTACGGAAGTTGCGCGCGCCGATGTAACACAGCATGAAGTTTTGCGCTATCATAAGCCGCTGATAACCAACGTGCCTATTGAAATATATTCGATGAACTTTGTTTTATATGACAACGAATACTTCAATAATTTTTAAACTGTATAAATTATATATTTTTTGTTTAATCTAACTTGTTTATTCAAACTTTTATTCATGGTATTTAATGTCGTCTATCGATCGTTTGAATCGGTTCAAATTTTTTTCAATGCGTAAAAAAACTCTTTTTTATTCACGCCAAATAAATATAACTTCTTACGTGCGTACATAAGTATACACGAGCTTTTCTTTTATTTTTAAAATAGGCTTACATAAGAAACTTTATAACGCGTTATTTAATACGTCAGAAGTATATTTTATATTTTCGAACTCGAAGTAAAATACGAAATAAATAATAATTCCATAGTAAATAAATAAATATTAATTAAAAACCCGAAGTAAATTATTTATATATACTAAAACCAATTGCAACCAATAAAAAAAGCAATAATATTGTACGAATAATTAATTATTTATCTAATCTTTCGTTTTACAAAATTTTATCACAAATTCAAGTAATGATTGGCTTACATATATTGAAATATTCTAATTATAAATCTATTAAAATAATAAAAATTTAATATAAACATTGGTTCACCTTATCATTCGTTACAATTTAACAATTAAATTTGCAGATATAACATTTTAAACTATTACGTAAAACGTGTGTTGGTGTCAACTTTTAATGCGTGTACAATGCCGGTTAGTGGAATTAAAAACAACTAAATTTAATGTAAATAGATAAATCCATTATATTTTGTTCGTTAACTTATAACTGTTAACGTAATTAACCGTGATCGATATAGAAACTCTAAACTAAATTTCTAAAGAAATATGGAACCGCTAGTACAAATTCTTGATAATAAATAAATTTTAATTTTCAAACCAATATACATTTCGCTGTGGTATATGAGTAATTCGAAAACCAGTGAGATTGCTTTTTTTTTAGAAAATGTTTAAGATACAAACAATTAAAAATTTACATATCCGAAAAAACTAAACTATGTGTTTATTTCTGAAAAATCTTTGCTGGTGGATAGCGTACGAATCCGAATACTGTAGACTTAAGTAGGTTAATACGATTCGGTTTAGACAAAATTTACCAGTGGATAAAAATATAAATTGTTAGAGATCGAATCATGAAAAATAAACCTATAAATTTTAAATATATATGTACCAGCTTTTTCATAAATACCAATACAGTTTCAAAAGAAAATTATTCTTATAACTTATATAATCATCCAACTTATATAACATAGTTTAATCTGAATTTCAAAGTAATTTTTTTAACATTATAAATTCTTTTCTAAATGTTCTACTACATAGTTTTTCCTATATGAAAAAGAGAAAAAATAACATATAACAGCAATAATATTTAAACCACAATGTAAGCCTGATATCAAATAATACTGTATTTCGTTGTCTTCTCAGTTTCCTAGCTACCCTAATTATTTTTTGATTTTATTACCTCAACATACTTAGATGAAAAAGAAAAACAGCCTGAAACACTGATTTAGTTTGGAAAAACAGAAGCATTTGTTAATTAAACTCCCTCTTTTGCCCCTAAAAAACGGTACGGTGTCTCTGTAACGCCATATTTCTGGAACGGCTTCACTAATTTTAGGAAGTAGAAAGGACTACATAAATATTTGTAACTAACACTTTGTATCTGACAACAAACAACTCTATTTCCAAAGCAAAAAATCAAAATTATTTGAATTGTATAAATGTAAATGAGTTCTACTTTCAAGCAATTTTACATTCACGTGTAACAAACATACACACCATAACTGAAAAAAAAAATACTTCAATCACGCAAAATATTTACATATTTAATAAAAATAAGATAGTTCCGATAAAAAGTAACAAAATAAGTTTGAAGATATTTAACAGATTATTAAATAAATAAAATTATTATTATTAAATAAAATGAGATAATCAGAGGTGAATCATTTAAAATTCGTTAAATGAATACCTAGAAATTAATACTTAAAAACAAAAATAAAATACCACACTTTATAGACTAAATTATAAAAGATTTGAAAACTGATTTTATAATAAAATATTCTTAAACACGGCACAAATGTTTAGCCTATATGCTGTGAGTGACACAAGATTCAAGCAAACAAAAAATGACACAAAAGTAACAAAATTCTATAGAATCCACAGCCATTAGAAATCATGTAGTTCATTTCTCTGGATTCTTTAAGTAATAAAAATAAATAAAAATATTTTATTTACTCTTTAAAGCAAATGTGTTGACAGTTAAGTAAAAGTTCGATTACAATATTTTATTGTTTTTCTTTTTTTTCTGTGTATGATGCAATCTGTTCTTATGAACAATAAATAAGCAGCCCTCTCCCTATGGCCCAATGAGATGAAGATGATATCTACGACATGGAAATGAGATGTAGTCTTCTACAGATTCAGGCCGACCGTTCCTGAGAACGTCGACCTGTGTTCCCAACTACCAGAGTGCAGCGATGCCTACTGTCTAGTATTTAAATCCGTATAAAGGTAACTAACTAGCTTTTTACTAGGATTCGAACCTTAGAACGTTATATTTCGAGTCGAAAGTTCGACGACGAGTTAACCACTAAAGACCAACCCAGTGAGCCGATAACAATGTGGGGGGAGTTTTCGTAGTCTGAAGTTTTTAGTTATATTTACTTATTTCGAGCTTCATTATCGATCAATGTTTCAGTTTTTGATGCAACAAAAAAGATTACACAAGGAAAATTAGTACAAAATATTTTAAGTACAGCAAACTTATAAAACTGTAAATAAATATAGTACATTATAAATGTATTTAACTAAGTGTATTTAAAATTACTAATGTTCAAAAAAACTCTTTTTAAAAAATGTTTCATGTTAATTTTTTTTTATTTTTTAATTAATTTGGTTTAATTCTTGTAACCAAAATTCATCCAGACTAAGTAAATCACTTAGAAAAAAAATCTGGGAGACCGATCTCCTTGCTAGAAATTAAAAACAGAACTTCTTAGGAAACTCGCTTGATGTTTGATTTCTGTTCGTTGAAATACTTTTTGATAAAATACATTCGGCCACTTAAAAAAACAAAATTTTACAATAACCAAGAAGCGATTTGTCCTTTTGCTTCGGTTTTTATGAAACAAAAAATTAAAACGAAAATAAGAACCCGCGTAAGCAATTTACAGAACAGACATGACTGTAATTGTAGCTGTGATATATATATATACATATATATATATATATATATATATATATATATATATATATATAATTTTTCACATGTAATAAGCCAATTAAATTAAAAATAACATAAAAAATAAAAATAAATTCCCAAAAACAGAGAGGTAAATAAATTGATTATCTTAATTATAAATTTCTGATTTAAGTATCTAAAATATGAATTTAAAAACTACAATTACGTAATTCACCACAACAGGTGGATTATGTTTAACATTTAGTACACCATCAATAATTTTACCGTTGCAATAAATCGGCAACGAGAACGGGAATAAAAAAATTAAATAAAAGTATTTCTGAAATAAGAACTTTTTAAGATAATAATTTTTTTAGATTTAATTTAAATAAACATCTCAAATTAAGAAAAGCAAAATCTCGCATTAAAATTTTGAAAAAACTTAACATAAAGATAAACGTTCAGACTTCATTTTAAAAATTACTGATCTTCGTTAACATTTTTTTATCGGTCTAAATAATATTTAACGGATGTAATTCCTAATTTAAAAATGTAAATCAGTTAACCGAAAACTTGTCTACCGAAATACACTGAATAATGACTACAACCATATGTCTGTCATATCGTCAACCTTTTCAGCATTATGATCAAAGAATTCAGCATTATGACGGTACTTCAACCGATTTTCATTAGTAACAAAAAATAAAAAATAAGAAATTTCAATTAAAAGCCTACACAAGTAACGATGTAAAGCAGCGATGAATCGATAAATTAAAAACAAACCTTTAATGGAAACAAGTTTTAATTATGCTACACCACCTGCTTACTTAAACTGTAAGAAAAAAGAATAAAGGAATAAAAATACTTAAATGGTGCGTTACAATTTGAATAAATTACATTAATATAATGTACCCTACCCCTACATGTAAACAGAATTCAATAAAAAATACAAAAAATTAATCGAGGAAATGTCCTAAGAATATTTTTTAAATAATATTATCTGAAATAGACTTAAGCGTGATCACACTAAACCAGTATTACCAGTTTATTTGAACTTCACTAACGCCCCCGCTCTACATTCAACCCTCCCATCAAAAACATTTATATAATTACTTGTGGTAATATTACCTAGACCGAGCGAGCGGTGAACTTTTAATGGGATAATACAAAATAAGCGACAAAGTAATATAAGGTAACACACTCTAACATGAATTGTCACATAAATTATTTAAAACGTTTGGCAAACATGCAATAACTTTTAACTACGGGTTACTGCTTGTAAATAATGCAAATAATTATAATAATGGCAAAATTATATATATATATATATATATATATATATATATATATATATATATATATATATATATATATATATATAGTGGCATTAAGTAATAATATTATAATTAATTCATCATATAAATCAAATAAATTTTTTATATACGATAATTTAATTACCGAAGTAAAATAAACTACGATAACGATAAGATGCTGCACATTTATATTTCAAGAATTTAACTTAATAACGCTTCAAGAGATAGGCTGAAATTTTGTTTTAGAAAATTCAAGCAGAAATATCTTTGGCTGAAAAAAATTTAAAGAGACAAACCTTTAATCCTCAACCGCGTTAATGGAAAAAAGTAGTTTAATTTATAAATAAAAAAGATCCTAACGTCTGGTACAACAATAAACGTTTAGCGTTAACGATGAGGAAATTTCAATCACTCCTACCAGTAATAAAAAAAATTGTGTCCCTTAATAGGGGCTATATCTAAAATTTGTAAAAAACAAAACGTTAAATTCTTATATTCAAAATGATTTTAGTTTTTTAGTTTCCCAGGTACAATTTTGTGATAAAAAAAAAACTGAAAAGAAGGGGATTAAGGCAAAAAATACTTTTTGTTACCCAAAAGAACTGTACCAGCAATCGGAATTCTTTTACGCGTTCATTCTCTAATAAAAATACTTTTCTCCATATTTTTTTTTAAGATTAAACAAAACGCGATACATCTTGTACATAAGTAGATTTAAAATCCATAACTGTTGAAATCATTGACAGGATTTGATTGTTATCGTCTGAATGAAAAAAAATATTACACTTTAAATTCATCGAAGGTTCGTAACCAAAAGGCAAAACAAAAGTAAAAAATTCACTTTATATAAATTACAATTCTAGAAGGAAAAAAATATAAATGAAAAATCCGGAAACTCATAATTCATACATAATTATGCTATTTTAATAACACGGTTACAAAATTTATATAGTTATCGTAAAATTACTGTATTTGCAAATATAAAATAATTGAATGATTACAGGTCTATTTTTATGTACTCATAAATTACGCAATAAAATCAGATAACTTATTTTACAATTACAGTAATGGATAAACACAACTGTTAGATTTTAAAAACACTAACGTCCAATTTTAAAAATACTAATGCACTAGCGTAATTTTACAATTCGAAATAAAATCACTTATCATTTAAAACGTTTTTTTATCACAACCACAGCTTTTCAAAATACGGATGAATTAACGAGGGGAAAATAGAGAATGAAAATAATTTTGTATAATTTTTTTTTATGCTTTTCATAAAAAAAGTAAATAAATAAAAGCATTTACGTATTTATCATATCAATATTTAGAGGACAATCAGACAATTTAACAATTTCGTTTGCATAAGCATTTGCCAAGTAGATGTAGATAGTTATATCAAACACATAAGTAGCCTTTCCAAACGAAGTAAAAAAAATATAGTTTCATAAAAACCGTAACTAAAATATGAACATTATTACTAAACCCAACTTTTCTTTAAAAATTAACGAAGATAAAATAGGCGAATTTATTCAAGGCACAGATTGTACCATTTAAAAGGATCCTTTTAAAGAAGACTACATTACTTATACTTAAACTGACTGTTTTTTTTTTTTTCCAAGGAAAATATATCTAGAATTTTTTCTACACTTCATCTGCAGCACATATTATAACTGTACTTTTATAACAGCACTAAAACTGTATTTTTTATTAAAATAACTATCAACATCTTTAAAAACTAGATTTCAACTGTTATTATTGAAATATATTAAGAAACAACTTCACAAAGAAAAAAATTGTAATCAATTTGAGCATCTGAGAATAATTTGCGCCGAATTCGAAAAATGTAAAAAAATAATGTAATGTAAAAAAAAAAATAAATAAATTATGGTAAAACTTTATAATATTTTAAATTGAAAAAAGGATTCCGTTTCCAGTTAGTCTAGTGAAGATATATTTTTATTACTTGACAATAAATTGTATTAATTAAGTTTCTGTTTCAATAGAAAGTAAACACAATTTATTGTCAAGTAATAAAAATATATTTTCACTGTACTAAACGGATGCGGAATCCTTTTTTCAATTTAAAATTTAATTTTCAAAGTTTTAAATTTCATTTTTTTTAAATTCTGAATGTTTGTTTTAAAATGGTAATAAAGCCGATTTTCCTCACTTTTAAAATGAGGGGTAAAATCTTACCTTTAAACACATAATATTTAAACGTTCAATTCTTTTCGTAGTTTGAAGCTAACTAATGCTCGATTTTTTTTCATTTGCTTGATGAATTATACTTCACCACATAAGTTCGAAAGCTTCTCCGTAAAAACACGAAGATGAAAATTTCGTAGCATATGAAAAATTCTAAGCCTGACCCGAGATTCGAACCTAGGACCTCCGGATGTAAGGCCGAGACTCTACCACTCTACCAAGCAGATCCGAGATTTTTACGCCATATATATTATTTCTAGATTTGGTGATATTTACATAATCTCTGTTTAATTAATGAAAAAATGTCAAGATAGAAAAGAAACAAAACTCGAGAACTGAGGTAGTATTTAATATCGGTTTCATTCCGTATTAGTGAATTATGAAGCAAACAAATTACATATTTTCAAAATAACCTGTATAATAACGCTTACCTATAACGTTATCATAGCCAACAGCACAAAAAACCATACGGTTTCCTGTAAGATATCTATTAGTAAAAGTATTACTGCAGAAGGCAGCATATCTACTATTTGCACAAAAATACACATACAGAAAATAATATACACTGAATTGTTGTGAACAAGGTGAAAAATATCAAATATTCTCGATGGGCTTGTGACTGATCGAACAGTTAACCGATCGATTTACTAACCAATCGATCGTAAATACGATGATAAATTCTTAACGGGCAAAAGGAATTAATCATCCTTCCCTTAAATCTTAAATCAGTCTACACCGTCAATGCTGCTACGGCTTTCTATTAACGTTTGTTAATCGTTGTTAATCGAAGTATACCTTTAATATAAAGATACAACGATGACAATTCATACAGGCGTGTAACACCAGAGTGATAAAAAACTAATATATATAAAAGTTTTTATTTTACCTACCAGCATATAAACCAATAAAATTTCCGGTCATCGTTCAATGTCTAACAAGTAAAATAAAACTACGCTCATTTTAACATTTTTACCACCAAAGATAGCTCAGGCAGTAATGTGCCAGTTATTTCTTATATTTTGTTTCCCAGACAATAATCTACGGACAATAAGAAAAGTATACGCATCAAAACGATTAACTTTACGTTAAGAATCAATCGTGTGAAGTACACATCCAATTTCAAAAAAATTTGGAAAATCTTCGTTTAAAACGTATTTCGAAATGGTAATTTCCCCTCTTTCCGTGGCACGAATGGTAGCGTCTAGACCTTTCATCCGGAGGTCCCGGGTTCGAATCCTGATCAAACATGATGGCATTTTCACGCGCTACAATACTGCCCCATTTCATTTCATCCTCTAAAGCGATACGTAACGGTGGTCCCGGAGGCTAAAAAAAGTTTCCCCTCCCTCCAGTTATCGTTAACCTATTTACAGAGAAAGGGGTTCACATAAAATATCCGCTGTCGTCATGATTTCCCAACTACTGGATTTTTAGTTGGCGTGTTGACATGTTCATGTTTAAGCCACCACTCAACATATGTTGTAGAATAGATTTGGGAGTTATAAATCCGTTCTTAATGTAAACCATTTATAAGTAAATTAATTTTATTCGGTTTGTTCATATTAAATACGTTAGGTAATTTATCTCAACCTAAATCTAGTCGGTAGGAGCGCAAGTTAAAACAATTAATTACTAAACGTATCGAATGAACTAGTCACCGAATCAGGACAACTGTAGTAACTAAAATATCTCCGTAAATGAAAAAAAAAAAAAAAAAAAAAACAATACTCTGAGAAAATTAAAATGAATATGCTAAATTTATTCAATGATCACAGCTTTCATATACAATTTTATCGATTTATTTAAATTCTATTTAATTCAAATACAGGTCGGCTGAGTTGGTAAAAACGCTGGTCTAAGCATTCCCAATCATTACTAAAATGTCCCCGCACATTACCGCAATCTTCGTTACAGTTGGTGTAATATTAAGAACAGACTATAAAAACACGTAAGGAAACGAAGTACAAACGTTACTAGCACTTATGACACAATAAGAATTAAATTAAATGGCCACTATAATAACAATAGCAATCACTTGTGTGAATTCCTAAGTAGAATATCACTGTTTTATTAAATAAATATATATAATTTAAAATTTATAAATGATTAATTTATTCTACGGTTGGCAACAACATTTTTATTATATACAATACATAAACAAAGCCATAAAGTTCCTAAATATTTACAACAAATTAATCTTTACTAGCTACTTGATGTCGAATCATATCTTTTACATACGTAACTTATACATTTGATATAACGTAGCTGTAAAATAAATGATCAATTTTAATTAACCTTGATTTTCAAGTCAATTTTTATGAAGTTAACGTATTTTTATCTCGATAGTTAAATTCGATGACCTTCGGTCGTCAATATAAATATCTTATCGATATAAAATCTTCGATAAAATACGGGGAAGATTGTTACTATTTAAAAATGGTAGTCCATTTTGCACCCTAAAGATTATACCGGTTTATTTTGTATAGCATATTAATCTTCCCCTACCGGTAACCGAAGTGTGCCGTTTATTCTTTGTAATACTATTTGATTATCCACCGGGATGGTATAGTGGTGAACAAAAAAGCTGATTTCGAAGTCGTGAGTTCCGATTTTCAAATCCTAATAAAGGCAGTTACTTTTATACGGATTTGAATAATAGATCGTGGATACCGGTATTCTTTGGTGGTTGGGTTTCAATGAACCTTCCACTCAGAAATTATCAACCTGACTGTACAAAACTACACTTCACTTACATATATCATCCTCATTCATCCTCTTAAGTAATACTTGACGGTGAATCCCGGAGGCTAAAGAGGAAGAAAAAAACTATTTGATTACTTCCGTTCATATTTACTTATATTTAACATATTTCAACTGTATCACAAAATTATTATTTAGTTTATATATGTCTTTCCGTTAAATTATTCTGCTGAAGTGGTCGTTCATAAATGAACGGCCATTTTAATTTTAGCTAAGTTTCATCCCAAAAAATTTGTGAAAAGCTTTGGCATACAATCTACGTACACGGTATCTAGTTTTAACGTTTCACAAATTTATCTTTTAATTACTACTTCTATTCATAATCAAAGAATACTTAATTTTCTCGATAATTCATGACTTTATTTTATTTTATTATCGGAGAAATTATGATTTTTTTTTTAGAATATTACATGGGTTTATACCAAATAACTGTATTTTTTAAATAAATTTTCAAATTATATCGCTATATCTCATCCGACCACCTATTTCTAATTTAAAAACACAGTTTTAAATCTACCTCATCAAAAATATCATCCATCATAAGTGCCCACACGCGTGCCCACCGGAAATAGGACTTCAATCATCACATCGTTCATTAAATTATGAACTGTATATCTATATCTACATTTATTATAAACCATTCTTTTTTTGTTTGTTTATATATTAACTATCTGGTGCTGACTGAATATTGTGTCAAAAGATGCGTACAATAATGCATCATTGAAAATGTTTACTTCACGATCTTAACAAGTAAACACATATCATTTTAATGTCAAAAATTATAAAAATAAAACCTCTTTCCTTCAGTACTTTTTACGCATAACAAAAATACTATTTTATTATTATTACACTAATAATAGCTTTTAAAAATAACGAGTACATCTTATAGCTACATTTTTGAAAAACAAACAGTTTTTCCAAATATTTCATTTACGTAACAAACAATATTTATTCAGGAACAAGAAAAATCTACAAAAATGCGTAAAATCTAAACCTCCTGATTTTATTCTGAACGAATAAACATGTACGTATTTCATATAATTGTTTGCACATACACAATAAATAAGATGCTATTTGTATGGAAAAACTTAATTGCATAGTAAACAAGCGCATGTGTTTACGAAGGTATCTGTAAATACATCTTAATATGCGTACTTCCTAAACGCATAACGTTTGTGATAAAACAAAGTTAAGCAAAAATAACCGAATGATTCTGAATCGGAGCCAAGGTCTAACATATAGATTCACTGCCCTACGTAAAGAAGCTTCGTTAATTGAACTAATATTACTTTGGAAACATAACGTTTTCATACATCCGCAATTCATTCTTATAAAACGCCCACAAAAAAAAAAAATATTTAACATCAAAATTTTTATTTGAATAACAAAAGCCTACCTTTACTACTGCAAATTTTTCTTAATTCTATCGCCATTAATTTTTTTTATATAAAGCCAATTTTATATTTAATAACTTTATTTTTGTTTAACTTACTATCGATTGCGTCACATGGCTTTAACTGCTGGAATTTTCTGAACGTTCCGATTAAACACATAGATATTTATATTTATTTATTAATTCTATCTCCGAGTTAAATACAACAACAATACATCCGATAGCAACCTACTTCATTTTTTTATGATACGATACAGTTGAATCCTATAGCATGTGAATAATCTCCAACCTGATCGGGATTCCAACCCAGAACTTTCCGGATGAAAGGCAGAGACGATCCCACTTTGACAACAAGGTTAACTATGTATACAAATATAATTTAGAGAATACCCTACGCGTTTTAGAACGACATATGGGAAAAGGTTTTAAAAATTATGAAATACGCAATTTTTATTAAATGTTTTTATTTAACTTTGAAATCTGATCTAAATTTAAGACAGTTCCTGTATTATAGTAATGTAAAAAATACTGCTTTATTTTTCTTAGTAGTACGCAGGGAGGGATGAAAGGATGGGCATGCCTGAAATTAGATAACGGGATCTCGCATGTACGTAATATCTCTTTTACTCAATCACTCAACTGTCGCACGGCGAGAGAAGCATTTGCGTCTCACAAAATCCTACAGTGTAGCAAATAATTATTGCTTATGCGCTACAATTAAAAAACTATAGCAAATACTTATGAAAAAGACAGCTTCTCTGCCAAAAATCTAGCGATCATCAGTGAAGAATTCGGAAGCATTTCTTTAACTGATAATGAAATATATATACATATAAAAAATTAAATGACTTTAGCAGTTTAGAAAAATGGAATTACAGATGTTAGAAAACGTTCCCGTTTTTATCTTTTACTATGATTTTTCTCAGTAAATTTGTCTGTAGAAAATTAAGTTATTAGACAGTTTTTATTTAATATAACGCCTACTTTGCATAGTAATTTTTATTTATTATTTTTTTTTGCCTCAAGCGACACTAAAACATCTACAAAACATGAAATGTCGTAACAGATTCTAATATCGCAGTTGTTAATTTAAAAACCTAGTACGAATAATCATCATGCCCTTTTCATTTCGTACCATTTTAATTAATTTTTTTTCGGGTAGAAAAAATAATCGCCTACAACAAAAAAGCGTAAAGATTAATTTATAATTTGGTTTGTAGCAACATCATATACGATTTCCAATCTAAAAAATTAACTTTAAACTTTATGAAAATTAGAATTCTATAAAATAGTTTTCTGTTTATAATAACATAACGAGATCAGAAATCACTGGAACAAAAATGATCGATAATTTTTCAAGTCTTAAATCTTTCAATAATTTCTTTTCTCAATAAAGTATTATAACAAAAACGTATATTAATATATAATAGTATATATTATATTTTATTTTTGTCTTCAGTCATTTGACTGGTTTGATGCAGCTCTCCAAGATTCCCTATATAGTGCCAGTCGTTTCATTTCGATATACCCCCTACATCTTACATCCCTAACAACTTGTTTTACATATTCCAAACGTTGCTTCGCTGCACAATTTTTCCCATGTACTTATCAAAGCGACTATTCCAGGATGCCTTAATATGTGCCCCATAAGTCTGCCTCTTCTTTTAACTATACTTTTTTAAATGCTTCTCTTTCTTCATCAATTTGCCGCAACATCTCTTTATTTGTCACTTTATCCATCCATCTGATTTTTAACATTCTCCTATAGCAGCATATTTCAAAAATATTTTCTTCTCAGGTACTCCGATCGTCCAAGTTTCACTTCTTATAAAGCTACGCTCCAAACATATATTTTCAAAAATGTTTACCAGACATTTAAATTAATTTTTGATGTAAGAAAAAATTATTATATATATAATATATATTTTCTCTTATCAGAAATAAGACAAAATACGAGGGTTATTTTTTTCAAGGTCCGATCGGTCACGAAATTAAAACCACAGTGAAAATAAAAAATTCTTTATTTGTAACAAGTACTTTCATAGTTACACTATTTCTCTACATAGTCGCCACTCCGATTTAGACAATTGTCGTAGTGTGGTACCAACAAACTTTCCAATACCCTCGTCATAGAACGGAGCCGCCTGTGTTTTCACCCATGTTTCTACGCTGGTCTGCAGGTCTATGGCTACGCCAAAATGTTATCCTCCTAGCCAGCGTTTCATGTGACCAAAGAGAAGAAAATCAGATGAAACCAAGTCCGAGCTGTATGGTGACGAAAATGCTGCAGGAGCTTCTTTGTTACAGCTGCAGAGTGCAGCCGAGCATGTCATAGAGAAAGACAATGCCTGATGACAACATTCCTCTCCGCTTATTCTGAATTGCCCTTCGTAGACGTTGAAGAGTCACGCAATATGAGGCTGCAGTGATGGTCGTGCCACGTTCCATGAATTCCACCAAGAGAACTCCATTTCGGCCCCACACAGTAGCACTTTCTGTTGGAGAAGGTTCGCTTGAACTGCTTTGGTTTACTGGGAGAATGAGAATGCATCCACTGTTTGGACTGTTCTTTTGTTTCTTCAGTTTCGAAATGGACCCGTGTCTCGTCCCCTGTGACAATTTTGTTCAAAAAAACTTCTCTTCCATTGCGTTAGCGCTGGAGAAACGATAGGGAGGCGTCCATTGTCATTGTTTTGTGATGGTCGGACAGCATCTTGGGAACCCATTTCGCACACAGTTAGCGGTACTAAAGTCTCTCACTCACAATGGTGTAGAGAGCTGACCTTGAAATTTCAGGAAACGAATTACTCTATTCAGAAATTGTGAACCGACGACTTTCTCGAATTGCCTCATCCACTCGCTCAACAAGATCATCGGTTGAGACTCGCTTCCTTCCCTGACCGCCTGCATCATGAAAATCTGCACGTCCTGCTTTAAAGTTCCTGCACATTGTCGCACTTTGCTGTCACTCATTGAAGTTTCACCGTACACATTACTTATTAGTCGATGAATTTCAGCCGCATTACATTCCTCAGCCTGAAGAAATCGAATTACCGCACGCACTTCACACTTGGCGGGAGATGCTATTGTTGTAGACAAGTTTACGTGCAAGCTGCGCGTTCAGAACTGAACGAAGTGATGCGGCGTGATTGAAGGCCATACTAGAGACGCTGCGCAACACATATGCGCAAAGGTTCATCCGATTTTTGCGCGGGTTTTTATTTCGCGACCGATTGGACCTTGAAAAAATAACCCTCGTATTTATCAGACTATGAAACTTTATAAGTTTATGAATTTTAGATACAAATAATATTAACCAGTCAAAACAATCACAAACTTGATATCCAGTTTAAAAAATTGTAATGTATGGGACCGACTGTTAGTAAGTTAAAGCTAGAAAATAAGGTGCTTTGAAACTATACGTAGAACTATAATGGAACAGGACACACACACACACACACACACACACACACACACACACACACACACACACACACACACACACACTCACACCAGTTTTATCTTTAGTTTCTATTCGTGATGTCGGTGAATGTCACGCTAATTTTAAGGGGAACTGTATTATTCTTTCCTTTCGTTTCTCCATAAACAATTTCAAGTACAGTAACCAACATTCGGGTAACCAATTCAATCAATGAATAAAACAGTAATTGCTGTTTAGTTTGAAAAAAACGGAATCAGTATTATTATTTCATTTGTCTGCCGTTTGTTTGTTTGTCAGTTCGTTGCTTATTTATTCGACGATACCGATGTTCGCATACATTATGCTGTGTAAACCGTTTTTGCATTCATTACTAACAAGACGCTTGAAACAAAACAAAAAATGTAAACTAAATTAATAGGAGTAATTTTCATCTAAACAATATCAATAACTCTTAAACACATACAATAAATTCGAAAACAAAATTAAGCTTCAAAATAATTTACAAATATATTACTTAAAATCTTAAGGTAGATAAATAAATAGTTACCAGTAGATGATTATTCGACTCTTACAACTATCATAAAGTAAAAAGAAAAAACAATAATAATAATATAGAAACAGTACAATTACGAACCAATAAAAAACGAGTATTTTTAGCAAGGTTTTTAGAATTTGCAAACAACTGCTATCGTTTTAGAAAAACACATGAGAAAGAGTAAATTTATATTAAAAACATCTAAATCTCTAATTCGTATGACTAATCACAAATTAATGCACGTCTTAAATACATAATTTATCTTAAGAAAGATAACCGATCTCGCAGATATATCAATAAAATCAATCAGATATCATGAACAGACTTCAAAGGAAAAATATAATAATTGAAAACTTTTACAAAAATACTTTTAATAGAGTTAAAATTCATAAAAGCTAATAGACATCGGTTTCCTGACGTTCAATAATTAGGTTTTTCTCTGATCACTATAGGAATAAGGTAGTTTAATCTTTTACAATCCTTTTTAATAAACCAATTTTGTGACCAGTTTCTAGGCAATGTTGCACTAAACCGATTACTATGTTTTTCTACACTAACAATCCTTTTTACTTCCTAGTAAGAAGTGAAGGAAGTATTGTAATCACGAAAAATTTAGTTTTCAAATTTCAACGAAGAATCGTTGAAAACTGAAAACACATACGTACACATACTGAAAACACGTACGTACAGCGTGAAGTCTGTACGTACGTATGTATGTATGTATCTCGCATAACTCAAAAACGATTAGCCGTAGAATGTTGAAATTCTGATTTAGGACTGTTGTAACATCTAGTTGTCCACCTAACCTTTTGATTGCAATAGGCTCGACCAAACGTGTCTAAAAAAAAGCCCAAAATCAAAAAAAAAAAAAAAAAAATGGATTTTGGACTTTTCTTAACTGCTGTAATAAGTCCTCATTGACAGCTTTTCAACAATATATCACACGTAGTGTTATAGCGAAATAAAATTTTAATTAATGAAATATTCGGTCTTACAAGGGGAAGGCACATCGGTTCGAATCCGACTTCATTTCCTTTTTTTCTTTTAATTTAAATATATTGATTTATTAATAATAATTCAATAATATCAATAAAAAAGTATGAAAAAATCAGAAATTAGTGAAATAATACTTATCATTTAAAAAAAAATATGTATACGTAATTTAAGTCACGTAGTGTCCACATTAGATTTTTTATAATTTCAAACCTGACATAGTACATAAACAGGGTTATATATTATGTAACCCTAAAATAAGTACACAAATTTTACAAGGTTTACATCAATTCTTTACCACCGATATAATCATTGAAAAATATTTGCCTAATATAACAAATACATGGGTATTATTTTTTTATTTGACTAAACTCATATTATTTATCGGTATGTACTCGTATATTAGTGCACCTCACAACATTTTAAATATTAAAATTACTACGACATTGCCAAGAATTTATATAAAATTTCATTGTGGAATTGTTGAGATTTAGACCTATTTTCGAAGGAATAATTTTGTTACAAATTAGTTTTCCGTTACGCTGAAAAAATAAAAAGTAATATAAATAAATTATACTTATTTCACCAGTTTATCGTAGTAGTGTTCAACGAAGAAATAGTATGGAATGCATATTTTTTTTTTTTTTAATTACAGCATAACAATTACATAACTACAGAATGCAGATAATTAGTACAAACATGAAGAAATACACATTCACAAACCGGTAAATGTAAATTAAATGGAGCAAGTCCGAGATACAGCGTTACTAATCATATCTTACACATATTACACTAAATTAATTAGTGAATGAGCAAGATGACGCGTACATCTTTCGTCAGCAGGAATACTTAAAGTATGTGAAATAGTTTAAGGGTTGGAAAGTCCGTTTTATGTAACTTAATACAATTTTGAAAGCATTCGTCGGTGATGTAACTGCATCACAATTAATTAATTAATTAGCTAATATGAATTGCAAAGTAGATAAATTTAATTTAAAGACAAGAGTCTAAAATAGATTAAAAAAATGAAAAGAGAAACTGAACGGAAACAGTTTCAAAATATGAAAAAAGAAGATAAAAAAATAAGAATAAAGAATAAATAACGCGAATAGGAAAGATATATTCCAAGAAATGGATACTCCTTCAGCACAGAAGACAGCAAAACCATCAAAATTTTACTAATTTTCATTCGTGTTACCTCACTATTTTATTTAAAATCTGACCCCAGATTCCCACGGGCCAAAAAAATTTTTATAAGAGAGAATATAAATGAAAATACACAAATATTAAGTAAATCAAACCATAAAAAAGAATAAATCGGAATGAAATAAAAATAATTTGTATATATTTACCGAGGAATTTATATAAATAAACCAACTACTAATGAAAAATCTTCGGAAGGGTTGGAAGAAAATTGATAAAGTATCAAATTACTACGTGTTTTATACAAAGCGATTATTTTTTTATATTTGAAAAAGTGCCTAAAAATGACTAATCCATTTAAAACCAACCTTTTAAATTAAATTTAAAGATAGATTATCCCTAATATAATCGGGCGGCGGCCGTTTGGTCGCACAGGTTGGATATGAATAGAGCACGTATTCAAAATTTAAGGAGTGCCCAGCGCAGAGCCTTAATTGTATGCACTGGTGTTTTTAAAACAACCTCCGAAGAGGCTACCACCGTATTGGGAAAGGCTCTCCCCAATCGATTTAGTGGTGAAAGTTCGGGCAGCCATGTGGAGATTGCGAAGAGGCCGGGAGGCCGAAGTATTGTGATGCGGTTTCGGGCCGGGCCAGTACGGAACGGAACGGTGATCACAATGCACCGGATCTAAATTTCGTTCAGTTGCTCATCTCCCGCCTTCGGAAGAGGCTGCAGAGCCTCGCGATGGATGCATGGCAGCTGGAATGGGACACCACGTCTAAGGGAAGATCCCTGTTCAAGTTTATACGGAATCTGAGGTGATGGTATGCGTTGAGTTCGTTTTTAAAGGGCAACGGGTGCTCACCAACCATATTAATTTGAACCAATATCTGTTTTGGTTCCGCCTGGCAGTTGATGAGCTGTTCGTCTGCGGGGAGGTCCAGTCAAATGAACACCTGATGTTTGACTGTCCTGCTTTTGGGGGGGCCAGAGACCGGGCCACTCTGGAACTTAGAGGTCAAGAGGAAAATTGGCCACTCACAAGCGGCGAGTCAATGTGGCGAGAGCCGCATTGTCGGACCGTGTGGGAGTTCCTTGATGCGGTTGCTATGTCCAACCCCAACTTACCTCAGTAGTTTACTTAAGGGAAAGACTACTAACGCACTGTTGTGGGAAGCTAACCTTGAAATATATGGCTGACCACCAGCCAATTAGGGCTCCAAGCGCTTTAATATGGTGGACAGGTACTTGCTGGCATTCAGCGACCTAGGCGTGGCAGCGAATTGCTGTCTTGACAAAGTAAATTTTAATTTATGGATGTCATATATTTTTAGTAGTTGACGGGGTGCGCCTACCCATTTTAGTAAATATACGACAAGTGAGCGGTTGGGACACGTAATCCGGTGGTGTATGGCACCGCGCTTAGTCCGCTCCCGCTGTTAAGTAAGCTCTAGGAGCTATTTAGGACACTGGTCGCTAAACTGTTTCGAGGCTCAGTAGCCGTTTGTGGCACAGACATTCGATATTATGCTTTAGGGCGACCGAATGCGATGGTAGCGGGAGAAATTCCAAGCAAACCAATCCCTAATATAAAAACATCTAGTCCACTCAATTGAATTGCTTTTAATTCTGTTTCGTAATCCACAAAAATTCAGTCGCAAGTTTTTCAAAAATTCAATAACAGTTTGCAAAAAAAAGAAGAAAAATTGCTTAGAATTTAAAACTTTTCAGCCACTTCAATTATTATACAATCATCCTCAGTAAATACTTAAAGATTTAGTATACACAATAAAAAATAATGTAATAAATACAATAATTAAGAAACAATACAAGATAGATATCTCATTTTTCATCACTTATAAAACTCTTTATACACTAATTTCTCAGTCTATTAATATGACTACTTATCAATAGAAATAGCCATCTATATTTAGACGGTTAATTTCTGTAAACAGGTTTTGAGCGCTTTCTAACTCTTCAACGACTATTCTTTCCTTATTTTAAACAGCAAAATCCTTATATCAGATTTTAAAATTTGTAAACTAAACAAGAGAGAATATACTATATTAAATTTATAACGGGTTTACTTTATTTACGATCATTCCGTTTTATTCTGAACTCCATAAATTAAATATTAAAATGGATGTGGAACACAGGTTAATGAAAGTAAAGTGGAAGATTTAAAAGAAAAAGAAAAACCTCATGAAGCAGCTTCCTTCCATCACCGCTCATACATTTCTTCTAAATAGTAGTAAATAAATATGCTCTGAAGTTTTATAATAATTCAAATTGTTGTAATAGAAAGTAAGGTAATATAAATTTATAAATTAGCGTCGAACGCACAGTGACGTTAGGTAAAAGAAAAATTAAATATAATTTGATAATAAAACATACGCGTTAGTAACCATTATTATATAATCCAAAAATTAAACTTTTGAATAGCTTTATTAACATTGTACTATTATTTTAAAATTAATTTAGTAGCATAATAAAATTTGTAAATTTGCATTTAAAAAATATAAACATATAACGGTGTACGTAATAAATATAAATTTGTCAAATTAGTTACTATATATAAATGTGTGTAAAATATAAACCTGTTTGACTGATCCGGTTTTTTCCTCTTAAATAAGATCGATCACATGGAGAAACATGTAAAATCCATTTTGTTTAAAAAAAAAATAATAAAAAAGAAAAGTACAGCGCGTATACATCAAGACTTATCTGAATAAATGTCGTATTTAATACATTTTAATTGGTTTACAAATTCGTGGATATGAAAATTACAGTTAGGACATCTAAATTTAAACTGTTTGAACTGGATTTAATAAGTTATGAACATTTAATAAAAAAAAATTTCGTTAAAATTACATGTCCGTTTTGGATTATCAGAATTATTTGAACGATTATAAAAATACATATAAACGGATCAAACGTAATAAATTATGGTTCAACTAAATATTTTTATTAAATGTTCTGTTAAGTCGATATCAAAACAAGTTTTTCTAGCTATTTGTATCATTTAATTGATAATTGATTCCAAAATGTAGTCAGTGGTTTTTTTAATGTTTGTTGTTTTTTGTTAACAAAAAAAAAGAAAAAAAATAATACCACAAAACAAAAATCACGAATAAAACGAGAAGAGACCAAACCAATACAGAATGTCTACATCAAGATAAAGTTTCTAAAACAACATAATCATACACACTGAACATGTTATTTTTTGCACGAATCGCAGGTTGAAAAGACGAATAATTTAAATATAAATCAACATCATCTGCGGGAAGAACACATTCTTTTGTTATAGAATAAAGAAAAGATTGTGCACCCTTTAAATAACTTTACTCACAATAACTTTTTACTCGCAACAAAGAATTATTTCAGCGAGCAAAACTATATGAAACTGGAAGATAAAAAAAAAAAGAGGAACAGTTTGCGTAATCTTTATAACAATACTACAATACAATTTCTAGAAGGTTACACATTTTCTGGCAAAGAATATTAAACAACAACCGGATTACTTTAATTTCTAAATGCTACCCCGTGTTTTAAAATTCTTATTTGTTAAGACTACAAAAGTAATGAAAATCGGTGGTTGTTCTGAAAAATAAATTTACGAAAACTAATAAATGTTTTTATAATTATCATTACTCTTAGCCAATTACAAGACTATACATTCATAATTACATTTTTCCTATGTGGATTCCAGCAATAAAATCTTATGCGGTACAGGTTCGGAGTCAAATAAATAATAAAATCCTTGTAGTCTTTAAAATTGGATTTTACTCATCATTATGTTTTTTTGTTTTTTTTTTTATAAAAAAAAACCATAATGATTATATTTTTTTTATAAAAACTAATCAAAAAACTAACCACAAAAAAGTTAAAACATAGATAAAAATGATAAAAAGTTTATAAAAAAAAAACTTTATAAAGATATAAAAAAAACCTTTATATTACGTTTCCAAGAAGATTCGTCTTTTAACTTTGAGTAATTACAAATGCTTTAATGAAAACTACATTTAATGAGAATAAAGAACCACACTAGTTTAGTTTGGCTACGTTAAGACTGATCTTACTCGTCTAGAGCAGTAGAATATTTTAATTACAATGCGTCTAAATATTCCACTAATAAGGGCAATGCACTTACACATTCCATGATATTCATCCATTAAATGTTAAGTGATACAACTAAGAACAAACAACATCTGATAGCAAAAGTAACATTTCACGAGGGAAAAAAGACAAGGTTTCCTAAGAAAAAAAGAATGCAACTACTAAATGATAATAATACAATGAATAACTCTATATAAGGTATTATTATTATTGTAAATAATAATAAAAATCATTTTGAAAAAAAATAATATTAAGCTTTACAACGTAATTTGATACAGTGGAAATTAAAATACAGTACAAAACGGAATAGTCATAATTGACCGTGGGATGTTCAATCGGAACCAAAAAAAAAGTATGTATTAAATATCGTAAGCATATTTTCCAGATAGTGGATATCACTTACTACTGACAGTCAAAGAAATATATGTTTATTTTTACTTATTATAAATAAAATGTTCGAGGGGATAAAGAAATATTAAGTTGGAATAAAAATAAGCCATAGTCGCTAAAGAGAGATAGGAAACGATGTGTGAAGTAATAATAGGTGGTGTCAGATTGGAAGGGAGACTACAAGGTGATGATTTGTCGATGGAATCATTCCCTCTATCGAAGAAAAATAGCGACCGCCATTTTGAAAGGAAAACTTTATGAAATATAGTTAATAATAAATGATTTCGCTTAACAGTAGCAGCATTGTTAGCGTAAAGTTTCATAAGTGTTTTGTCTCAATTCACCTGGTTAATCATATTACAATTATTTTCCATACGAGTAATTTCACAATATATATTATTATTATAAAAAAAAAATGTGTATATATATATATATATATATATATATATATATATACAAAGCGCTCACGGGTGCGTAACAATAACCGAAAATTTCCTACAACAAACCGAAAAAATGTATCTTGAAACAAAAAAATATTTGTTTAAAGTTTTATGGAAATATATATTTTTTATTATCAAATCGATACCGATTAGAACTAGGGAAAAAATAATTTCTGACCAAGAAAAGTATGATCTACGTCCACAATTTTAAATGCTGGCCAAATATTACATCGGAACCAAGCTTTAAATCAAATTGCGAGTTCCGATATTTTAATATAAATATTAAAAATCCATTTCGGCACGTCGGAAGGCGGAGGTAGATTTCACCGGTGCTAAGTAGGAGATAAAAAAAATTCCCACCCTAAAGTTAAGAAAAACTTCAAATTTAGTCAATACAATGGTTGCATGAAAAAAAGTTTCACATGTTTAGCATACGACAAGCCCCGTCTTCTTACAATTCCAGCAAGATTTTGATCATCCCTTGCCGTAAGGATTGGTTATATAAAAAATCGTTCAGACAAACGTTTTAGGTAATGTTTAGAGGACTCACCACTACATTAAATTGATTCGACACTGTGCCTATTAAGGGAGGTATGATTTTTTTTTGTCTTCAAAACCCCATTTTTTCTACTCCCTGGGCCAACGGTTGGTGATAGCAAAAAACTTTACTTAGATAAGTTTTAGGCCCTTATCAAAAGAATAGTAGGAAATTTAAACGAATATGACAGTTTACTTAATAAGAAACTTATAGTGATATTTTGTTTCTTCGAAAAAGCCCAAGGTTCGATTTTGGCCGTTAACGAACTCTACCGAGATTTTGATACCAAGCTATTTTTAAGGAACATTTTAAAAGTGATTGGCGCAAAATTACGGGAGTTATCGTGTCCACAAGAAAGTGAAATATAAAAATAAATAAATATATATATATATATATATATATATATAGATAACTTTTAAGGCGACGGCGGTTTTGGGATCCGGGGATGTGAAACGCGAAGATATCTCGAAATTTTCCGGAAATCAAATCATAGTACCCGTGACAATACTTTCCTATGAAATCTACCAAATAGAAATCTAATTTTTAATTTTCATTGCGTCTACTACTACTAACTGTTGCCAAAATATTATACCAAATTTTCCTTCTTAGTACACGAAACTATTCTACAAATTTCTCCAAAATCTTAACAGTTGATTTTCCAAATTTTTACACCGGATACAAAATTAGCAATCGTAATATTCTATTAAAAAGTCAATTTCGCAAATATTATACAAAACGGTATGAAAAATGAAATAAAGAGAGAAAAGTACAAAGTAGAATACTTAAATAATTGAAATAAAAAAATAACGGTCTGATACGAAACAGGTAAAATGATAACAGTATTTAGGATAATAGTGATATATATACGTGAAACTTAACAAGAAACAAATAAAATAACTTAGGAAATGGTAATATGATACCGGTAGAAGAGGACTTCTAATTTAATTCGATTAGAGACGGGTAGGGTTGGTTTAAAAGAAACCATACAGGTTCCCGTTTACGCTGCACTTTAGTACCGAGCGGGCGGACGGGATGAAGAAACGATATTTCGGCGAACAGTACGAGTAGAAAAGAAAGAAAGAGAAAGATAAAGCGACTAAAAGAGGGTGTGAGAAAACTAGGGCCGGAGGAAAAATGCTGACGGAGAAAAACTGAGAACACCATCGTCGGTACCGGTGTCGAAGCGCGATATGGCAACACCGGTGAGGTAAGGAGAGGTGAAGTGAGGCGAGCCTGAAGGGTAATTCACAAGCATCCATCCCCCACTATCTAACAAAACGCACGCGCTCACAGATACATACACACATCGGTGTTACGACAAAGCCTGTCCAGGCAATTACCGTGAACACACACATAAATGCACTAACAGGGAGCGAACCTGCGAGCGCGCGAAAATTACGTACTTACTGTCTAGTTTATTATAACAGCTGTACACAATTACTACAGCATAAGCAATTTTATACTATAAATTACCAAAAATTACTCAATTAAAATAATAAAATATAAATAAGATCTCTTTATCTGATAACAAATGACTATTACGCAATTTAGCATTTAATTTACTCTGTAAACAAGCTCAATTAATTTATAGAATTAATTTGTCTAACGTAAACTACACTAACACATGTTTAATTTTTAACATTGTGAAGGAATATGTCAGCCCCCGCTTCCAACCTAACGTAACTAACTTAAGGGTAATTATAGTTTTATATATAAGCTGAAATTTAAACAAGAATTTTTAATTGAATTTCAACCCCTCTTTCGAGTAACCCAGAATACTCAGTCTTTGAGGATTATTTAAAATATTTTTCACCGGAATATTTTAACAGAGAAGGCACATAATCTAGTGTAGACCAGTAATTAAGCTTAAAGCCCGCTTTCAGATGAAATAATATTGAGAAAAAATTAACCTCCGACAAAAAATATAATTGTTACAAAAATTATCTAGGAAAATGAAGGAATCGCAATAAAATAATTATTAAACTAAACAAAATAATTACATCTAGATATAAATAATCCAATCAAAAAACATTATCAAGCTCAAATAATAAGCTGACATCATTACTTTATTTTTTCCGAACTTTCCTAAAATTATATTAATCAAACTCAATTTAAAATAGAACTGCTTCATTTATTTGCTTATCAACAGCGATAAGAAATTGATGTTCAAAAATAACTAGGATGGATGATAATGAATTTTGCCTTGCCTGTCCGAGACTCAAACCCGGAACCTCTGAATGAAAAGCAGAGACGCTACCTCTCCGAAACGAAGATTACAGAAATAATAAACAATTTGTTATTTATATTGCTGATTATATATATATTGTTATTTTTTTAAATATTTAATTATAATTCTTTGTTATCTTGTATATGCTGATGTCGCTTCGTCATAATAAGACCAAGGACTCTCTTTCTCACCCGCAAGTATACTTTGCATTATTTACGGTCGTATGGTTAAGACTAATCTTCGGTTTTTATATTTTCAAACTAGATACTAGGATAGAGCATTATTTCTAGACCGTGGAAATAAAATGACCAATAAAAAATTGTCAGCTGTGCGAAATAACTTAAACGATAGAACATTTTAAAGAAATTTAAATAATGTTAAGATCGATTTAATTAATGGTAAAGTACTAAAAATAAGTTTATGAACATAAAAAAACAAAACTATTCATTTACGTATATCAAGCAAAAGAGACTGCGAAAGAAAAAACTACAAATAAAACTAAACTTCACAATTTTTTTAAACATAAATATAACGTCGTTTATGTTAATGGGTGCTGAGTAATTGACTTTAGTGAAAATAAAATTTTTTTTTTTTAAATGTGCAAGATTAATGATAAATAAACCGGTCTTCATACTTTAATTAAAATAGCTGAAAAGCATTTTAAAAACCACGATAAAAATAATGCAGTTCATTTTACATAAAACTGCATGCCTTTATAAAAAATACGCTGAAAAGAAATATATAAGTCGTCCAATGTCATCAGTATTACGTGAGGCATACACGTACACGTAATCGTATGACAATACATATCCATTAGCAATATACGAGTAATAATGATAATGTTTCATTGTTATACAATTTTTCTACTTATAAAAATGAATTAACCTGTTTTCAATAACCAATTTTCTGACCGGAATAGGTATTTCTTGAAAAATATCATAACCGGAAAACTGTTTTTTCTTGTAAAAAAATGCTGAAATTGTATATGTAAACTAGTGTACTTTTATGAGAGGTTCACCTGAAACCGTGATAAAGTTGGTATTTTTCAAAGAAACATAGTAACAATTAAATTATCACTGTAAATATTATTTACAGTAGCCGATTACTACTGCGCAAATCCCAGAGAAAAATAATACAGCTGCCTGAACATAATATATATATATATATATATTAATAAAAGCTATACTACGAAGAGGAAAAATCGTTCAATGCTACAAATGAGGCATACATAAATAGTAATGTAATGAAAAACTAGCATATTACTCTATAGGAAGACGCGTTATATACTTTTAAATGAAATAAAATATTGTAAAATTCTTTTTTAAGAATAAATTACGTTATGCGCGCGCGCGCACACACACACACACACACACACACACACACACACACACACACACACACACACACACACACACACACACACACACACACACACACACACACACACACACACACACACACACACACACACACACACACACACACACACACACACACACACACACACACACACACACACACACACACACACACACACACACACACACACACACACACACACACACACACACACACACACACACACACACACACACACAGTCTTCCTGCAATCACAGTGAATGATATAAACAAACAAATAGTTTAACAGACTTCAATGAAGGAAAGTTCTCAATTCGATCGGTACGTATCCCATTTCGGTAATTCTTTTTTTTATTTTGAAGCGAAAGTTTCTTCGGTGCGCCCGTTGTAACTTTTTTCCACACTGGACGACCCTTTAAATGATAAACTAAAACATCTCTGCAGACAAATTTTAAATATTTTTCATTGTATCTTGTTCATTAATGCTATTATTTAATTGTAGCGAAATTATATACAAACTTTAATGTTACTATAGTACTAAAAGAAAAAAAAATCTACAAAAAATGTATAGGAAAACTTCATAAAAACTAAATTAATTGGTAATACATTCTTCCATATTCTAAGGAACTTAATTGGAAGAATTATTGATGTACTGATGTTTTCGCTTACTAATCAGACACCTGCAGAGAGAGAGAGAGTGAGAGAAGAGAGGGGTACCTGTGTATTTCGTCGGATTTTCGCAGAATTAATTACTGATCGGAATTAAGGGTAAAGAGCCTTAACTCACAATCGGTAACTAGCATAGTTTCCGTGCATTCCATTACTAATTGTTAATGATCCAGATTTCTGACCTTATTGTTTCACGGGAACGGTTTTTTTATTTCAGTAGCCCTTTTTAGCACGTTTATCTATAATCAAGAAAATTAAAGAAAAGAATAAACGTAGAAAATTATGTCAATTTTAAAAATAAATACAATAATTGAATTAATCCACGTTTTTAATGCCGACTCCAGAAAATCGAGATTTATGGAAGAAATGAAAAACCTAATTTTTTACATTTGGGTGTTTTTTATGCATGTTTTATTTTTATTTTTATTTTTATGTTTTATTTCTATTTTTAGCTTATATTACACTGAAGCTTATTAACCTGCTAAATAATAGTAATAATAATAATAACCGGAGCGGAAACTACTTCACTTATAATGTATTTTTTCAATAACATTTTCCCATTATTAAAACACCATTATTAAAATCGTAAAATAACTTACATACTATCACCTAATTAAAAAAAAAGAACAAAAACCCAACAGAGTATAAAAACAGCATAGTAATTGTAGTCATGTACGCATGCATATTTCAATATCGTTGTTAACAAAGGGAACCCTTATTATAGGCCTAACAGCAAGCATGCCATCTGTCTTGCTCGTTATCTACTACAACGTAAGTAAGGAGAGGTTACTAACCGCAAGATTTTCAAGCACCCAATTGAAATTTCCTAAAAGTAAGGGTTGCTAGCTGGTTGTAGCTCATATTGATTTCCTCCACTAGAAAAAAAGAAAGAAAGATAAAACTCTTCCACTAATTTCATAAAATAAGTTAAAATTAGGTTTATAGATGCGTTATACAATAATTCATTAACTTTGTACTTAAATGTAGTTTGTGTACATATACACAACAATATATAAATATATATATATATAAAAATGTTATTGAACATTCAATAACGAATAGAAAATTTGTATTAAAAAATTCATACAAGATTTAAATTTGAAATTTAACATTTTTAAATTGACAACACTTTCCAAAAATTCGACCAAATCTAACGAACTGCACAGGTGTCCGTCTCATTAATTTCGCGCGCGCATATCTCTGAAATTAAAAATTGAAAGCATCCTTCCAATTAAGTACTCTTAACATAAAAAAATTAAGGTTCAAAATCTTCAACATAACTCAACAATATGCAAAAGTTCTACAATGTAGAAACGATAAATTACATAAAAATATGCCCCTATTAAGTTTCCTAAGATTACAATAACTTCATTTTTATTAATAACGTCTACAGCGACTGCTGTGAAAACGGATCAGCTGAACGAGTAACTTAACCGAGTTACGAAACTTTATTTATTACCTTACTCTATATATAACTTAGCGTTCCAGCCGCGATAAACCGAACTATTTGGAGCGATAAAAAAGATTACTGTCCAATTTAAAAGTTTTTAATAATACTGGTTAATTACTGAAATTTATATTATACATTTTCCCCATAATCTTGATCATTTATTTTTCCTATTTCCACGGAATATACTCGAATCGTTATAAACCCACGTAAGCTTAGTTACTGAAGTATTTTCGCAAAACATTTTTTTAATAATATACACATGGGAACTTATTTAGACAAAAATAACGTACAGTATAATAATTATATACTACGAAGCAAACAACTGTAGAGAACTGAACTGTTACGAATCTGACGGCATACGTATAATATTTTCTCGTGACAATGCACCTAGAATAGAATCTCTTGTACCTTCCATTAAATAATAATCGATCAATATTAAATTAAATATTTTTACTGATTATTTTCAAAAAAAATAATAAGTACCACATATTAATATTATTCCATATAATTTATTTTTCTCTACGATTTAATCATTAATAATTCAACTAAATAAAACATTTGAAACATTACAATATTGTATATTAATATATTTTACATGACTAAAAAGATTTCATTTGTTGAAGCTTGAAAGTGCATGGTGTAAAAAAAAGATTACGACAACCTAATCTAATAAGGTTAAGTAACAGCGACTGCATTACTTTAATTACACGGCTATATCTCTGTGGCAGAAGAGAATAGGTGTTGCTTCTCAGTCTGGATAGACAGTTTGTTTAGTTATCAAATATTAAAATATACTTCATTAATGTAAAAAAACAAAGAAAAAAGATCAAGATTAATTCAAAATTCTTTGATTGTCACCAGAATATTTCATTTTAAATAATAAAATGTAAATCGATAAAAATGAAAACAACGTTTTAAATCGAACGCGTGGAAGTACAAAACGCTATTAAAATATGGAAGATTATGTTAACAAATTTACCGTAGTTACAAAACCAAGCGTAAATTAAATTAATAAATATTTTATTCAGATCAGTACATAATTGTACGATATACAAATTACTTGAGTAGGTTACTTGAGAAAACATATATAGTTTAATTATCAAGGAGAGGGTTCGGAGAAGCTACTCTCAGCTTAATATAACCATTAGAAAAAAATTTTTTTTTTTAAATATATTCTGATAAAATCTTCTCAAATGTTACTCTGTTTTTCACCAGGAAATAACTTTTTTTTTAATTTTTCACTCTTACCGTTTCAAAATAAACCCAAAACTTAAATAATTGGTATGACTCACATTTACGGTATAATGAAAAGCTTATTAACCGTTATGTGTATTACTAATAATTAAAATGTAATCCTTTCTTTCAAATATCATAACATATTTTAATTTGGTTTTTAAGAAGAAAAATATCTCCAGTGGTACGCAAACAAATAAAAAAAAACATACTCGACTAATATTGAAAATATATATATAGTAACAACGATGTAAAATACTTGTATGAATTATTTTTATAACAAAAAAAAAATAATAATAATAAAGAAAATGTAGAAATACCATTAAGGTAATTTGATAACGCCACAAACAAACAACCAATTTATTTTTAAAATTTCTCGAATTCAATCAGTTTACGGTGAAAAGGGGTGAGGGAAAGAGACAGGCAATGATCTACAATCGTCCTAGAAACGATGTGAAATCGGAGAAGATAACAAGGTAATCGATTTGAAATAGAAGGGGGTAAGAAGAAAATGATAAGACGAGAGGAGTAACGAGTATAGGACGATGACGTTGCGAGTGGAGGGGGTAAGGTATAAGTAAGGAGTCGGTAGTAGGTACATCAGTCACTATAACTTATAGCTTTTCTTTTAGTAATTCCATTAGGATCGAGGGGTAATTTAATTGGCAGGCTTTCCTCAGTGTATATGCGCTTTTCCTTTGAGCAATGAGGCAACCGGTCTTGATAAATATTCCAAAAGTGTCTAAACTTCCCTAATTTGGGAAAGTGCTCTCTTTTCTTTTTTTCTACCGAGCTTTTTTTTGTCTGTGCGCAATGAACAAACTTCTTTTAAGGGTGGCCATTTTTCTTTAGATAACTCCTTCCTAAATCTCCCCTGACAAACCGATTTCAATATACATCTCTCAACTTCTCTCAATTCAATTGTAAAATATTCACACGTTTACATAGATCGGTAAAAGCTGACTATAAACCGTAAATTTAATATACAACGCAACTGTAGTACGGTCTACACAGTGCAAACGGCCTAAAATCGCAGTATATTAATAACATCCTATAATTACAAATAATCTCATACAAAGAATTACTGAAAAATATATATATATATATATATATACTTACTTACTTAGAATTTAAGAATTTTTTTTATAACGGCATAAATATAGAAAACTAAGTAGGAGGACATCAAAAAGAGATTACATATATAAAAGTAAATGCTCGCCTCAGACTTTCGTACGGAGTGTAGCAATTTACAGCAGTAATGAATGGACAACTGTCCATTCATTATCTGCTGTAAATTGCTACAAGATGCTGTAAATTGCTGGAAGATGAATAAATCGAAGAATAAAAGTTTTTAAAATTTGCTTATATAAAGTATTCAAAAATTAAGAGAAATAATAAACTTCAGGGGCTACATTACATATTAAGAAAACCAGGTTTAAAAAATTCGGTTGTAGAATAAAATATGAAGGTAAAATCTACGAAAAGAAGACAAATGATTCTAGAATACATGAAGTAAACTGAATAATTACATTAAAACAAAATATTTGAAATGAAATATTACTGACATTTTAATAGTATTACAAACCTAAATACTAAAAAGATGGCACAACTTCAAATAAGTAAAAATTTTTAACTCATTTAACACTTAAATTACTTCAACACATATTTCAATGATTTACAAATCTTGAAAGCATGTAAAAACTGTATATCACATTTTATTTATTATATAAATACAAATATTGATAATAAAATTGTAATTCAAAGATGCAAATTATCGTTATATATAATACTATTAAGTTTAAACAAAATCCTTTTATAAGATTTTTGCCAACATATTTCCATATCTCACGCACAACTTCAAATTTATGTGACGATATCATCAAGAAAAAAAATGCATCGGAGGACACAATGTAACAATATCAGGATCAATTTTTATTGATAAAAATACTTTAAAATCTGAAAAAAATTGAAAGTAAAAAATCTCACACTACAATCTCTAATAGATTACGTTAGCACGTTTATAAAAAAAAAGTAGTTTAATCATATTTTTTTTATATATAAAAAGAAGAAACCATATGATTTCTGATGACGGGATTCTTTATCACAGGTGGATTATGGTTAACGGTGTAACATAAATATTGAATAACATAACTAATTACGCTAAAGCACTAGAAAAACTCTACTACATCGACGGATTTAAGGACTAATGAAAAGTTTTTACTAGAAAGGTGATCGCTAAATAGAAAATTTTCGATACTAGAAAAGGCTCATTAGTGTTAAAAAAAAAAAAGTAATAAATATTACTATTTTTTTTTTCAAAAAACGTAATAAATATATTACTATTTTTTTTCAAAAAAAGTAATAAACATATTACTTTTTTTTTAAGCAAGACCTATATATGTTAACAGTTTTAAGCGTTCTCTAATTTCGAAATTACTTGTTTAGCAAGTGTTCCATATTAAAACCAAAACCAAATCCATATTAAAACTATGATACTGAGAGAAAAAAACATTAGTCTACTGACAATCATTGTAAGTAATCATTGTATTCACAGTACTTTCGAGCAGGATCAAAAAATACGTTGATCACTTCAAGCAGATGATCAAATTGTATTGATGGTTATGTAAAAGACAAGTCATACAATATTTTTTTCTTTTATTTAGGAAAAAATGACAAACACCTGATATCATTCACTAGACACATATCAATACTTAAATTATATACATTTATATGATTCACATACGTATAATTTCTTGTTTTGTGTTTTTTTAAATACAAATTTAAAGCTAATTTAAAAAAAAATATTCAAAATTTAATTAATATCACTCTTTCATATTTATTTACTTATTATTAAACAATCTACCTTATTATTTATTTTAATTAATTTTGTTTCAATTTGTATCAAACTGATTGGTACATAAAAAATCGTTTAAATTTTAAATTGTGCCTACTGTCCGCCTTTTATTTCCGTTAAGTCCTCAAACGTCCAATTCCACCTAAGTTATAGAGCTGAATCGTTAAATACCTACTTCGTGAAAACTGGTGCGGCTATCCTAGAGTAATAAGGGTACAAAAATTACCCTTTTTCTTTAATAATCAGGCAAAAAATTGAAAAAACAGAGCTACATTCTATATATATTTACGTAATTAATAATAATATTGTTGATAACGATTTATAAATCATTATAAAAACTCTTCCTTCTTTGCTTTCTATAAAGTATGTTATGATCACATTTGGTGTTAATATCTTAAGGGATTTAGTTTTTTTTTTACTTAGTAAAAAAAATAGCAATACTGTTATCAATAAATAGCAATTAAATATATGATTACAGAGCAATATGCATTATGTAATAATTAGATAACACATTTCTAAGAGTATGTTAAGATAAAAAATATCATTGTACTATGCATTAATTATATATATATATAAATTTAAATAAAAAACATAAATATTTAAATTTAAACATTAATAAAAATCGTACCACGTACTACTTACAAACACAATAATAAGAAATAATCAAAATACAAAAAAACTCAAAATATAATATTACAGCGACCTTGACATGTTCATGTTGTAGAGTATTATACTAATGCAACAATAAGGTAAAATAATACTAGTATCCATACCTGAAACTATGCATCCATATATACACAGTATATGTATAAAATGTACAATTATTCAAGGTCATCTCATTTTAATTAAAAATTATTATCGTTTCCGGTGACAATTGTGTCATGTAATATGATAAAATGTTTGTACTCCTGTCAAAGTTTTAGATGTATGTTTTACATTTCAGTAAAACTGCATAATAATTTTTAATTCAATATATATATATTACAACATAATCATGACAATAAAATATTTACGTACGAAGAATATATTATATTATATTCAAAAATATAATATATATATTATATTCAAAAATCGGCATGTATATTTATAAATGCTTATCTCACTCCCGCATCTTCGATCTTGTAAATGTCTATTTTGGAAGACATCTGTAATTAGATTTTCTTTATCTTCTGCTACGAAAAGCAAAATTTCTTGATATTGCATTTAAAAGTAAACTTGACAAAATAGACATAAGATTCTGTTAGAACAAATAATAACACATACAATACTCGACAAAACGATATATATACTAAAAAAACCTTGTTACATATCATGCAACATGTACAATAAAATTCGTATGATAATAACCAGATACTTGATCTTAATTACCCGTTTACGGCGACAATAATTATTGTAGATACTATTATACTACATATTATAACGCAGAGAATGCGAAAAATTAAATGACAAATTTGATTTTTTGGGCTTTAATGTTACATTTGAAACATTTGTTACTTATTAAAGCAACACATTACATTAAGCAACATTACATCAAATGTAATGTTGCTTTAATAAGTTCGGCATAAGGCTATGCCTTATTTTTATAGAGAGATATACTCAAGTGTGACTTGTTATAGTGAATAAAAGTACGAGATGATTCAATATCGTTTATGTTGTAAACGACTTATTTATTACAATGTAATTAAAAATTATCTGTTTCTCTGATTTATTACTCATTAATATCAGATAATAACGCATGAGATTCTAGCCAGCCTCTACTATATCAACAGATTGTTTACGTTGGTATAGTTTACGATTAACTAATGCTTTAAGGCTGTCTCAAACTTACTTGAAGTTTGGACTGGAAAATCTGATCTTTCGATTCGTTTTCAATCTATATAAATAATGAAACAATAAATTGCAGTAAATTATTACATATATATATATAGAACCACCGTGGCGATTGATAAAAAGTATAGTAAACGAGTTAGCTGTAACTCTGACATCAAATTTGGATACTTTTGCAGTTAAAAACATCTTCAGAATGCAACCTATTTGTAAATTAGATAAATCTCGATGATACGCAACAGTAAAATTACTGAAAAATAGATAATTAAACCCGTCAAACTATTAAAACAAGATTTACAAGAGTGGGAAATTTATTAGCGTAAATTTCCCTTTACATAGCACAACTGAATCTCCAGTTAACTGGTGCTAGCTGAAATAAATGATCCCGGGCACCTCATTTTACACATTTCTTTAATTTCTAAACACAGCTAACACGTGTGATATGTTGCGTATAAATAATAAACATAGCAGCGGTAAACAATAACTGCATCGATCAAATTAAACTAACAAAGCTCTGCATCATTAAATAATTCGGTTCTAGGGAGAAAAAATGGTTAACCTTTACCCGAACAGCCTCTCTCTTTTTCCTGTTTAGCCTCCGGCAACTACCGTTTAGATAATACTTCAGAGGATGAATGAGGATGATATGTATGAGTGTAAATGAAGTGTAGTCTTGTACATTCTCAGTTCGACCATTCCTGAGATGTGTGGTTAATTGAAACCCAACCACCAAAGAACACCGGTATCCATGATCTAGTATTCAAATCCGTGTAAAAATAACTGGCTTTACACTTGAACGCTGGAACTCTCAGCTTCCAAATCAGCTGATTTGGGAAGACGCGTTCACCACTAGACCAACCCGGTGGTTTTACCCAAACAGCCTAGCACGCCCATTCAGCACATCTAGGCTTTTTGACATCAAGTAACTCTTATTAATTATTTATTACCAAACTGTTTCTATGGTATGATACCAAAGGTTTTATGTTAATATCTATATTTTATTACATCAATATCGTTCAATAAAAAAAGAAAAGAAAAGAAAAAAGCATTAAAAAAAGATTTTTTATGTCGAATTCTATACTGCTCTACTAAATGTTTTTGTTTTTTTTTTTAATTTTAGACGAATAAGATTTATTAACAGTTCAAAACGTGTTATAAACGTACATCGTCAAGTAAAAAGTATATTAAATATACAAGTAAAACTTCAAAAGAAAATCTTTGAAAAAACTGTATAATATTAAATGTATAAGAGAACATTTTGTTTATATCTAATAACCATGATCACATGGCCATATAGTACACATAACGGAAATAACACGCGCGCTTGCGTCATACATACACATATACAACATTTAAGCTATAGATGTATGCAGTCAGAACGCAGAAAGCACAAAAAATAAGTGAACACATAGATAGTTAAGGTGGGACTCATTCCCGCAACATCCTATCATCACACTTTCTCTTCCTTGATGACGTGCCACAGTTTTGAGGTCAACAACCTCTAATATGTTTATTCTAATTACATTATGTTCATAATAAAACAATTCTAGACAATATAGGACAAAACAGAAAAAAGTAATAAAATAATAGTAGAAAAAAGAAAATATTTAAGTAGAAAAATATAATATAAAAATAATTTTTTAAATAAATGTGAAAAAACATAATTGACAATGTAACCCGAGAACACCTCCATCAACGCCCAAGTGTGTGTGTGTGTGTGTGCGCGCGCGCGCGTGGTGTGATGGGGAAGGAGAGAGGGAGAGGACATTTCGATCAATGACGGAAAAATCTTTGTACAAAATAAAAATTCCCATAGATATATGGAAAATCTTGGCATATCCAAACCGAAAGAAGTTTGTAAAAAAATAATTTTTAAATATTGGAGTTGGGGAAAAGGTTTCTTCGTATTCTCCCAATACATGGCTTCAGGATCGCAAAACTGTGGTAATATTAAAAAAATCTGTCAACATTTGAGTCTTTTGATACTTAGGTGACATCACTGGGTATTTTTAGAATGGTTATAATTATATCGGTTTATTTATTTAAAAGTTAAAACGTCTTGAAAATGAGTGAAAATAAAGAAGATCGATAGATTTTGAAATTTTATAACCAAAAAAACACAGAATCCTAAAATTTTTTGATAATTATGAACATGATGCAGCATTAATACGTGTCTTAAAAAGCCGGTTCAAGCGTTTTCAAGTTTGAAATTTTGTTGTCAATGATGCACATTCCTCTGCTCAGCCAAAGACTGAAAAAGTACATCATGAAATCATGGGAAAGAAAATCAGCAAGACCGGCGGCACATTAGCAGTCGTGTTATCAGTAATGAACTAACTCGACCATAAAACAATTTTAAACTATTTAAGGAAGAATGTATGAAAAAAACTCGATGTTTGGGTCCCACATGATTAAACAATGACAAATTTAAAATGGATCTAATTTCCATCTGCGAATGGTAAATAAAACCAAACCGAAATAAAGCCATTTTTGAAACTGTACATTACGGACTTATGATAAATGGATCACGTACGACAACAACGTAATGAAAAGACCGCGGTCGAAGCAATATGAAGCTCCGAAAACGATGAAAAAGCCAGAATTGATGTAAAGCAAACTGATACTGTGTGTGTATCTATGTATGTGTGCGCGCACGAGTGTGCATGTGTGGTGGGATTGGAAAGGAACTGTTACTATGACCTGCTGACCACCGGTCCAACGAATGATTCTAACCTCTACTTTCAAAACAACTAGATAGATTACGCCAAGCAATCAAGATTAAGTAACCAACAGGAATGGTCGATAAATAGAAAGGGTCTTCAATCACGACAACGTCAGACCAAACACATCTTTCGTGATCCGTGGGAAAATTTAGAGGGCTTAAATGGGGAATTTTGATTGATGTATCAATCATTTAGTCTTGACCTTGCATCGTCAAACTATCGTTTGCTTCGATCGCTATTCTCTTACAGTGTAATGTTAGCTTGAAAAAAGACCCGTGAAAATCCCTTATCACAGTTCATCGTATAGAAGCTCACCGGGCTGGTCTAGTGGTCTAGTAATCTTCATCGCAAATCAGCTGATTTCGAAGTCGGGAGTTCAAAGTTTACTTTAACACGGATTTGAATAATAGATCGTGGATACCAGTGTTCTTTGGAGGTTGGGTTTCAATTAACCACACATCTCAGGAATGGTCAACCTGACCTGTACAAGACTACACTTCATTTACATTCACACATATTCTCTGACGTAATACCTTACGGTGGTTCCGGAGTCTAAACAGAAAAAAGAAAGATCGTATAGAAAACACAACTCTACAGCGACAGATTATGATTCTACCTCAAAAATGGCAATAGGTGCTCGATCAAAACGTCATATATTTAGTTTAATAAACTTTATTTGAAATACTTTAAAAATACCTTGTTTTATTTTTACATTAAATACTAAAAACCATTTTCCCCGATCCATCACTTTCAACTAAAATTAATAGAAAATTCATCCATTCACATTATTAGAAAAATTCTCCCTTTAATTTATAAAGCAACCGATCTATTTCTAGCGTATAGTTTTTTATTTAGATTTTAATGGCTTAAAATAAAATTCCCATTAAACAAAATTAGCTTTTATTAAAATTTTCTTATTACGAACTGACAATTACAATTAACATTATTTCAAACTTAATCCGCTAGAAACCTGTAAACAATACTTTTTATAAATTAATGATCATCATCAGGATAATATTTCTTACATCTGATGTCGAAAAAAGAGTACAGCCATCAAGTCTAACACCTATTACAGGATCTATCATTATAATTTTTATATCTACAACTCAATTTTAAACAAAAACGTACTCTTTATAACACAATAAAAATTAATGAACATGCAACATAAAATTGTAATATGATAATTACAATATAATATATTATTCAACCCACGTGGTCAAATTATTTAAGAGAAAAGAATTACTCTTCCGATTATTATTTTAACCAAATTACATTATATTCAATTAACATTCATGTAAAATATAAATTCAGGTTCATTTATTTAAAAGTAAGTAAAGAACTAATAAAATAATATACAGATAGGGATTTTTTTCAACTATTATACAGAGCTGCTTAATATAATGTAAACTATACAGAATAACCTACCAATAATGTTTAAGAGTATCTTAAACGATACCACTTTAAAAAAAAAAAACAAAAAAAAACGTAATTTAATATTTAAAAATGTTCAGTGAATACGTAATAACTATAGCGTGTCCCATGATGAGATTTGAAGTACTTTACTGGCAGTAGGTAGGTATTTTATTTACCGAACTATTTCGGTTAAATTTCAAATGGATATCGTAAAAAACAATCAGCTTTTATATGTTGCCTACAAATGAAATACGACCTTACAAAATAAAACTCCAGTTTTCCAACGATTCTATAACATACAATCATCTATTTTTATTGTAATGTCATATGCGACTCAGAATGTAATCGTCCAAGCGTAATAAGGAGTAACTGTTCCATATTTACAAATAACAAAATAAAAATTAATAACCTATAATTTTATCGACCTAATATTAAATTATATTCACGAAACATGATCCATTCTATTCAATAATTGATATTAAAAAAAAATTAAGCGTTATGCTCGAGTTAATAACACACCCGCTGAATTACGTACACGATCCGGTAACCAAAAAGTAACCCTAAAAGGAAATTCTTGAAATCCGGAAAACTTTTTTCAAGCATGCTCACGTTTAATTCGCGAAGGTTTTGTCACTGTACAGTCTAGTTCAATTCAAAGTAGACGACCTCACCTTCTTTTTTTATTTATACGATAAAAAAAATCCGTTCATTCAATAACGTTAAATCTTGAAATAAATTTTTAACCTCTAAAAAATTGTTTTATTTTTAAAGGTGACCGTTGATACGTCACAAAAAAAATTGTCATCTTTTACCGAAACTATTTCGGTAACCGTGTGAAATTTCAGCCAAATCGATCGGTAAATGTCGATCAAAAATAAAATAAAATAGGCGATCGAAGAAAAACGAATTACATGAAGTACATCGATGCATTTAAACAAGGTATATCAGCACGATCTGCGAAAACATTCGTCACGCCACCGTTCTCCGAACTGCACTAGAAATATTTTATTATGGCGGAAAATTTACAGTAATAGCTTCAATATTGTTGGATTATAATTCACAAAATCTATCTTTAAGCACACAACAACGTGATAATTGGTCAAGGCATATACCGCAAAACAATCGTAGAATTCTATGATGAAGCTAGAAAAAAATTTAAAAAACTTTTCTAGCTGAAAAAGCTAGAAAAAAATAAAAATAGGTATATAGATGATTCAAATATAGAGAAAGTTTTCGGAAAACGGAAAAAATGAAATAAGATTAATAAAAATTTGACCGAAACAAAGTTGTAGAAAATAGAATTTCCTTCTTAAAAGTACGCCGAGGCCTAGTTTTGATTTTCGTAGGTTCAGACCTTGAAGGCTATAGATGCAAACTTCAATTTTGAATGATTTTACACGTTCTATTTAATGCCTGCGTAAAGGCAAACAAAAAGACATAAGATATCGCGGGGTTTTAAAAAGGAAATTTAATTTTCTAAACATTTTTCCCCCATACACTCTTTATCTTTAGAAAGAAAATCGTAGAAATGAAGCAAATCACTCTGGATTTTCCACTACCTAAGGAGTTCCGATCGCTTTATCACGATTTATTCGATCGCCATTACGTAAATACCTTAATGGTGCATCATTAGACTCCCGGAACGGTTAAAATTTTGGGCGATATGAAACTTATCACTTAATTAGTATTTACGAGAGGTTATCTCTAAAGAAAAGACAGTTTCATTAAAAAAAAATTATTCTCAAAACTTCATAAATTTTTTTTATTTCTCTTAACATAAAGTATATTGTTTTCTTAGTAACCTATTTAAAATAATTTAAGTTTAGTAGGTAACATTTTTTTTGTTTAATTATTAATTTAGTTATGTAGTACTGTCACTTCATTTTTTTATAGTACGTAAGGTTATCTCTAAAGTAAAAATAGGTTGCATTGTAAAAAAATGTATTCTGTAAACTTTATAAATATTTTTTTATTTCTCTTAAACTAAATACCTTATACTACTTTTCTATATAATCGCCACATGAAATAAGATATTTATCGTAGCGATACACCAGCGTCAATATACCGTTAGCCACTGATTAACACCATTTTTAAGTTCAACTTCACCCCCCGCGAATTGCTTACCGCTCAAAAATTCTTTCAATTTCCCAAACAACTGGTAATCAGAAGAAGCTAAGTCCGGATTGTATGGTGGGTGATCGTAAATTTCCCATCCAAATGTTCTCAGTAAATCATGTGTCAGACCCGCAACATGTGGACGTGCATTATTGTGCATCAGGACGACGCCGTCGGTCAGCCGCCAATGTCGCCGATTTTGAATGGCGGACTGTAACTTATATAGTTTCGCAGTAGGCCACTGCATTTATAGTCGTTCCACGTGGCACGAAATCAATCAGCAGTATGCCAAACCGATCCCAAAAGATTATGGTCATCAGTTTGCGTCCAAACGACTGTGGCTTAACCTTTGTCAGTCTAGTTGGAGACTGAGGATGACACCATTCATTTGACTGCCGTTTTCTCTCTGGGGTGTAATACGAAATCCATGTTTCATCGCCAGTAACAATTGAATTAAAGAACACATCACCTTTTTCTGTGTAGCTCATCAAAGACTTCAAAACAGATTCCATTCGGATTTTTTGTGACGTTCCGTTAAAGACTTGCGGCACCCAACGTGCACAAACCTTTCTGAAGCCTAAACGGTCATGAACAATGCGACCGATAACAGCTCTTGAAACATCAGAAAAAAGAAGGGCCAGATCGGAAATCGTTGAGCGTCGATCTTTTCTGATTTCATCATCGACGCGTTTCAACAAGTCCTCGGTGATAATCGAGGAACCCTCTCCCCGAACGTTCTTCATCGTGCACATGAATTCTGTTACTTCTAAATCTTTCACACCATTTTCGGATGTTTTCATTCATTACATTATCATCGTACACAGCAACCAACTGCCTATGAATTTCAGCCGGCTTAACGTTTTGATGGTTTAAAAAACATATGACTCCCAAGTATTTTGGCGACGGCGGCAATAATGATTTTCCTATTATTTTTATAATATAATAACTCACATGTAATCAAAGATACTACAACGCGGCAACTTGCAGACAACAATGCAGTCTGTATATTACTAGGGTGGCCATGAACGACACAGGTTCATCAACTTTAAGGAGAGAAATTTCCCAGTGGTCTCTACTTTAGAGATATCCTTCGTAATTACTATAAAATAAAGGTATCATTCCGTTTAACGAACGCGGCTGGTGAAAACGAAAGATTTTTCTTTTATAAGCATATATCACAATAACAAATTTTTAGAAAACAAAAAACTTAACTGTCCTGAATTTAAATCTTAAATTTTCAAAATTATTTTACTGCAGCAAATTATATTTTTATTGAATAATTAGTATACCATATTCTTTTATTATATTCTACAGCAGTATAAAACATGATTAATGACAACCAGATGACCATTTACCGTACGATCGCCATGTCTTGCCGAAAACCAACAGCAACCTTTAAATATCTGTAAAAGGTGAAAACGTACCATACACTTTTAATTATATATATTTCGACATAAAATTTCTATTACACTAAGCGGTTATTTTCTACACGTACAAAAATCCTATTCGTATTGTTTAGCTCTACTGTAATTACGAAATTTTATTCCGTGCAGCGGTGCATTAATTTTAAAAATATTATTAAATATGTATTTTCATTCTCGCAGTAAATTAATAGAGAAAATTCAAATTGGCGATAATACTACATTAATCGATTACTTTTTAATTATTTATCAGGTCCTAAAATATTATATATTATTATACACAATATTACAATTATAACACAAGAATGTAGAATGTGCAACGCGGCGACACAATTACTCTACTATTAAAACTTTAAATAACATTGTTTTATTAAAAGTCTCGCTTCTATCGCAATTACTAATGTAAAAAATCATCATAAATTAATCCAAATGATGACGATAATAAACATTTAATTATTCAGCCGAAAATTAAAATATTAGTAAACAAACTCATTCGGTGTTCACGTGATAGATGCTTATCGGATCGCCTAACTCAGCGTAACGAGTAACTGACAGTCAGCTTAACAAAGTATTCAAACAGATAATGTTTTAAAAAAGAATACTCGTAAAAGTGCTATGATAGTGTATTTCATTTTTTAACCTATCTTGGAAAATAAACACGACTAGAAGACGATTTCGGTTTAACTTGCAGGTAAAGTAAAACCACTTATTTATATTTAGGTTTATAATCTCAATTTTAACAACGTAGACTAAATCTAACCTATAGTTCGAAAGAACAGTAAACAAGGATCAGGGTTTAAATAACAAATAAAACCATCCGTAGCAGTACGTTATTAACGTAAAATCTGAAACCGGTAACATATAATTATAAAGTTTTTTTGTTTCTAAATAAGCAATTTAAAAAAAAAAAAATGTATATAGCAAGTTATGGTTTACTGCACGTCGTATATGAATTTTAAGGTTTTATATTGATAACGATGTAATTATAAATCCATAGAATTATAAACTGTTTTGACTGTGAACCAACATGCAGTGAAATAAAATTACCATTTTTTTTTTTAAGCCTCCGTGACCACTATTAGATATTGCTATTAGAGGATGAGATGAAATGGCAATTTTACAGCGTGTGAAAATGCCATGCCTGATCAGGATTCGAACTCGGGAACTCTAGATGAAAGGCCAAGATGCTGCCACTCATGCTACGGAGTCCGGCATGAGTTATTAATAATTACTAGTAGAAAATTAAACTCTTATCTACGTCGTGGTGTCAGACTTATCGGAAGATGTTCTTTACGTTTTTCTCAAATCTAGGCTATTCTTATTTGAAACGAAAATATTTTTATTGATCAATTTGAATTCATTTTATGATCAATTTTAACAGGGTCAACGACCATTCAGTTTGTAAAAGTTTCGAATACACCAGAATTACAGAATGAATGAAAAACCCAAACTGTGTTCATTCACTGTTAACGAAAAATGCACAGACAGAAAATTCAATACAACCTTCTTGCATCGTGAGTGGCAAAAGAAAAAAAACGTATTTTTTCTAGCCGATAAAAACAACTGAGCTTTCGGCAGATAAACGCAAAATATCCAGGAACAAAAGAAAACCTTGCAGTGCATATACGGAATATACGTCAGTTTGGATACTTGATTTCTACATAAATGTGTCGGATGAAAGCCTGGGAAACTGCCGATGAATTAAATATCAATAGGCATGAGTTTCAAATTAATCTTAAACTGGGCACACCGATTTCTTTGCAAACATAAGTTTTTCTATTCGGATAACGACAACAGCACAACAGACACGAGAAGCATTTTAAGATAAGTCGACAAATTTTCAATATCTCATATATTTACGAAAGAGGAACAATTATTCTCTAGATCAAATAGGGAATGCGGACCAGCTACCGGTGATTTTCGAAATAACATCGACAAAAACGATTGAAAGAACAGGTGCAAAGAGTGTTAATATAAACTGCCGCCGATTACGAAAAACAACGTTGCTCGGTTGTTTCGTACAGCAAAAAAGAAAAATCTGACGAACAACGAAAAATTTCCACTCTGCATTGTCGTACAGGCACAAAAAAAATTATTATTCATCCGGCTGAATAATGAATTAATAATAGATTCGGTTTAAATCCGTCGAAAAGACGCTTTATTACAAAAACCTTGTATAATTGTTACCGACAATTCTTAGGGATCATACGAACGATGATGTAAAGCAAAGACTGATTGCTGGAAAGTGTGATCGGATTACTGTTCCGGTGGAATACATCTATTTTTCAACTCCTAGATGTCTGCGTAAACCGACCAACTCCGTAAACACTACACAACCGGATAGCCAACATAAGACTACATCTGGTAAAATTAAGAAACCGTCTTTGAATGAGATTTGCGAGTGGATTATTGCAGCTTGGTTAGAAATACCGAATGATTTCATTAAAAATCGTTCAAGAAACGTATTTCGAACGTTCTGGATGGAAGTGAGGATGATATATTTGTGGTTAAATGATTATGAAGATAATTGAAATTGAACGGACGGAACTCGGCATTGATGACAATAATTAAGGTAATACCTACTATTAAATGTAAAGCATAGATTTCTATGCTTTTAAATATTTACAATGTAGACAGGTTTACTAACATTATGAAAATTACAAATACTGTTATACGTATACCTATAGCTTCTATCTTCTAACGTGATTTTGTTAATAAAATGAAATAAGTATGTTTTTTATTTTTTTTTCTAAACCTGGGTACGTGTCTTATGTCTTATATAGGTGTATACGATGATAATACTTCATATTTTCCACTCAAAATACGCAATCTAGACGATCGATTACATCAAGTACGTTTAATAATTAAGGAATTAATTTATAGATCGTGACATATTTAATAAACAAATTATATAGAAACAGATAAGTCAGTTTATTTTTATCAATGACAGATAAGGCAATGACCTCAAACCAAAAGACTAGTAAACAAGTACATTATTGTTGAATATATTAGCTAGTATCATACCAGATAAATCAATTAATTCTTTTCATACTGTTTTTTTTTTACTATCAATTAATAAAATAAAAATAATTGCACAAATAAATTATTCAGTCATTTGAACATTTTTATAAAAAATAATAAATAAAAAAATATCAAAATAAGAACAATTATCATACTCAAGTAAATAAATATGATTATTTGTCTACCGTAATTGTATAGTTTTTTAATCAGTCAATGAACCTGAAAGACTTAAATAAAATTTCTTTTCAGACACCTTAATCTCTTTTTTTTACATATCACATAATTTACCCGCAACAAAAAATATCGTGTTCAAATGGAAATATTTCAGTTCTATCAAACATACAACCCAAAATTAAGTAATGTACAGACTTTACTTACATAAGTCATATTACATTATACCACCTCTTCGAACTTCCATTTACTAGATCCTCTTTAATGAGTCGATAAAATATAAACAGGACTTTTTAACAGACCGAATATAGGATACTTTCCAAATGACTTGTATAGTTCCCGTGGGAAAAATCAAGGACCAATTATAACGCGGCTTCATAATTAAAACAATTCTGGTGTTCTTCGATTCAATTCTTACGAGGATGCACATGACTAATCATCTGGTCATCCTCAACTGAAAGGAAAAACTTTTCTTCCACAACTTTTCTCATCTTCTCATACAGAAGTATGGAATACTGAATCTGGCTTCCAAAGCACAAATATATTCTCTCATAAACGGTTTCAGAAATCCCATTTAGAATCTTATAAAACCTCTATTAACGTATTTGTTGTTTTTTTTTTTATAACCTCAAAACCTCATTTTGCTACGGCAAATCCTCTTGAGGTTTACAAATTAATTGAACAGCACGTAGTGATCAGTTCTTTGCTTTCCGAAGATGAAAACCCGGGTAAAATTTACTCTCGTACGGCTAAAAAATGTGAAAATAGTTGTACCAACCCCAGAAATTTACACAAAAGGGTAGACAAATTTAAAGACGGTCGAACATTATCGATTGACAAGCACTGTTCTGGACCGTCAAAGTGAAGTTTCAACTCTAGCGCTAGAAACTCGCCTAGGCTCTCTCATCCAAGAATTCATCGATGGATTACAGTTAAGATTGTAGCTGAAATATTACATAAGTGTGAGAAAGGTTCATAACATTATCACGAACAATCTAAAGTACCGTTAAAACACGCAAAAAAGGGGTTCCAAGAGAGTTGGCGTATCACGCGATACGGAGAAAAGACTTCGCATGTGCAAGAGCAGAAACAGTGCTATCGCAGGAAGGTAATACGTTTTTGCACAGTATTCTAACTTGTGTTAAGACATGGATGAACCGGAATCAAAAAGACAAGAGCATGGAGTGAAAGCACACGAGTTCATCTAACATTGAGAAAAAATCATGAACCCAATCATAAGCAGAAAAAAATTATGATCTGGGATCGATTTTCTAGATCAGGGAATAATAAACATCGCGTACTACTGTGGCATGCTTATTACTAAAGTGAAACCAGGAGAGTTGATAAAATACCCTTGATCTCAGCGGAAAGGCAACATTCTGTTTTACAGTAATGCCCCGGCCTCACACAGCTCAGGTAACTCGAGAAACCATCTAAAAATTGCATCGGGAAGTGCTATCTCCCACCGTAACATCCTGACTTGGCTCCATCTAATTTTCACTTGTTTGTTGCACTCGAGGAGGCGCTAAGTGGTAAGAAGTTTAACGGCAATGAGGACGTCAAAGAAAACGTGCTAAATTGGCTCCGACATCAAGGTAAAGATTTCTTTACTGCAGGCATAAATAAGCTGTTTCGGAGGTGAGACATGTGTATTAATGTTGCTGCAAGTTATTTTGAAATGTAAAAAAACATCACATTAATTAGAATCGTTAGCTTGAGAGCAATGTGTATCCTTAACTACTGAATGCACTTCATACAATTTACATGCTCTTTTGAAGGCATGTATCCCCTGCCTTAACTGAATCGTCTATTAAATTTGTATAGTTCGCAAAAAGAGAACAGTTCAGTTGCTTTACGAAAGTTCGCTTCCCGATAACTGTAAACAGCTTTTAATTTGAATAAACGATTAATATCCAATTAACTGTATTTACTCAACTTTCTAAAAAAAAAGAGATTAACACATATTTGATACAAAATACGAAAAAATTCAGTTTATGCTACTTTTACTCAGGAATTTAATCACCTATCTTCTATCCTTTTTGTATTCAATCTGCACTATGTTTTTAAGCAATTAAAACGGTAGTGTGGACCACCTTACATACACATAAACCTTTACTTAAACAAACCCAAAAACAAATGAGTTTTTTAAAATTTATTACATTAAAACAGATAAGAGGGAAAATAATAAAAACAAACAGAATATAAATCTGTATTATGAAATTACAAGTTTTTTTCTATATGAGCAGGTACCTAGACAAACAGACAAATAATTTTTGGCGATATTTCAGCAAAAGCTCTTCGCTTTGTTCATTAGTTCTGTTAACATAAGCAATTTCACAAAAAATTGCCAAAAAGTTAGCTAATTTAACTATGACATTTGTAAATACCCCCTTCTTTTGAAGGTAACCTACATTAAACCATTATCTTCCACCCATTTATCCTACCGAAAAATCCTTCAAAATTGATCAAAGTTAAATCATAATTTAAAAAAATAAATAAATTTAATGGGAGTATTACGAACCATTACAATTTCCAATATAATTTAAGAAGAAAAAAAAATTATTTTTAGGAAACTAGCAGTTAATTACTTTTAATTAAAAGTCTATCGTTCAGAATAACTGATGTGTGAATGAAGATAAATAAAGATCATAATTAAAACATTTTTTTTTTTACTTTTTAAGATAAAAGATCTACCTAATGTACTTCATTTTTCAAAAAGTACCTTAAGAAAAAATATTAACGGAAAAATATATTACTATCCTTCATTAATATAACACAAGAAAATACGTTCTGAAATAAGTAAGTAATTTAAAAATATACGAAGGTCATGCCTTAGTACCCTCACAATCTACTATTAATATTTTTTGGTTGATAATTGTTCTTTACAACCCCTCAATCGCTGATAAAATTTGACAATATATTGAGATTTCTGTACTATAGGATGTTATCACCTGCAAGTTATAAAAATAAATGTACAGATCAATATTATGAACAAACTATATGTTTGTTGACATATATTTAGCAACAGTAAACTGAAGATTATAAAAAATAAAAAAGCATATTTGAATGAGACTACGAAGAGAAAACATCGCACTAATTTTATTTACTAGTAAATAATGAATACAATAAATTTTAATTAACACACCAACACTTACGAATATAACCCGCCGCCTGTTGGAATTTAATGCTGATTTTAAATAAGCATCAAAACAATTAATACAGAATTAATATTTAAAATAATTTATATTAAAATTTTCAGAAGAGAAACGATGTAACATTAAAAAAAAAACAGCATTAAAAAATTCTTAATTAAAACACAGTATTAAATAAATTTCAAAAAATATATCTCATTGAGATTTACATTAAAAAATAATTTTATAAAAACAGGGAATATTAATTGAAGCATATTAAATATATTTCAATAATAGACGAAAAGTAATAACATTTTATATAAAACAGATTTCATTTTAATTAATGAAAATGTTGAGAAGAGAATTTTTATTTTAGTTCACCGTCCTCTGTATTAACATCCTGTTCTCAATAAACTTCACAGTCGATACACTCCTATTTAAATATAGTAATAACGGAAATGGCAACAGATGTAATTCAATTTAAACTTTCAATTTTAAGTTAACCGATAAGCTTATTACAAAATACTAATTCAGGCTCGTTTGAGAACCGCTTTACTTAAATAATACACAATAACTTTTAATCACTTCTAAATAACGTTTAAAAAAGAGAATTATCACACTAATTTCCAATAAAATAAAATGGATTAACGTTAAGTTAAAATTATTCCAGTTCTAACCGAGGAAATATATTAATATGTATTTTATATGTAGTATTGTTGATTATTTATTATTTAATAACACAAATAAAGTAATCAAAGTTCCCCGAAATTCGTAACTCGGGTAAACAGACTAATATCTGAAAAAAATTACTTTATGAAATCACCATTAGTTAAAAATTAATTTTATTTTTAAAAAATGTTTTTTTTTTTTTAATATTCTAAGATATTTAGTAATTTACTGAAATTTCTCTTTGGATAATTAAAATACAGATAAAATAAATTACTAACATTACGTTCAAATTTTTCTATCAAGCAATCTTATATCTGTTAAGTTTTATGAACCATTTTATAATTAATACTATAAAATTCGCAATTCTCCGTATAATACTGAAATAATATTTTACAACTAAATTAACGTACACCTTAATTACGTAAAAAAAGATATGGTGAAAATGATTTTTCCTGAGATTTCTACTAAAATTTTTCCATTTTGTACTTCTGTATTTTCTATAAAAAAAAATCTTTATCCACAATATAGATTAGAAATACTTTAATCTGCCGTTCTATTAGATAAGAGTTCAAAAGAAACCATTAAATATCGTGAACATTTCCTTGCTATTTCACGATAAACATAGACCGAAAAAAATTACTGTTAATTGTTCTAATATTGTTAATTCGTAAAGAATTACATGAGAATACCCAACATTCGGTATACAATATCTCGATAATCTGACGCTTACGTCATTTTATAACAACCGTAAAAAAATACTAAGATCTTATTTTATTTCTCCATCGCTTTTTCGTTAACGAATATTTCATTTAATTAATGAAAAAAAAACCTGTTTTACTACTTTTTAAACTAGCCTTTACATTCGTGTGAAAGAAAAGATAATCCTCAAAATATAACTAATTAATTAACAAATAACCGTTTCTCATTAACCTCAGCTAATTTGGGTTGAACAATTTTCCAGTTATCTATCATTTTCCGAGCAATAATTATTTCTATCGGGAATGGATAATTTTAAAACTAAAAAAAAGTTGGAAAATTCGTTTTGATAATTTAAACAAGAAAATGTGAACAATTTAAATTAATAGTTAGTTACTAAGAAACTGATAAAACCGTTGGAAGAAAAAAATTATTTTAAGGCCAAACAACTATTACAACGGAGAAAATATTCTAACAAAAATCATGAGGATTATATTGTGAACAGCTGTTCGTACGAAAGGTGCCGGTTAATCATTTTGTTGCGAGTTACTGTCGCTCTGACGCGAAAAACTTGATCACATTTTAAAAAATTATTACACTTATATTTGTTTATCATTAAGATTCGCGTTTTCTTTCTCAAGATATCGCGAAACGATATTCCAAATAAAAAAAAAAATAATAACCATTCCTGATACAAATAGTTCTTTCTTCAACAAAAAACGTCTATCAATCTCAACGATGAATAATAGAAAACAATGGATAAAATCTCAACACATTTAACTGTGTATGTATTGAAATATTTTTGCACGTTTCACACAGTCGAAAAGTCGAATTAAGTTGAATAAATAAATCAATCTTTCAAAGTTATTTCAAACTATGTAATATCTAAATATTACATAACTATAATAAAGTTAATATATGTATTAACTGCCGATAAAATTGTTTTATTTTAAGTAACAATAATATAATTATAACTAATAAAAAGAAGCAATTTATCATTTCAAAAAAAATATATACACAAATAAATAGAACACAGATCAAATAACACGCAACTATAAAGAAATATCCTAACAATTTTAGGATGATCATAGTTATTATATCATCGCGCAGTAACACCCAAGCAGAAAGCTGGGTAATAATAATAATAATAATAATAATAATAATAATAATAATAATAATAACAATAGTGAAAAAATCATTCACAAACACATCACCACGAATTCATAAAAGTGTAGTAGGGTTGTTGATTAATTTGTTTTTTTTTTTTTTACTGTCAATAATTTTAAATAATCATTATTATACTCAGTAGATAAACAAAAAAGATAACAAACCCAACGTAGACGGATTTTTATGTACTATAGTTTACCTTGATGCATACAAATAAGGAAAGATTAGAACGTGAAAATGGCAAGAAAAATGAGATAAAAAAAGAGGTTCAATCCAACAATAAAAAAAAAAATAGCTAACATGAAAGGTTACGTAGGGTAAAAGAGAAACTCATAATTTGAATTTTTAATAGCAGAGCTTTATTAGAATAAACCAGCAACAAAGGAAAAATAGATATAGTTAAATTGTTATTTTTGTACAGCAGAATCGTATTGAACTCGTACTGAAAGAAATAACAGAAAAACACAATTAAAAAAAAAAAAATGTAAAGAATTAAAGAAAAAGATACACATACTTAAATTTATGACGCGCATTTTATGTACATCCACGGTATTTACATTGTGCAAAGAGAAGAAAAAAATACGCCCGCAGCCATCGATACTTATGTACGTTACAAAGAATACACAAGTAAAGACTATTAAATTTTTGGGTGGTACCATGAAATACTGACCTTTGCCCCATCGTGATTCATAGTTGGAGCGCTACAACCGGTTTCTTTAAGGACGAACACAACACCGGCCGAAAAGAATAGATCCTACAACACAGTATCCTTAAGGCCCATTTGTATAACCTACACGTGTGTGTGTATATATATATATAATGTACTTAACCGAATCCTTCATTAAAGATGTCATACCAACATCTCCTCTGTGCATCCATACGTTTACAAAAAAGAGAATATAGTACACGTGAATAAAGGCCTGTTAATATCGAATAAAAATCACTGTTATATAAATTTGTTCTATTCTTTTCCCTTACAACATAAATGCATCTACTGAAAGAAAACATTAACAATACATTAACGAAAGAAAACGGTGAGAGAAAAATAAATAACGTCCAGTAATAGCGCTAGAACCAACCAACCACCTGGACCTTTTAACTTAAATTCTATCTATATGGTTAAAAAAAACTCTAAAGAAAGCAGAACAACCATATGCATAATTTCCTACCACGTAACATCATTTCACATTAACTTCAAAAAAAAAAAATAAAAGAAAAAAGGTACAATTTCAGTTTAATAATCTTGATTACTTTACGACAAACCGCTAACAACACGTGTTCATCAAATAACGCTGGCAAACATAGCTTAATTTTTTCAACAACCTTTTTTAAAGACGGAAGTTAAAAGGAAAACTAAAAAATAAATGAGTGCAGGAAATCGTCAGTGGATGTCAGCATTCAGATAACAATTACTACAAAGTTAATTTTACTGAGAAATTAGTTAAAATAGTACATAAAAGTATAAATTGCATAACAAAACGCGAGGGCAAAGACAAAAATACGTACAGATATAGTGGAAAGCATTTTTCAGTAAAGGAATTATTTTTATGTAAAAAATATTTCGTGACAATACCGAACAATACATATCATGTAATACATTAATGCATATTCATAGATAGAAATAAATAAACTTGAGGTAACACACTGCAAAAAAAATCCAGTTAAATTAAACATATTAACACAGTTTTCGTAACGTTTTAGTTTATAGTTAAAACAGCTATCAAAATAATTACACAAAAATTTACACTAAATTTAACATTTTTTACTGCTTTACGCAGTAAAATTAATTCTTATAATAAGAATAAAAGATAAATAAGAATGTTTAATCGCTTTTATCGTATATATATATATATATATATATATATATATATATATATATATATGGCATATTTAGTAAAATTAAAGAATAATCTCTTTTTGGTTGGATAGATAGAACTTTCACTCTACATTAATTTTAGTAACTGATGGCAAAACAGTGTATAGCCAGCATTAAAAATCCATTTGGCACGGACTCCGAAGGGTCTAAGGGGGGGAGGGGAGTCGCACACTAAACGTAGCTATTCTGTTTAGTGAAATTAACGCGCACTAACTAATTTGTATAAGTAAATCTGAGGAAAACTTTCCTACAATTTTTTCCTTTTTTTTTCACTTTTTTCAATTCTTATTTTAAAGAAAACAGTTTTCAAGGAAAACGAACAGCTCAGCCTGGAGGCAAATCTAATTAGTATTTAAGTCCGACTAAAAGCTTCTTCTTTTACTACTCGACTACAGCAACTTAAAAGTTCAAAACTCACGACTGGTAATTCAAGTAATGGCCTAATTGTATAACAAATTTCTTTAAATCCTACACAATCTTTATTAAAAGTAACTATATATAAAAATTAAAAAAATTATTCATATACCAGGTCAAACGAAAATGTTACAGAATAATTTAAATATCTGTTTAAACACACAAAAAACGTTTGAAGTAATTTAACGATTCAGAAATTTTCATACGGTAACTCAAAACAAATCATTTTTTTTTTAATATTAATATTAAAAGTTGTAAACAAAAACATTTATTGGTTTAATTATTGCGCGTTTCTTATCCATTTTACAGAAATTTAGCATCGATGGGGGAAAGTTTAAACGGCTAATAATTTGTAGAATCGGTTTAGAATTTGATTACTTTGTGTAGTTTCTGGGAAATATCCAACTTTCACATATCGAAATAGATACGCCTCTTCGACATAATCTAAATAGTACTTTGATTTTAACGAAAATCAAATGTTCATTTACACTAAACGAAAGCAATATTCTAATGATAATAATAATTCAACGACTGTACTAATTAAAAAAGTACACAATTATCGTAATAAAATATTTTACTATTCAAATTCGATTAACACACTGATTCTTATGACTATTTTACACAATAAAGATTTTGTAATAGTGTCGTAAGTAATAAGTTTAGTTCAACAAACGCCGGATTTGGTACTTGGCTCTACTATCTAATATTACGTGCACAACCGACAGACAAAGTTACTCAGTTGACATCAGTCAAAAGTGAATCTGACATCAGTACAATACTTTCTCATGACAAATCGATAGCTATAGAATTTTTTTTATGTTAAAATTTAAATATCAAATCATTTATCTGTCTTCGTTATTTGCAGAAACATCACGAATTATAAATATTATATGATATTCAGTAACGTTGAAGATTAAGGGTATACTTTCATATATTTTATTTTTGAATGTACATACTTCATTTCATACAATTAATTTTTTTTTATTATAAATAAAGTAACATCATTATGAGAAAAGGGTAGCGTCTCTGACTTACATTCAGAAGGTTCTGGATTCGGATCCCGATCGGGCTTGATTTTTTAACAATCAACAAAAATTAATTTATCGTAAAAAAAAAATTAAGTAGCTGTAAATTAGGCATAGGCCTACGCTATAGGAAGGGAGAATAAATTAAAAAAATTTCGGTTCAACATTTAAAATGATGACAAGATTTGATTTACTGTAATAATTTTTTAAGTTAGCGGTGTATAATAATTATTATAACACGTAATTCAATCGAAAAAATATAGTAAAATCGACCGTATTGTTCTTCAAAAAACTAAATCTCTTCAGCAAAACTCAGAGAGACCCAAAGCTGCAGCCTCGTCTGGATATGCTGTTGTCTCGAGCAGAAAAAAAAAGACGCACAATTAACATCCCTTCAGAAATCGTCACTGTTAAAATGAATAAAAAACAGAAAAAGAATACAACTTGAAAATGTGCACGAGATATAACAAAAACGCTAATGCATACTACCTCTCACGTACTTACATGTCAACATTATCTTAAAGTAATTCTTACGAAGATCGGTTCGATAGTGAGAATTTACTGTGCATACTCCATCGCTTATTTAATGAATAAAGGTAGATACAAGAATAAATTCAAAACAAACACTCATCCTGTAGCTAGACTACGGCACAAATACATTTTTAAGCTAAGATTGCTTCAACAAATTGTATCAGCATAGAAAATAAGAAGTTACATGTTCGATTTCGCATCATTAATTAGCTATACAATTTTATATGGGCGTTAAAACCAATTTATTTACAATAAAAAAAAATTATCGGTCCAAAAATGTTGAGCTACTATTTTAGTACCAGAGAATGATAACAAATTCGACTAAATCGATTTCAAATAATACGTAAGTTTCTTGAACCCGGAAAGGATTGTGTTTTGCCGGGATAACTATATTTATTCATATTTATTTACCTACGTAACTGCAAGAATTACCCACGGTTTAATAAGAGATGAATTACATAGCATGTTAAAAAATTCCAAGTCTGGTTATATTTAAGGATTTGAACTCAGAACCTTCCGGATGAAAGAAATATGACTATATACTAAGCTACAGAGTTGATATGTCTAGCATGTGAATGGGAAATTTATACGATAAAAGATAAGGTAATTCTCAATGTTATGTATAAAGTAACACGTACGTGGGATAAAGTATAACTACTAAAAGAAATATGTTCGAGTCAAGGTATAATCATGTAAGGGGACACAGAAAATATCATACCAAATACCCGCTGTAGGGCGATATTTTCATGAACTATACACATTGCATTAATTTTCAGAGTCGCTATTAAAAAAATAAAATAAAAATGATTAATTGTGCACACTGAACGCACGAACTGCACTGTACTGATAACAAATTCATTAATTTACTTCAGGAATTAAAAGTAATCTTGAACAGAAAAAGTATATAATATAATTATTAATAATAATAAAACATAAGCGCTTGAAAACATATTATTTAGAAACCTCTAAGCGATGACCTCTAGAGACCTTAGATCCGTCCCGAAGTGAAGTACAAAATTTATGTATAATTAATGTAAGGGATTTCTCTCTGTATATATAGTGAATTAATTATTACAATAATTAATGGAAAAATTATTACTGTGCATAAAACCAATAGTTTTAAAATAATAATAAAATTCAAATCGGGGTTAAGATTCTAAATTCAATTAAAAGCATCAATTAGATTTTATAGGTCGATAAAACACCATAACGACAAAATTCTAAGTAAATTTAATTTCAGCGGTAGTGATTAACACATTTTAATAACAGAATTTAAAAAATCTTTCATTAAAATTCAAATTGAAATAAAAAAAGAAATACACAAAAAAAAACAAAACAGAAAAAGTAACATAGAGAGAAATGCACGAACCAATAAAATACTGCAGTTACAAACAACTACGAACTTAACGACTAGATTAAATTAAAATTTTAATAAAATTTGGTTACACGTAACAAGTTTTAATTTGAATAAATTACATAAAACTTAACAAATGAATTGTATAAAGAATTCCACAATATATATTATTTATAATACTGCCCAATTCCGTGCAAGTACGTGTTTATACATAAAATCTATTAATACTATATTATAATGGACATTTATTTTCATAATAAATTTAAATAAAAACTGCTGTGAGACGAAATATTATTAAATAAATATAAAACTAATGTAGAACAATAATCTAAGATGTATAATTCACAGACAAAATAAAATAATATATATTTTATAACTTACATATACAAAATTTAATTATTAATGAATAATTACTATAAACACCGTGATAAATCAAAACGTATTTTCCTAATGATGGTTAAAGCACTTAACGGTAACCAAAGAATTACAAAAGAATACACTTTAAGAATATAAATTTTATACAAAAAAAAGTTTAAATATAAATATTTTTTTAAAAGCGATTTAGTAGGAAAGAATGACTGAACTTGCACTTATATTAATATTTATATTTCCAACAATAATTCAACCATAGTAAAATTAAAAGTCTGATCTTTTTCTTCCTTTGTTTGCCACTACAGCCCTTTTATGAGTCTTGGCTTCCTCCACGACGATTCTCCCACTCCTCAAAACGAATGATTTACGTACGAATATTTACCCAAACGCCATATAATACTTGATTTCAATAGATGATATAACACGAAATAATATCTCAATTTTAAAGCACCATCATGTGTCGGTACGACAACATTGTGTTAAAAAAATACAAGAAATTTCCTTTCTTTATAAAACATTTCCTCCGGGATTAAGAAGATTTAATTTAATATAACATGAACGTGTTAACTGATATATGAATCTGCCCCTATTTGCTTTTATATTTGTATATCGGAGAACCGAGTAACTAATCAAAGCAAAGAAAAGTTTAATTCGCCTAATTGTTAATTGTTCGTTTGGTTGAAACTACAAGAAGAATAGAAGAAATTCGGATAGAATGGATCTAGGCTTGGTAATATTTAGTTTAAAAATACATAAGAGTAAAACAAAAGTAATAAAATGTGACAGAATAGGGATTAAAAAAAAGTTAATAAACCAAACATTATAAATTTACTAGTGAGGGAGTAAAATCCAAAAAGATTACTGTAGAAAAAAATAATCGATATCAAACACAGGTCTAATAAAAAAAAAACATACTCCTGAAAATATTTGTGTTAAGTGTAACGTTTTATTGTGGCGAAACGTGGACAACAAATAAAGTAAAAAGGAAGATAAAACAGAAGTGTACGAAATGTATTAACAAGATGTTAAAAAAAATTTAGGTTGATAAAATACAAAATGAAGTCTTAAAACGAATAGAAAGGAAGGAAAGATGAAAAGAAGTTCGTGGCGGAATATTGTAAAGACATAAACAGGTTGATGGATCAATTATTAAGACATCCAGGTTTAGTTAATTTGGAGAGAAGGATGTGCAAAACGTAAAATCTGTATAGAAAAAGACTGGAATTTGTAAAACAGATAGCCGAAGACGTACAATGTAGTAATTCTGATGAGGTAGAAAAGAAAATACGTCATCAACCTGTACTCGGAAGTGAACGTAAAAACGTTTAAAACTTGAAAAAAGCAGAAAATTCCCATAAATACAAAAAAAAAATATTGTTACCAAAAATAGTCTCCAACACTTACTAGGGTTTTTGGTACGGTTTAACAAACAGGACTCTAATTATAGCATACTATAATCGGAATTAAGCTTAGCATCTTTCATATATATATATATATATATATATATATATACATTAGAACCCTCGTCGCTGCTTCGCCCTTATAGTTACTTGCGTTTCCCGTCGCGGTCAGGGTATGTTACCATGTCATATACCGGGATATTTCCCGTCTAGCCCCAGTGTTCATTAAACTCATGATTGTGAGAGTAATGATAAATAACAAGTAAAGCCTGTTCAATTTATAAAAAATATCAATGTATCGTAATTTCTTCAGAGCAACAGTTTGGTCAGCACAGGACCCGAAACTTTAGAGTGACCTGAAAAATACGATTTCAAATTAGTCGGCCTCCATCTTAAATATATTAGCTGGTAACTCGTCCTTCGTACGGGTAAAAATGAATTTTTCCCGGTACTTAGCGTTACCCGAGAAAGACCGGTGATACTTACAATTGTAGTTTCCAATAAAACAGGTTATATTAAAAAAAAAATAAGTCAATTGATGGACCTGAATGTTCAATTTGGGCAGATAGCGGCGGACACACTGTTCATCCTGTCCCTACAATTGATCTTTAGTTAAGTTACTAGACCACTAAAGTTAATAAATCAAATATTATCTTGAGATCCCGTACTTGGTAAGCCGTACTTCGTTTCTCATTATTTTTTTTATTTTATGTTTATTAGTCAAGTAACCGGAGTCAAGTGCAGCCAGTCGCGTCGAACATACTGTAACAGAGGCAGTGGATGTATTGCTTGGGCCACCACACCGTACGCGACGCACCCCTTAAAAAATGAAAATTAAAAAAACTGTAAATGGATTTTAGATTTGCATTTGCAAGGTCAAACCTAGTGAATATCTCGTTTAGTATAGTCGGAAATTGGAAAAATTTGCAATCACTGTTCAAATTTTTTTACCTGAAAGGGGAAGAAATCTAAAAATTGGTTTTTAGATATTACAAACACCAAAAATCAAGTTGATATCTTCATTTTTTACACATAAAAAAATATAAGGTTTAAAAAATTCAAAATCCATTTTCATCCTTTAAACTCGAATTACAAAAAATCAAGTTTATATTTTTTCATTTGTTACAGAGAAATTTAAAAAAAATAGCCGGGTTTCAAAAAAAAAATCAAAATCTATTTTAACCGTTAAAACTCGAAATTTCAAAAATCTACAAATTAGTTTTTAGATATTCTCAAGAAGATTACACACACCAAAAATCAAGTTGTTATCTTCATTTCTTACCGAGAAATTAAGAAGAAAAAAAAACAGTTTCTTTGTTACTCCTTTTAACCTATCCATTTTAGACTCGGAATTACAAAAAAACCTTTTCTCGATTACAAAAAATCATTTATCTCGAATACGTTTTGCTGGGCTTTGATGAATGGATCAGTCAGTCAGGACATGTTCTTTTATATATATATATATATATATATATATATATATATATAAAACGGTAACTATATACAACTATATATAACGGTATACTATAACGGTAACGATAGTAAGATCATAACATGTCGAGAAAAAGATAGTAGACATCTAAATTAGAGCCGTTTCAATTTTGTAACAAGTTATAAAAAAAAAATTATACGAAATGTATGGGGGCTTTTATCTTTACGACAAGATGTTACTTAATACGCAGCTTAAAATTTGTGACGCACCGTCGAAGAACATAAATCCCATCCACACATGAAACATTAAACGAGAACTTATAAAAATACGTACTTGTTCATGGAACCGCCACATGGTTTGACAAAATTCTATAAAAACATTCCGATAAATATATTTAGCTTTCAACACAAATTAATACATATGGCAGGAAAACTACACAAATAAAAAAAGTTACGATGTTAGTAAGTACACACATTTAAAAACCGACCGAACCCAAAAATTACATCTAAATAGGGAATTAAATGGATAATGACATCCATATGTTATATAATAAGTTTTAAAGTTTACTTTTTTTTTAACATTTAGAGAAAGAAGGAAATGTGGCGTAATGCCAGAGTTGTTTTAACTTCACCATAATCTCCTATTTCACAACACAAGCAAAATTTGAATATTGTCGACATTAATGCATTAATATACGATTTTACTGCATCCTGCATCGAAATGAAATGTAGCTGTTATCGTAATTGATAGGGGTGTCCAAACCAGACAACATACTATTTGCACGACACACAATATATTTATTTATATATACATATATCTAGGCCTACAAATATATGTTATAACCGAGTTACAATACTCATCTGTGGCAGTACAACGTGACATACTACCACTAGTTTTATATTACAATTTACTATCCGAAACAATCTCTTTACTAACGAACAATACGCTGGGAAACAGAACCACAACTTATGAAAATCCACACCAGCTTACAGCGGAACAATTCAACAAGTTTTCCTTTTAAATAGAATTCAGATAAATTACAAATAAAACATTTTTTTTCATAGTACACTTATAAAATTGTGAATGTAAAATTTACAACTTGGCTATTGTAATTTAGCAGATATTTATTAATTTACATCAAAACTCCTAAAACTGGAAAAACAACTAAAATGCTGTAAAGGAAACGCAGTTGAGATAAACCCAACCCCCACCAGTGCACTGCACACATACAAATATGCTGCTGATGAAGGATGCCAGAATACCCACCTTCAAGGAATATTACGCACAGGGCAGATAGACCAAAGGAGTGCAAGAAAAATTCCGCGCAGAGTTCAACACTGATCCACTCATCATGCGAATATGATCTGCGCTTGATAAGCATCAATAACCAACTGTGAAAAGGACCTAGGCGCAGAATATTCACCAGCGAACATTCAAGTGCATCCTAAAGGATCTGAACCTGCAGCCACACAATAATTATGGTTTTACAAGAGTTAAAACCTACAGATTATGTTAAACGTGTACTATAGTTGCACTTTACTGCTGCAAGTAATCGAAAGCGGTTTACTCGACCCAAACATCTACTTCATGACGGAGGAGGGGTGATTCCACCTCAGTGGCTACGTTAATTCGCAAAATTGTTCTGTCAAAACCCACGACTAATATTGGAGTGTGGTATCCTGTGTCGGGGACAAGAATCATTGGATCCATTTTCTTTAAAGACACAGTGAACTCAGCACGTTACACTGCAGACATCTTCCAGCACCACGTAAGCAAATGACACTAGACGAACGACGTTTCTCGTATTACCAGCGATTTCGAAGTCGAGAGTTCTAAAGTTCAAATCCTAATAAAGGGTCATTTTTATAGGGGGATTTGAATACTAGATCGTGGATACCGGTGTTCTTCAGTGGTTGGGTTCCAATTACCCACATCTCAGGAATGGTCCACCTGAGACTGTACAAGACTACACTTCATTTACATTCATGCATATCATCCTCTGAAGTAATACCTTACGTTGGTTCCAGGGGCTAAAAAGAAATAGAGTGAGAGGATGGTGCGTCAGCACACAGCACACGCTTCCTTGGAAGCAGAGCACTCAGTTTTCACACGTGACGGACCGTCTCAAAGGCTCTAAGGCCTCCACGGTCACCAGATCTATCCAGTTGTGATTTTCATTAGTGGGACAACCTGAAGGGCAAGGTTTACCAGAACAATCCACGAACTCTTGACGCACTGCAACAGAATATACGCAACGCCATCACCAACATCCAACGGGAAGAGTTACAGCAACTCTTACTGAACGTGATTCACGGGACCAAACTCTGTCTGCACTATGGCAGTCTACATTTCCACAGTACCTGTAGAGACTTGTAGTGGCGAAGGAACCAACGTAAGTAGGTTTTGTCTTTCATTTACTTGTATAATATCGCCTTACAGTACATGTGTTCTTCGCTTGCTTAGGGTTCAGTTTATCTGGGGCCACTCCGTATATTTATATATAAATGGTTGAACAGGCAAACTGAAATCACTTCATTCTGAACATTCCTAATAGTAAACATAGTATTGAATGCTTACTATCTTTAAAGATGGCTTTCATTTTTGGGAGCGACTCGTTAGTCATGCCAGATCGCCCACAACAGATTCGGTCACGGGCAATAAGGAAAAATTGTTAGGTAGTTAAATAGAGTTTTTCCTGTTTTGTATTAAAATAAAATGGAGTCGGATTAAAAAGTAGTAACCAAAAAGTACTTCATTTTTTCAGTTTCGTGAAAACGAATATCAGTAATGAAATTGACTAAACATATTAACAGAGAAATAAAACCATGTTTTAACATTATGAAGCGAGTTATTACGCACAAAAATGAAGGATATAATCCGATTAATAACAAAAAAATTATATAGAATCTTTAGGAAATTGAGGAAAATTTTTATATGCAAAACATATTACCGATTCATTAAAACAATCAAAAAGTTATCTTTTTCACAGTTTTCTTCATAAAAATGTTCTACCTTTTTCTACGATTGCATAATCTTCCTAACGCAAGCATATTATACCAGATTCCAAGCATATTACTTATACCTATTCCTTATACCGTTATACCTTATCATCAACTGATGTACTTAAAACGGCTTAGGTTTCTGAAAATACATTTGCAGATAATTCATAAGAAAAGTAGAAATTCTATTAACTACTTATTTGCTGTTATTTTAGATCGCTAGCAATCCGATTGCTTTGTTTAATTAACCCTTTTTCAAATTAACTAGAGCATTGTATAAATTAACAAAAAAAAGTGTATGTACAATTATTTTATAATAATTTTATCGCATGTATTAACACGACACAGTCACAGTACTCAATAACAAACCGATACCTAGAAAAGACATTAATTTAAAACAAAAACAAACAACTATTAAATAAAACACGATGCTAGACGACCCGGTTATTGAAACTTACCTTACCTTACTGACTATGGAATTTTATTTTTTTTAAATTTTGTTATCGATATTAATTTTAAAAGAGTTCCAGTATAAATTACTCGACTGGATATACTAGTACGTACGTCGATTACACCACGACCAAATGTTTTAAAAATGTAAGACGATAATCACAACACCGTTGAACTTTATAGAACGAAGTTTCTAAAGAATAATTAACCGGTTCAAAATAAATTAATAATATCTATTCGCAAAAACACGGCTGACGTGATATAATATTACCCGCATGATATTGTCATGTGCAAAATATGACACCCTAATAGCAGTATTTTGAATAGGTCAATTATTTTTTTTTTTTTTTTACTTTAGGCTAATATTACGTTATAAAACTTCACGTGTATACAAACACACGCTATAAAAACTCGTGTATACTTCACGTGTTTACGTGAAGTAACAAAATGAGAATAGTTAGCATCGTATTAGGCGTATCATACTTAAAATTAGTTTACTTTAAAACAATTGAACGACCTTTGTTCTTTTAATATCTTTTTATTTTCTCCTTCCCTAAATTCTACGATAGATATTTTCTAGATCGGGGTCAACTTATAAGATTGATAAAATATTATTACAATCCTTTACCGACAAAACAATACGAACACGTGTATACAAAGTTTGTCTCTTCGTTATACGCAGTTACAAAATTGTCAAAATATATATTTTTAAAAATACAGCAAAACTATAAAACCAATTTTGAGGCGATTACTTAATATATTATCACACGTACTCGCATCAAAACTTAGAGAGAACATTCGTAATATAAAGCACAGCTCGCACATTTCAAATGCCTACGTGCTCAAATGTTATTGTTAACAACATGCAACTAATTACAATTTCAATTTTCTACAACCACCACCATACGCATTCTTCTCACATCTTACGTGCTGCTCGGTAAAAGCAGCTTATTAAGACTTTCTCAAACGTATAACCTACTTCAAAACAATAGTTCTTTTATACGTAGGTAATTCTTAATACGCTAAATATAGCGATATAGCGACTAAAAATAAAATTAAACAGTCTCTTAATTAATAAAACATACGCCATAGTAATTCAAAAACAATAAACTTTATAGACAATTACTTAATAAAAAAGGAATTGATTTTTGAAAATCTATTTAAATAATGATTTTCCATTAAAGTAAAATAGGCGTAAACAATGATTTGTATAAAAAAGGAATATAACAAGGATTTGTTTGTCCCCATCGCTATTAAACATAATACATAAAATAAGCAAAATACAGATTGAAGAAAAAATTTCACGAACGGAGCTGCCCAAGGAGAAAGAATAAAGATATTAAATTTATAGTTTTTATTTTATTTTATTATTATTAATTTTTTTTTTAAAATTAAATATGAGTTATAAACAAATATTGAACGACATAAGATTAATAGCTAAGAGAAAACTTTAGTCTGAAAATAAATAGATAAATAAAATCGATAATAATGAAGATAATGAGGAATTGAAGATTGCGACAGGGTAACACAATATATCAGAAACATTTTATTATTCAAACCGGTAGTAACATTTCAAAGGATGGACGATGTAAGAGATAAGTCAAAATTGGATTGGTAAATCGGTACAAGTATGAATAAAAAAAAAAAATTATGAAAATAACTGTGTAAACAGCAGAATATTAAAAATTAGATGGGTTGATGAAATTCAAAAAGAAGTGGTCTTAAAACGGATACGATTAAATGTTGAAAAGTAAATTATAATGAAAAATAAACGTTACAAAATTTACAGAAAACATATTTTCCGCCTAACGAATTTTAGTGAAAATTTATATTCTAATATTTTTCAACACGCTCATCAAAGTAAACGTCAGAATAATTATTATTTGAACAGCTGACAGATGTCAATTTTTATGACAACTTTGTAAAAACGAATATATAATTTTTGTAAACAACGAAGTCGCTATAATAATATTGCGAATGGAAATCTGAATTTGACAGCTGTCACTATGTAATAAAATTTAAAATTGCAAATCTTCCATCGAAGAGGATTTTAAAAAAAATTTGTGAATTTTTATTTTTGTATTCAGTTTCGTACGTATACTACTTTTTTTATATTAATTTTTTTTTTATTATTATTTAAAAAACAGATAATTTTAGGTGTAAGAAAAAATCAATCTATATAAAAGTTGTTATATTATTAAAAAAAAACTATGTTAATTACACAGATTTTACAAATTTGTACAACCTTAGTCAAATCCAGCGCAACATCATAGATCCCCCCCCCCCGATCGCTTAAAGGTTCATCTAATCTTCAAATTTCTTTTTCTTTCCAGGAACCACCAATTAAAATTTATTATGAGATGCCATTTAAAGAAAATAAATAGTTTTATAAATTGATTAGGCATATTTCAAAGTTTAAAAATAATAAAAACAATTTCCAGAAATTTTAACTATTTTTATTATTCTAGTAGTATTCAAGTTCATTCACAGACATATTTAAAAAAATCTGATGTGGACACCACGTGACTTAATTGTACGCATATTAAATTACATATAAACTTTTTTAAATTGAAAAGTACATGAACTTTTATTTCATAAATAACTTCCGACATTTTTTCATATTTTCTTTATTACTGTTATTATTGAATTATTATTTATCGTATAACTTTTTTTACAATCAGAGCTTAATAAATAAATCAATATATTTAAATTATAAAAAAAGGAGATCAGGTCTGATTCGAACCGACGTGCATTCCCTTGTAAGATTCATCAGATATTTCATGAATTAAAATTTTTAAGACCAAAATCCAAATTTTGGCTTTTTTGGACACTTTTGATTTAGTCGACTGCAAAGGGGAGGTGCACAAGTAGATGTTACGACAGTCCTAAATTCAAAATTTTAACATCTTACGGCTAATAGTTTTTTAATTATACATACGTACGTACAAAAGTCACGCCGAAACTAGTCAAAATGGATTCAGGGATAGTAAAAATGGATATTTCCGTTGAAATCTGATAACCCAAATTTTTCGCGATTACACAAAACTTCTTTGTAGTCGTACAAGGAAATAAAAAGAAAACAACAGAAATATAGGAAATTTATATGCTTTATTCTAATTTTACTCATATATTTTTCAGTAAAATGAAAAAATATATTTCACTAATTAAGCATCCAAATTCATCCAAAATTAAGAACCATGTTACTAATTTATTAAATTTTGAAGTCGCAAGATAAATTCTTGCTAAAGCAATTTAAAAAAAAAAAGAAAAAGAAATGTATTTATTTCATAAACAGATCATTAATATTAATTTTTATTTTGAAGGCTGTGTTATTGTGACAATTTAACGATTATTTGAAGGCCTCTAATTGAGAGCTTATTTATTGAACTTTACAATTTCAACAATCATCTTTAAACAGAATAATTTTTTAAAATAAATATGGTAGTAAAAAGCTTTAGTAATTCGTGTTTCAGTGAATATATTATATAAAATTAAAGTTAATTTTGCAACATTTAAAAATGTAAACACATTTTTCGAGTTAAGAAAAAACACTATTTTTTTAGTAACAGGTGTAACGAAATTTTTATAGAGGATTCAGCGTAATCAAATGTATATTTGACGTTCATATAACGTAATATTTTATATACAATTTTAACACATATGCAAATTTTCATTAACTAGGAATTTTTTTTCTTAACGTAATCAGTTTTTCCTTTACTATATTTCCCCTTCTTTTGTACAAGCACGTGAGTATGAGTGTGTGAAAATAATATTCTAATGAATGAGATGAACTGTTAAAATGTCATCAATAAATAGCATAGCACGTATAATATTATGAATATTAATATTTTAATTTTTCACTACGAAACGTCTTTTTGTCCGTCATACTAAAGAAGAAACATTTATCAGGTTAATAACTGTAAATCACTATTAATTGAATAGAAAGGAAACAATTGCAGGTGTGGCTCCATCCTTTTAAATGATATCTTTTGTCAATTTATAAACGTCTCGTTTCATTCTGAATTTATCTTGTAGTTCCGGCTGATTATAACTTGAAAATTATCATTTTACTTTTATTTTTATTCCTCTTACTAATAGTTTTCTTTCTTCTTTCTCTCTCTGTGCGCGTGTACGAACCAATTTTGCGCACATCCCACCACAGACTTTACTTTTAAATACTTTAATAACGTTATTACAGTTTTATATAATAAATAAAATATGTTTACTTCTACTTAAATTACCAACCACATCAGTACACAGACACAAACTATATATTATATAAATAAATAAAGGAAAAAAAATGTTCTCAGACTAGGAGCACTGATGCATAAATAATTAAGTTCGGTCCAGGCCAGTTACGTTAAGACGACGCATAGGATCCAGTATTGGCGGCTTACCTTACCGAACGGGTTCTTTTATAGAATTTTTTTCTTTACCTCCCAGACAATTTTGTCCGTTGCATTTTGCCAACACTTCAGATCTAATTTAAATAGAGGAAAAAACTTTGTTCTGTAAAAATTTAAATCCAGTAAACATATGTAGATAAATATAAGTTAGAACTATAAGAAATCGCTTTAATTTCTAAAGGAGAAAATGTTTAAATAATTTTACGGTGGTCAAACGACCTACTCGACGAACATTGAATTTTAATATTACGCGATAAGAAACAACTATGTTGACAAAAAAACACATTAACCGTGCGAATTTCACAACTCATGTAAATAAAATTAGAAGCTTGTCGCAACAACTTTTGCACATTTCAACTGTTACACTATTTGCAGACATACTACAGAGACAGAACAACACGCTTTTGTAAGTTTAAAAAATACTTTTAAAGGAACCAGTTTATTATTAACCAAGAAAAACAAACAAGGCTTAAACTCAATATTTATTTTTAGTATTGTTTTTTAATGACAAAAATCGGTCAATTTTATGTATTTCATTACAGAAACACTATATTTAATTTTCTTTATAATAATCTATAATTCATAATATGTTTTTGGTTTGTTTTATTCGATTTTTAGCATTTAAAACGGTAAGTGTTTAAAATATAAATAACCATTTTATCAAATTATCCTATAATGCAGAATAATTCAATTACGATGAACGAAAAACTGCTGACACAATAACTTATTTGATAATAAACATACAAATTATGCTAATCTAGCAGGATTTAACTAGAATGTCAGGCAGTTTTAAAGTCATAGCAACATAAAAATGACCTCAGTTATCATCTGATGACAACCCTTTTCATAAGAAATATATATATTTTCCTAATGAGTACCTTGCAGTCTGTTCAACTTGTGAACAATCTCGATATGTAATGACATGTAATCTTGTACGCCTCAGGCCGACATTCCTGAAGCTTGTGGTTAATTGAACCCCAGCCACCAAAGTACACCGGTATCCAGTGACTAGTAACCAAATCTGTATAAAAGCAATTAACTTTTATTAGGATTTTCATAAGAGATGAACATTAAAAAATAAAATCAGTCATGTCACATCAATTATTACACTTGCTATTTATTTGGTTCATATAAAAATAGTAATTTTCAAACTAAGTTTGAAAAAGATTTATACACATTAAATCTAACTAATTAATTAAACTTCTATTAACCCTCAAGTTTTATTTATCTTTTTTTAGGAAATCTTCAATGGGTTCATTCTAAAAATAAAAAATAAAAACTAATTTTTAATATTTTATTGTCAATTTTTTCTACTATGTTTCTTCTAATAATTTTTTAACGGTAATTTGTACGTTATATGCCATAATCATAATGGTAAGCGACCTGACATTAAGTCACTTTTAAAAATTCATTCATTTTCAAGAATATCGAGCACTCAAAGCCAGGCTCAAAAATGAAAACTAGAAATAAATTTGTTTCTCTTTATCTTCTCTATTGAGCTAAATATAAGGTTGGAGAATCTTATATTCTTCATAAATCACAATTTAGTTGTAATATTTTTATATGTTGAAGTGACAGCAAACAAGTAAGAAATTTAAAAGCAAATTATAACTCCCAATTATTTATTACAACTACACATTATGTGTTTTTAGAAACGTTACAGAATATAAATTCGGTTACAACGTTAAAAACAAATCAAATACTTAATTTCTAAAGAAAAAATAAATAATAAACGATTAAACTGAAGTGACTGTTTTGAAAAATCACATTCAAATCTATCACGAGAAGTTATTGTATTACTATTGTCGCATTCATATAAAGAAACTTAGTTTACAAAACCGCCGTCTGTTATATATTCTACGAACTAATACACAACATTACTTTAAATAAAAAATATTTAAAATAACTTAAAATAAATAAAAACAAAATGCTCATTTATTTAGTTTAAATAAAAACCTCATTTATTACGTATATAAAATTGATCCATCGTCTCAAAATAATATTAATTCTAGCAGCGTCTATTTTATACAAATCATACGACTGTTATTTCATGTGCACCAAAATACTAAAATAATCAAAACATCGGACGTGAAACAGAGATATAACACTACTATTATTAATGGGTAACGGTGTAAACGCATCGCTACGTTTATTGCGGTTCATTCTTATTTTTCAACAACGCAGTTCTGACCTGCAGAGAAAAGTCAACACTAAACATCACGTGTCCAATATGAATCAATATCTAGTATTTTAAAAATTGTGTTAGTTCAAACTAGATAATAATAATAAACTAAGAACTAAGAGAGAACTAGAGAAGAGACAATTAAGAGTAAGAGAACTAGACAATAACTAAATGTATTAATTGTATTACAGCTGAAATTAACTAATATATATAACGCATTTTTTCACAACAAAATGAGGTACACCTTGATTTGATGCTTCACACAACCAACCCCAGTTTTATTTGTGACTGTGACGTATGTAAAATATCTCTTGTACAAAAGAAATTATAAAAGTTTCTTTCTCTGAGAGTAATGATGAATTACCATCATCAGTATGTGCTATAGAATTACATATAGCCCCACCCCTTTAGTGAAATGGGCAACAGTATCATCACCTCCATTTCGTTGGGTTAGGAAGAAGGTTACGAGAAATTACTTCGCTTCCCATTATCCTCAGTAAACTTGGTAGTGTGGTAAAAAAGATAATTTCTATTTCAATTTTAAAACAAAAAAGGCTTTAGATTTTCTATTAAAAAAAAAACTGCAAATATTAATCGAAGCTATTAATTTGAACGTACATACAAATTTAATTAATTAGCCCAAATCTGTATGATTATATATATTTTTATACTTATTTAAACTTTCAAAGGAAAATTGAACGTGTCGTTCGTGTAAAAATATAAATCTACATGAAATGAGTTGGCCATCAGATATTAACACAATCACTGTACGTTGGTTAATAATAATAACAATACTACCTACTCCTAATGTACTATAATATTCCAATTTGGTCCTCCCGCGTTAGATCAGCATTCGCCACAGTAATAATAATAGTAATCTATGATCTGTTTAGTATGAATTAAAAACTTGTAAGAAGCACACGAATCATCAATAATCTGATGATAAATAATAATAGATCAGAAAATAATTATTTAAGTAAAAAAAAGATAATTTGAAAAACTGTAAAAAAAATTATTCAAAATTTATTACAACAGAAGTTAAATATTTGTTATTCTTACAATACCATGTAGGGACAGCAAGAATTAATATGATTTAAAAAAGAAACCTAATTGTAAAAGTATGAAGGCTAAACAATTACGTTATAGATTTTATTAACAAATTTTGACACTTCATAAAAATAAATATGGTAAATGACATTCCGTAAGATTTATATAATAAAAAAGAGAAGATATCAATGAATGAATGAATAAATACGTCATTTTTCTCTACATAATCTAAATAAATATTACTTCAAAATGCTGACAACCACAATCTGAATTAGAATGACATGCACAAGTGGACAGTCCATTCTCTCTTGCTCTACTGTTCACGCGAATGACGTCAATATATATTATTAACTAAAATTAAAATGTATCGGCCGTCTAAAAGATTAATATTTTTAGTAGTCCTAAATTATAAACGAATAGACTGAAGTATAATACGGTAAAATTTAAGAAATAAAAATAAATACAGTAAATTAACTATTTTGTCAAATCTCTGTCTCACCGTTGTAACTTAAAACTTTGGGTAATAAATATAGTAATGATTAAAAAAAAAATTGTAGCCTTTGAAGACATAAGCCATATCGGGCGAGGTTCGAAAAGAAACTATTTCAGATCTAAAGTAAAAAAATATTTCAATTTTAATGTTACCGTATTTTATTTCAAATAAAAGAAAAAAAAATTAAAAACGAAGTCTTAATTATAGTTAAGTCTTTTTAAACTATCCGACATGGGTTACGGAATTTGAAAACATGGAAAAAGAACCCTGGACGTATTTACCTTATCTGCATGCTTTTCATCTTGACAGCGCTTTCTCCTACAGGAATCGGAGAAAGCAAACGTCTATTAATAGGTTAAATCTGAAATACTAATAATAACAATAATAGCAGCAACAGTATATGACCTTGAATTTTAAATGTATATGAGTACATTTAACCTAGCGTTGTCAGATTTTGGCAACAACATTTATAATGATCATACACACACGCGCGCGCGCGCGCGCGAGATAGAGGGGGAGAGAGAGTTGGATGGAGTGTGAGGGGGGGGGGGTGTTTAGGACGTAAGTGTATAAATGAAACTTTAACGAACGAAATCTTAAAATGTTACAACACTAAAATAATACTAATTTGTTCTTGGAAAGACCGGTACAGAAGTAGTAGTAGTAATATATACAGAGGTTACGTATACAAAACTACGACAGTTAACGGCTTTCCAAGATACACTGCCAACTTACTCCTCAAGATAAACAAATTGAAGTTTAATATAATCCAACACCAGCGGAGAACATAAATATTTAATGACAACTCTAAATTTTACCCCGGTACGAAATTACTTCTACAAAGGAGTCCACACACTCAAATGAGGGTACAGTAGTAATTCTCGTTTTAATTTAATGTATGTACATCGCAATCCAAGTTGAGCGAAAGCATTATACAAACGCACATTACAAAGGGAAATTCATTTTAAACTGAAAAAAAAAAAACAATAAAAAAAATAATAATTACATCCGTTAAGTAATACTTAAAACGGTCATTACCATAAATATTTATACACTTTCATAAATATAACACATACATTACCAAAAGATATTACCGTTAAAAATTACCTGGAATAAATGGATAATCATTAAACTGAACGAATCACATAAAATAATAAAGTCAGCGCATAACAAGAGAAAAATGTTATACCATGGGTTTCTCATGAACATAAATTGCGTAAATGGCTCAAATTAATTGAAATGCATTATTTACCCAAGCGATTATACTGATTTAATCATGTACTATAATAATCGTATTAATAGAAAGACATACTTAATTGTTTCTTAACTACCTAATTATCGATTCAATATACAATAATTTCTAATTTAAATACGTACCACCCTTTGATTTCACCATTCCTTTAATATACTAGTACACCTGAAAAATCTCCATGAATATCCACAACAAAATCAGATGGAAGAGAATACGCCACTATAACATTTTTACTGCTGAATGCAAAGACATTATTACTACAAAAAAGTTTCTCTATTTATCGAAAAGTAATAAAAAAATTCCTTCGCCACGCGGGAAGGCAGAGGTAGAGTTTACTGGTACTAAGTGAGGGATAAAAAGATTTCCACCTAAAAGTTAAGAAAAATTTCAAATTTACTCAATACGACAATGGTTGCATGTGAAAAAGTTTCACATGTTTAGCATACTACAAGCCCCAACCAATTCCAGCAACATTTTAGTCATCCTTTGCCGTTAAGAGTTGGTCATATCAAACATTGCGTCAGATAAGTTTTAGGTAATGTTTAGAGGACTTAAAACCGATTCGATACTGTGCCTATTAAGGGAGGTATAATTTAACGTCTTTGAAACCCCATTTTTTCCACCCCCTGGGCCAATGGTTGGTGATATAAAAAAACTTTGCGTACATAAGTTTTATCCAAAGAATAGTAAGAACTTTAAATGAATTCTATATTTTACTTAATAAGAACGTTATAGCGATATTTTGTTTTTACGAAAAAGCCCCCCTCCCACTTCCATCCCCATGGTCCGATTTTAGCCGTTAACGAACACGACCGAGATTTTGGGACGATTTATCTTTAAGGAACATCTGTAAAATAAAAATAAAATTAAAATTAATAAAATAAAAGTGAAATTAAAATTAATTGCAGTTAAAAAAAATCAAAATAGACTATTAATACTTAAAAACAGGGAAATATATACATATAATTTTTTTTTTTCAACGAACGCCATACACACAATTATTCGAATGTACTTAAGATAGCGCGTGTTAAATGCAACACTCACGTTTTAACAGATAATTAAATGGTAATTAAAAAAATAATAAATAATCTTTACACCATTAAACACGTGAAATAGATTAATAATAAATAACTTTATCGATAACAATTAAATAATAGTAATAACAGTCAAAAATTAAAATAATGTTTATGTAAGGTAAAAATTAAAATCTGAAAACATGCTTAAATTTAAACAATAAAAGCAATTAAAATTATTTATAACATTGCTATTACGAAAAAAATATAAAATTATCAGTAAATTAAAGAAAAAAAATTAATGAACAATAAACTGTTATTTAACTGCAGAGTAAATTTTATGAGTTTTCTTCTAAAAAAATAACATATATGTTCAGTTTCATGAAAGAACAATTAATTAATTCTACATCATGAATGTGATGAAATACTGTATTAAAATGAAAACGATCAGGTCACAATAAATTATTCTGGAGGCGATTTAAATAAATCACAATCCAACCGTGTAAAATATACACACACAAAATTTCCAACCACGCAAATTTATAATACCGCTAATATTAAATTAAATCGTAATAACGAATTACTTATTACTTATTTCAAAATTAAGAAAATTAAATCGATAGCAACTTGATACCGATTTTTAAACCGTGTCACTATCAAATAAAAGATCGTAATGCGTACTCTTAATGTAACTACATCGACATATAGTACTTCAACTTTTGAGCACTGGATACGCTTTATTAAACATAAATAAAAAGCTATGATTAAAATAACGAAACGACTAAAAAATTAACAGTCAGCATATTTTCTTACTTTATTGTAACATCTGTAGCAAAAACATACTACATATATTAATTTTTTTAAATTACACTTTTCAAAATCTATTAATAATAAGCACATTATTAATTCTTTTTTTTATCTTAAAACCTTTGATAACTACAGTCGCATAAAAACAAGAATACATTTTATTACAGCACAATGCAAATAAAAATAATTATTAATCATATTTCTAGCATTCTAACGCAGATAAAAAGGGCTGCACATAGGGACGTTACCGACATCGGAATGATATTGCAAGAGCAAGAATCGTACCGACTAATCCCAACACTTAAGCGAAATCATAAGTAAAACGCAGTGAAGAAAGAACAAAACACGTTTATATAATTATTTAAAAACGACATATTTTAGAAGTACTTATAAGTAATGAAGAAATATTAAATAAAGTATCCTTAAAAAAAAAAAAAAATTTCATATAGGAAAACCGCTCGTAAAAAATACGGGAAAAAGAATGAACAACTAAAGTTTCACAATCCTTCAAAAGAAACGGCCTCTGATTTTCATTTTACAGAGATAGAAGAACATGTGTGGTGAATACGTGTTCAGCGTTAACTTACGTACGTCCATACGCACGCACGCAAGCGGTACAACGTTATACATTAGAACGCAGGATTAAAAAAGTAGAGTCCAGATTTAGAAAAGACTCTGATCAACAACGGTTCCTTTTACCTAATAGAATTTTATAATGCATTACTTGCAGTATTTGCTTTTCTTTCAATTTTATTTTACCGACCGCCTTATCAGGTGCTTTTATTATTATTATTTCTTTTCTTCTAATATTCCTACACCTCATTACACTACAACTTCAAAACAACTGGTAATATAACCTTTCATGCCGAATGTATATCGATTACGAGTAAAACTTATACGAATAAATCGTGCACAACACTTCTAGCACCATTCACAAACAATTTTATCAGGTGTTAGTATCTAGTCGATCGATTTAAAACTGAAAATCATAATTTTTCATCGGTTTAAAGGTTCACTAACTACCAATGTTCTGTAAATTCATACATTACAATAAATACAGATCGAAAAAACGATTTCGAAGAAATAACGCAGTAGTAAATAATGTTTAGAATTCGGATTCTAACAATACGGATTCTGAAGTTATCACAAATGAATACGTTCTTGTCCTTCTAATTTTCACTGCATAATATAACCATGATTTTGAAAATGTATTCTTTTTAAGTTTTGATTCAATAATTTCTCTATACGTTTCTGTATAATTTAGGTCGGTCACTATTAGAAATACTTCTTTTTTTTATTCGTACCTAAGCATACTCATATATCCATGTAAAGAATACCCGCAGTAAATTTTTGCCTTTTTATATTGTAATTCTATTTATTAAGAAATTAAATGTATTTATTTTAAGGCAATCGGAAACAATAATTTCAAAATTCGAGGACACGTAGATCTCTCTCCAGGTTAAACAAACAATCAAACGAAAACCAAAAAACGAAGTAGGGTGATGAAAGAACGAGGGAAGAGTAGTCATATGATCTTTTTATGCAAATATCTTTTAAAAAAATAATACTTTTTTTAAGCTTTTTTCATTACTGTTACCACCAAAATTAGCTAAGATGAATTTTTATACCGTACTCTTTTCATTTTTAAAAAATGGCTCTACATGTTTGGATGAAAGAATATAACAAATTAAAAATATTTTGATATTTATTAAAGTAATTTAATTGCCATGTAATTTGGTATTTTTGGAATTATTCTACAATAAATATCGGTAGTTATTATTAAAATGTACCGTTTGCAGTTTTATAAATAAAACTACAATGATAAATTCTTATGATAAAACCTTTTCTGAATGGTATATTTTCGTAAAAATTTATTTAGGAGTTGATGAAAATAGAGGGGTCATAATTAAAATTTAACAATTGACAGCTATCAATCTTGATGACTTGATTAAAAAAAATCTGATGTGGACCCTACATGACTTCCTTGTACGAATATGAAATTACATGTACACATTTTTTGCTGCACTTCATTTAAACTAATTTCATTTGAAAGTCAGATATGATCCTCCAATTCTTTAATAAAGTGGACAGTTACACGATTCCTGAAACTATAGAACGTGTACACAAATTAAGATCAGAAGAACTATATCAGAACAAAGAGCGATTAAATGATTGGCTGCAAAAAACAAATAAACGAAATGATGATCAGCTCCGACTTAGGGAGAATATTGTCCGACAATATCAAAGAAGTAATGAACTAAAAGATTAAATTTTTTTGCAATTTATTAGATCGGGCATGTATGCCTCACTGTACATGTTGTTGTGAGGGTCTATTTTTCAATCGCTCTGTAGTTAACTTTAATGTAGATAAAATTAAACAGAAATTCCACAATAACTGAATAAAATTAAAAGAAATTAAACTAGAAAATCCAAAAATAATACGATCCTAAATTATAATTTTCAATTAATATTAAATGATCAGATGTTTCACCAAATCTATTACGTATGCACATATGTAATAATGCCTATTAAATTACATATACACATTTTTAAAAGTGTATACATATACACATTATTGAAATATTAGTTACTGTAAAACTTTTTTTACAATCACGGGCTAATAATTTATTAATAAATCAATATATTTAAATTAAAAAAAGGAGGTGAAGTCTTGATTCGAATCGATGTGCCTTTCCCTATAAGAACCAAATATTTCATTAATTACAACGTTTATTTGGCTATAACTCTGGAACCAATGAAAATAAGTACTACTTATGATATATCATTGAAAAGCTCTCAATGAGAGCTTATGCTGCAGTTAAGAAAAAGTCCAAAATCCAAATCTGTTTGGATTTTGGGCTTTTTGACAGTTTTGGTTCAGTCGATTGCAATCAGAAGAGGAGGTGAAAAACTCGATGTTACAACAGTTCTAAATTCAAAATTTCAATATCCTACGGCTAATCGTTTTAGAGTTATGCGAGATACGAACATACATACGTACGTACAGACATCAAGCCGAAACTAGTTAAAATGGATTCAGGGATGGTCAAAATCGATATTTCCGTTGAAATCTAAAAACCGAAATTTTCGCGATCACAATACTTCCTTTACTTCGTATAAGGAAGTAAAAAAAATCTTAAACCAGATATAAAAACTAAGAGTTAAAAAAAAAGTTCATTATTTTACAATTTCAATGAAATCGACTGTTTAATAGCGAGAGCTACCAGAAAAAAATTAATCATCAATTATTAAAATAAATTTCTGTATAAGTACTTACGGTGTTGCATTTTATACCATACTATATAATGATCAATGAAATGAAGATATTATTGTTATTTAATTACAATTATGGAGATATTTGTTATCATTAAAATAAGACTACATTGTTAATATTTCAACATTTAAAAATTTTGCATTTTTTCTTCTTTTTCTATTGAGATTATTCCAGTTTGAAATAATCCAGTGTCTCTAAACGAGTTTCAAATGTAATATGCGCTAACCGTAAGGCATGTCGAAGCGCCAGCCGACAACATGTTAGGAGCAGTTAGGGTCAGCCGAACGAGTCGACAATTGTTTAATTATTAACTGCACTTCCATTTAAAAAATTATTGCCACCGATATTAAGGACAAAACCACGCTATGTGAAATTACTCATCTTATGATAGTACTTATGAGAGAACCTTTTTTGAATGATAAATTTTCGGAAAAATTATTTATGAAAATAAGAATGACACAGGGAAAATTATTTTTAATGCACCACATATTTTAAAGAAACGTTTCCTACTCACACAAAAGTTTTTTTTTAAATTTATAACTTCATTTAAGTCATAAGAGAAATCTTACTCATTTTGTAGCGAATGAATTTTTTTAATTTATTTAATATCATTAAAATGAAAATTATGATAAAAAATAATAATGGAATTATAACAAAAAAAATATGTCTGTCAATCACACAGATCTTATCACTCACTAATATAAATTATAATTATGTTTTAAATAAACAATATTTATAAAAAGAAAAAATCTAAAACCTTAATTTTCCTTTCAAAGGGTATCGTATCATTTTTATTTGAATGCAAGTCACATTGTATCGTTTAACAGAAGCCATAAATAAATTAATAAGTTTACCATAATGACACGTCAAAATATAAATAGATTATAAACTCCTAAATATCCAAATAATGATAAAAAAAAAAAAAACAAAAAAAAAAGTTAAGTCGCAGTATTTGTTGTTTAATAATAAAAATATTGGATTACACACACACACATTTCATTATATATATATATATATATATATATATACACTGAAGGACATTACAATCGAATCTTCATATTCATGAACAATGATAACCACGTAAAGCTAAAAATAAAATAAAATTAACCGATTAACAAATCAAATTTTAACACGAAGAGTATAAGAACAATGAATAAATAAATACATAAATTGTAATCAACTAATAAACTGTTACGATAAATAATTTATTAATGTAACCCTTAATAACTACAAGGTTGTATTACTAAATCAAAATGCTGTTTCGTAATGTAAAAAAAAAAAATATATATAATCAACATGGCAAGCGCACATGCGTCGACGCACAACCTAGGCCACTGAATGTATGAAACTCTTGAACGGAAAGGGAATTTTAGAGGGTAGGATTTAATAGATGAGAGGGTAAGAACCCGTGTAAAATATTCTGTGTGTGCGTAATATGTTTCTTTCTCTAACACGCAGGAGTGAGGGAGAAGGAAGATAAGAAATATAGAAGGGCTGGTCGGAATATCTCTCAGAGTGCTACTCAAGAGAGAACAACGGATAACGTGAGCATTGTACTACGTGAACCCGTCCTTGTTCTTACCATATATACATCATAGCAATACACAGAATAACTACCGATAAATTCAAAACATAACACTACCTCACGGGATGGAACGAGGAAAGAACCTGATGAAACTGCTGTATATCTACACAGCAGACGACTACTATTACTACTACTGTAGCTGCTACTACTACTACTACTACTACTACTACTACTACTACTACTAATACTATTACCATACACCTCTCCTTCCATCCACCCGAAGACTGCCATTGAATATAGTAATGCTACAATAATATCATTGCAATACCATCTGATTTCCAGCAACAGTTAACAGTATTGCTTGAAATCAGTGAGAGCAGTATTGCAATTTAGTGACCGTACTGACAGGATCAAAACATTACTTTTTTAACCAAAAATATTTAAGGAAAATATTCTCTCCAAACGAAAAACATGTTTTAATAAGGAACCGTTTAAGAACTAATAAAGAACATTTTTTTTACTAATTTAACCGCCACCTATCAGTCTAAACAAATAATTCCGTAACCCGTTTTGCTTACGTAACATTTTTTACATTCAATTATTATTTTTATTTTATTAAGAATTAAATCTTATCGATTATATAGTATGTTATAAATAGATTTACCACCATCTTGATCTGATTCTATCATTCGAAAAAAAAAAAAAATTAAATATTACAGTTTGTTTATTATACAATCCTTTTTTAATGAGACACTGAAGTATAAATTAAATAACACAACGTATTAGTAGACACAAATAATATTATCAAATAAAAATATTTAAAAGATTAGATGCAGTTAATTTTGCCGAATAGCCGCACTAAATTTAAAATAGCCAAATCTGGTAAATTATTCTAGGAAAATTTTCCTATGACATTAAAAACACCAAATACTTTTGAAGCAAATCCGCAATATATCTGAAACGAAACAATTTACATAAGTAAATAATTATTACATAATATATACTATAATATATATTATTACATAATAATAATATATTACATACGTTAAATAATTATTAATAATACACTTTAGTCGATTATGCTTTCTCTCTTTTGTCTTATGAAAGCGCTTGAATAGCCCTCGCCTGTTGCCAAAAATAAAAAGTATGCAGACTACGAATCTCCCTTCCCCTAAGAATGCTTAGGTAATAAAATACTAACACTTAACAATTCCATACTAAAAAAATTCACTCGAATAATCTACAAATTCATTACACGAATAGACGCTTTGTTCTACATTATTGGTAATAGTAGCAAAGCATACTGAAAATTATGTACTTGAAAAAAATGCGATACGAGGTAATCTTACTCGAGAAGAATTAGGTTAATGGACCATTGTTAAATAGTTAGTGTGTGTGTGTGTGTGTGTGTGCATTCGTAAGCGCGCATGTGTTTAGAACAGAGTAAAAACTGCAGGGGAACGACATAGATATGAATTAAGAAATAAAAAAAAAGAACACCAGAATTATGTAGTAATGTTGTAGGCTAAAAGATTAGCATAGAACATAAAGTTAACAGCTCGAACCAGTCAAATGACTAAAAATAGTAGTTTAGAATTACTTTTTTTATAAAAAAAAAATAATAATAATAATAAAAAGTTTAATTATCCTAAATGTACGAGTCTGAAAATATACGTTACAAAAACATTTTACAACATATCTTTGCATCCGTTCAGTAGTTTCAAAATTGTTGGCCAACACAGAGAAACGTATTAAGTCTGTGTAGCACATATATATGTTTACTTATACATAAACCACTTGGCTATGCTAATAAACAGATCAGTCTACATGTATTTCGACCGGCCAATCTACAAGTATGTAATCAATTAATGATAAAAAAAGTGAAATCATGCTAGACTTTTTTTAAATACACATCTCTATAATCATTATTCTAATTTGTTTAATGAAAAATTTCAATTTTCATAAAAAACTGAAATTTTGCTACATCCCAATTTGCCTTAATACTTGGTGGAATTCTACAGAGATAAAATAAAACGTTTTGAAATTAGTAAAGGGAATTTATATTGCAAAAACGATAAAGGAACAAAATACATTTGTAATCATCAGTCCACAACAAATTAGGTAGATTTCATAAAAAAGCTACCTATTGTAATGGGTACCATGATTCGACTTCCGGAAAATTTCGATATCTTCGCGTTTCACATTCCCCAGACCCCAAAACCACCGTCAACTTTTTTCGAAAAAAACAAAATATAGTTATAACTTTCTTATTAAGTAAAATATCGAATTCGTTTAAAGTTCCTACTATTCTTTAGATAGGGGCCTAAAACTTATCTTAGTAAAGTTTTTTTGATATCACCAATCAATGGTCTAGGGGGTGGAAAAAATGGGGTTTCGAAGACAAAAAAAGTCATACCACCCTTAATAGGCACAGTATCGAATCGTTAGTCCTCTAAGCATTACCTAAAACTTTTGTCCGAAATAATTTTTGATATGACCAAACTTTACGGCAAGGGATGACCAAAATGTTGCTCGAATTGTAAGAAGATGGGGCTTAGTAGTATGCTAAACATGTGAAACTTTTTTCACATGTAACCGTTGTCGTATTGAGTAAATTTGAAGTTTTTTTAACTTTAAAGTGGAAATCTCTTTTATCTCCTACTTAGTACCGGTGAAATCTACCTCCCCCTTCCGGCGTGCCTTAAGGGATTTTTAAATAACAAACAGCTATACCCATTCATTATAGAATTATATTTCTGAATGTTGCGTGAACGTTTAAAACTGCCGGTGCAAATATATTATAAATTTACAAATTTAAAAAAAAAATGTGTATGCAATTCTCCAGCGGTTAAAAGGGTTTTCATTCTGTATAGGGAATAACGGATGACATAAACTGGATTAAAAACAGTTATATCGTAACATGTTTAAAAAATAATGTCGAAACAGCACACACACCTAATATTATATGACTTAGTTTCAAAGCCATTAAGAAAAAATAAAATACATAATTCAGAATCTTAACATATTCCTTAATATGAGGAATTAAACAATAACTGAATTAATTTTTATCAAAATATTAGGTAATAATTTCGATTAAAATAATAAAATAATTTATGAGCTTCAATATCGCAACGTCAGGAAGTTGATATTAACCGATATTACAAACGAACACGATACGTAGAGCAAATAATACCGTAAAAAATATAATGTTTTAAAACCGAATGAAATTAATTAACAGTTCAATAAATATTAACACCGACAATTAAAAAGCGTTAAATAAATTTATAAAACAAATTTAACCAGTAAAACTGAAGCGATTTGCAACTATTACTGTACAATGTTAGTATAAGATTTAACATCAGCGGAATGAATTTGTGCACAAACAGCAACGGTCTGGGTTTACAGGCGATTAGGTGCAATGATTTGTGAGAATAAAACGTACCCTACAATCCTAAATCCAGAACTAACTTCCCCCAGCAAACCGCTCAGCCGTTCGCTTCCACTATCAAGCTATTTCTACTTTGAACGAAAGTAAAAAAAAAAATAAGTTATGGACAATAAGGACAGAAAAATATCAATTACGTAATAAATACTAACAATGCTGAAATGTAAAAATAGATTAAACACATATTTTTGCGCTAATGAAACTCAATAAAAACAACTTTTCAAGAAATATAATTAAATTCTTTAATTAAAAACGAACACTATCGACTTTTGAACGATCCCACATCCGAAGATAAGGTAATAAAATTATTATTTTAATGAACAGAGGAGTTAAAAATAATATTAAGAAAATAGAAGCTATAATTTTTGTAGTTTTTAATAAATTAATATTAATAATCACGGTACCTAATGTAGCGTCTCCAATCTTTCATCGGAATGGATCCGGGTTCCAGTACTGATCAAACATGAAATTTTCCATACGCTAATAACATCTCATCCTGTATTCCCATGTACAAATCTTCGAGGTTATGCGATGAATTAATTACAAAAAAAAAAAAATTAAACCCATCCGATAATATATAAACGCTTCGACAACCGTAGAAATTACTCGATCAAGAGCTGTTTGATTTATAAAATTCTGTTTTGGAGTAAATGGAAAGAAAAAATTAATTTAATGTGTTTTCTCTACTTTAACGATGGTCAAGGGTAGTGGAATCTAACAAAATATTTAAAAAAATTTTCTTCCTCGAAACAAATAATATTTAAGATAACTTTTATTTATATAAGTACAGATCAAATAGTTACTCTTCAATTTGTGAGAAATAAATGTAATATAGCAAAATCGCACGTTTTAACATTTTATTTCATTCAAATCAATAAAATAATGAAATATACAGGTAAAATTACATTAAAATTTTGAAATAATAAAAAAGTAAATACATATAACTATTTAAAAATAAATAAATGTAATTATTTAAAAACTATAATGCAGCCAAAATATATGTACGTTTAAATTAAATTTCATTGCCAGTAAATTTTTTTTCTTTTTAAATTAATAATCTTTTATTTTTGGCATTTGCAACGAACAATAATTTATTTATTTGGTACAAAAATAATACGTTAATAGCCAATTACAGTTTCTTAATACATAAATTTACATTTATTACATAAATTTTTTAACGTCTGAAAAACGTAAAACTGATCGGGGTTCAAATCCGCAATCTTCCAAATAAAAGGCTCCATCAAACAGGTCGGCCGGGACGAAAACATTAAATTATACATAAATATTTTTTTTCTTTTTCAACCAAACTGACAAAATACGCTCTAATATACAGAACTGTATAATTTCATCAGTTATTACTATTTTAATATATTGTATCTTAATATTTATTTTCTCTACTTTACCGACAGTCAAAGGTAGTGGAATCTAACAAAATTATAAAAAGTTTTCCTTAATTTATTATATTATTTTTTTTCTTTTAATATTTATTTTAAATTCTATTTTAATATATCGATCTAAACAAATAACTAATGAAAAATAATTTAATCTTTATATTTCGAAATCGTTTGAAAGTTGTAAAAATAATAAACAAAATACTATAAATCGAAGAAAAAAATTTACACGCAATTGAAAATTGTAATTTAACAAATATATTATGTATATAAATAAATATGTAATGTTGTACAGAACTTCAAGAAGTTCAATGTAACAGACACATAAATGAAATGTTTGAATCGAATAATAAAGCAAATATAAACGTGAATTGAACATATGATGTCAAGTGACGCACACATGTACAAATAAATAAGCATAACCTTGGTTTAGTTGATTATTATTTTCTTTACCGAGCCTTGAGCGATCGGGTCAGGTGAATTTCTTAACGAATGGATACGACTGTGTGTAGCTCACATCTAAATAAAGCTGAATAACAGATATCCTGCTGCTCGAAACTTTCGGATAATATACAACCGAATTAGAACCAAAAAAAGAACGTATTTTATAACTTATTGCGTAAAAATGGACCGCTTGAGTAAAACGAAGTCATATTTAGCAAAATAAAAACGATGAATAAATTCGGAATGAAAAGTAAAAACAAACAAAACAAAATTTCTATAGCTTGTCAACTTTGGCGATTATGTTTTACGATTCAGTTGTTCAAATTACTACACAAAATTAGCTTTTTAATAACTTATTTCATAAATATATTATGAATTTGAGGACTCTAAAATTATTAAAGGAGGTACAGAAGTTTAAAAAACAAAATTTCATCCGGCTACAATTATTTTAATGTAAATACTATTATCAACATTACATTTCCAACGCAGAAGAGAACATCAAACATCTTATGCTAATTATTAGATCGAAATCAGTATTTTTACCAAAAGTATTGTTGTACAAAAATAGCAGCCCATAAATTAATTTAAAATGTACGAAATTTTAACCCTTCCGATTACCGTCCTAGATAATGTAAATTAATTTTATCATTTAATTGCAAAACAAAGAAAGGGAAATAAATTAATTTTTATTATTTATTTTTATTTTTTTTTTTAAAAAGAAGGTAATTAATTATTATTTTCAACATTTCTGTATTAGTTTAAATCACAGTTAGCAAACATATTTACTTTTAAAAAAAATTAATTACAAAAAAACATGATAAAGAAATGCACGAAGTTTTCTAAATGCATTCTACAATATAATGTAGAAAAGGACATTATAAACCGCAATTTGCTTATCTTAATTGGTAAATATAATTGACCAAATAAATATCTTGATTACACAAACACGAACGCACATACCTATTACCAAAATAAAACATTGAAAACAGGCATTAAATGTAAAACTAATACAGTAGTACGTGGTACGATCTCCTATCATTTCGTTAACTATAGTTGAATACATATATAACTATATAATACCTATACCATTCATCCGATAGCGATGAAACTGGTGAGTTGTGGTGCCCACGCCCGTGAGGGTTTCTCAATCAGTTTGGACCCGCTAGGTGGCACTGGGATCGAGATATTTCGAAAAATTGTATTTATTGTTCGATTTGGCTCATATTCACAATACGTGTTACTTACACGGAAAAAAATACCTCAGCACAAAATGGAGGCCATCTAGCGGAATGGCGCTGGGGTTGATATTTAGAAAAATTGTATTTATGGACCGATTTGGCTCATATCCAAAATACATATTAGTTATGCGAAAAGAAAAATCTTTTGCAAAAACTATTTCCCGCTAGGTGACGATATTTACGAAACCAACAACTATACAAACAGACTTTCTTCTTCTATATATATATATATATATATATATATATATATATATAAGGCAATGTTCATATGTATGTCCGCTATAGACTAATCAACTACTGGACCGATTTACGAGTGGGAAAAAGGGGAAACGGGAAGAAGGGATAAAGTGAAAGGTTAAATTTTGTGAAGTTCAGTAATATTCAGTTTTTTAATGTTTTATCAAATTTTCAATTGTGTTCACTTAATCTATATATATATATATATATATATATATATATATATATATATATATATATATATATATATATATATATATATATATATATATACTCAAATCTAGCAACAGCGAAGCATTGCCGGATCTGCTAGTTATTAATAAAAATTAAATTATTCATTTGACAAATTAACCACGTAATCGGGTTAACAGACGACCCTCCAGGATACTTCAAACAATAAGCACTGGGTAGGAAAAACAAAATCTAATTATTAAAGATAAAAAACATAAAAACATTTTCCTTAATTCCTTTAACTTAATGAAAAAAAAAAAATACCATCCGCTAAAGAGAATATTTAAGATTAATTTTTTGTCGAGTTTTAATTATATAGATTATTTTTTATTAGAGAAATATTTCGAGCGAAATGAATAGTAATAAATCCATTGAATAAAAACTGAAAACTAGGAAAATTGATAACTTTATCAGCACACTAACAACGTAGGGATAATTAAAAAAAAGAACATGTTATTAAATGAACAAATCCAGTGCTTAATTAATAAGTTTACATGAACATTTACATTTTATTAATTACGTTATTTTTCTTTATTCTGAAATGTTTGGCTTGCTTGTTTGATCGCATATCCCACCATACTGATACTTTCTATTGCATTTCGTATCAGTAGAAACAAATACAGATTTTACGGCTATTCTTTAAAGATAACGGCCCGTAAATTACTTAGGGTAGTTAAGTTGAAAATGTAGCACAGCCAATACAATCAGATTTTTTTATCCCTTATCTTTGAAAAAAAAAATAGCATAATTTTTAATGTTGGCATATTAATGCATCACATAAATGTACCCCAAGAAAGGCGTAAAGGAAGAAGCTTAGTCGTTCGAGATATTGCGATATCGTTCGGATATGGTGATGACTGATACCATTGTTTACAGACAAAAGTATGCGAAAAGATTTGAACGAATATGAAGAGAATGTTATGAAAAAACATTTAATAAAAGCATTAAGTTGATTCACCGTTTTCATTGAACGAAAAATGGAAGGATCTAAGGACTAAATCAAGTAGGTTTATGGCAAAAAATAAACAAAGAAAATAAAAAAAGGACTATTTAGAAAGAAGAAACAGCAAGTCCCACCAATCTTTCAGTCGAGGATAAGAACGGTCAATTGTACAGACATCATCATATTGTTCAATTACAAAAATTCTGTATTTATTATCAAAGCAACTAATACTTATTTACTTTTTATTATTTAATATTACGGTTTACTTTATGCTTATTTACTATTATTTATTTTCCAGTCACTAATGCTTTAATAACCAAGAAGCTCTCCTACATTTGAACTAAGAACTCTCTTAAAAGTAATATTCCGATAACCTCAAAATAACTAATCAAAAAACGAAAGAAAAAATGGTATAATGGTAATTTATATTCATAAAAAAAGAAAACAAAAACCACACACACACAAACACACACATATATATATATATATAGGTAAATATTCACAATAATGAAATCCGTGGCATTTAAAAAGTAATGCTCAATGCTTCATCATTTTAATATAAAAAAATGTGTATATACACGCGCGTGCGCATATACACATTTTAAAAATAATAATTCGTTACCATAAGAAACTATTTTAAAAAAGAAATTCTGTTAAATTTCAAGTAATAATGATAATATTAAAAATAATAATAATAATAATAATAATAATAATAACAAACAGAATTAAACAGTTGGGAAGGACAGGTTCGACTAACAGAAGAAAAAACATTTAATTAAATAGCACGGCTTGAAGCAACAAACATGGAGCACGGTATGAAAAGGAGGGGCAAAACGTAGAACAAAGACAGAACGAATGAGCAAGTAAGAGAAGAAAACACCGAGATAGACGGTATGCATGTGTGTGTGCGTTGTAGCCTTGCCCTTGAGTTGTCCTATATAGCGGGGGAGGAAGGCGGGCAACACAGCATAGGCTGCATCATCTCTCGAATATACCCACCCATTCAAACACTAAGAACACATACGCAGACACAAGTGCACACACACAGAAAACTTTATGTAAGAAAGCGGCTCAACCCAAACGACCTTCAACTATACACACAATTCTTCACAGGTCGGTGAGGTATGTGACATTAATACTGTATATCTTACCTAACCTATATTTAATAACAATAACAAAACGGCGATTACATAAATAACATATTCCTGAAATATTTCTGTAAGACAAGGAAACCGACACGATAACAAAAAATCGGTAATAATATCCCGAAATTAGCGTGATGAGTTCTAAAGGTGCCAAAACAACACAACCATGAAGTAAAAACGGTTTTCTTCAGTTTTATAATTTAAAAAAGTTTAATATTTTGTTACGGAACTACGTTTTCTTTACAACAGATTTTAAATGTAATTTAAGCAGATTTTATTCAATCTCTCACAGCCGTTTCTGAGACATAAACTCCAATGATCAAATTAAACGGTATCAAAATTAAATTAAAAATATTAACTGAATTTTAAAAAGAATCCTGCTGTTATATCGTAATAGATGCATTTGTCATGTAAATTTCGTTAATTATTACAGTTAAATTAATTAGCTAGCCGTAATATATCTTTGATTTTGTTTTTTTGGGATGGGCAAGTAATGTAAATTTTATTTGATTATTGAAATTTCTCTTAAAAATAAAACTACTCTTTCTTGAGAACTTTTCTATTTCATTTTTACAACCGCGTGAAACGTATATATATATATAAGCCATTTTAACTGCCCAAAAACTAATCTATCAGTCTTAGCCCAATTTGGAAGATTTTTATCATCGATACTCCAGTTATTGGCTATAATTAATGTAACTTAGATCAGACAAGGATAGTCATTTTTAAAAAAAATTATACATCATTTAGATATACATACACACTGCTGCTATCGTAAGATAATATGGTCCCGGCTAATCATCTGCCGAAAATTATTATATATCGTCTATATTAGCGCAAACTATTTTTAATCACACCTTCATTCAGTCGTGCCAATTTATTTATTTCCACCACAAAATAACAGTACTTTTCATTATGTAACACGAATAAAGAAACAACACAATTTTTACTTAATAAAAAATCATTCTAACTTGAAAAATAGCAAATAACCGGATTTGTTTTTGGCCTAAACTATTCCCGAATTGGACTAGGCAAATAATAAAGTAAGTTTTTATAATTTCTTTTGTGAGTTTCAAGCAGGGATAAAATAAAAGTTTTACTTTCAAAAGTAGTAAAATATTTCTTTACTTCAGCAAACAACAGTAACCGAATAATAAAAAGAGAATTGATAGTTTGACAGAAATAATTCCAAATAAAATAGAATCCTCAGTTTTTTACAATATTTATTAACAGATATAAAGTTTCAAACTCACTGGCAAAAGGTTCAACGGGAATGTTGAACAGAGAAAAAAATCCTGCCTACAAGTAATATTAAGTAAAACTTTGTTCAAAAATAACTAATTTTCATTTAACTAATTACGGGTTTAACGTATATAATAAACCCACACAAATGAATCATTTGTGTAACAACTATATCAACTAAATGGGTTACACCTGTCTTTACCTACAATATTATTAACTTACATTAAATATAATTCCCTGTTTTTACTTACTTAAGTGCTGTTTTATCGGTAACAAGGTAGTCTAAATATATACTCTACTAAACCGTTAAAAATTTCCTTTTCCTAATTGCAATCGACAATAAAAGTTATGTTAAATAAAACGTTCCACTTAGCCGATATAATTCTTTTCGTTTTTCTCCTTATGCGCTGCGAACAACTTCTTTCCTTCCTTTGAACAATCAACCGTTTTTTGCATCACCGAATAAAACATTAAAAGGATACAAACTGTTTTTCGACATATGACATCGCAACATCCTATATATATATATATATAAACATTTTAATAACAGAATATTTCATAACCATTATTAGTATATCACGGATTGGGGTCACTGACCTGCGTCGGCACTAGTAATCTTAATGATAAACTGTCGACGTAATTTTGCTACCTTTCCCTATAAAGGGATACTGCACAAGTTTGGGACACCGTACACAAACTCTACCGAATATTACAATTTCATACTTCATCTATTATTATACTATATACACCCACCTCAGATGGTCTTAACATAATTTCCGTACCTTAAGTTGGACGCGATCCTTATTTCGTGTAGTAGGGGTTCTCATTACACTTTCATTTATTAACAAAAATTTATCGAATTTTAATACGAAAATTGTGTTACCATGCATAACATCACAATACAATTATTTAAAATTAAGTTGCATTATAAATATCTCAATTTATCTTTAGTCCTAGTAAACTGTAACAGTTATTAAAATGACTAAAAATTTAAACTTTAACGATTACGAAACCTAATTAAATTCTTGTAATATACTTTAACCGGTATTCATCAATTAAACCTAAAAGAGTATAACACCATTTAACAAATCTCTTTTTTGAGAAGCAATAAGTTGTTAAAAATCGTTTCAAAAATAAGGTTAGATTCAGAGCAAAAGATTTGTAATATTATTTCGGTCAAATGCTCTAGAGATAATTTATTTTGTAAAATAAAGCTTATAATAATTTGAACAAAATAAAACGTGCACAATTATTAATGCGATTGATTTTCATTGTTTTAGTACTTTCTTAAGAGTTTAACTACGAATGAAGTACGCTGACTGTTCACAGAAAAATATAATGCATAATAAGGCATAAATAAATGCAATAACGTCACTTTCCAATTATATTATTACTATTATTAATAGAACAAAACCATCTATTATTGTCTAGTCATAACGTACCGTGGATTCAACGCGATAAAAGGTTTAGATAACAAAACAAGCAATAATCTGAGATAAAAGCGTATCATATATGCAGTACTGACACTATATAATAATAAACGTAAACTAAATTACCGAGTTACTAAATAAAATCTTATATTGGAAACGCGACTACGCGTTTGTGTGTTATCTACTTACACACAAGCGCGCGCGAGCATAAGCAGCAAGAGAGAAAGTAAAGATTTCAAAAGGTGATAATATATGAACAACGGACACAAAGACACGCTGATAATGCGGCAAACCAAATCAACCACATACCCTTATTACAAAGGCGATGTTAAGCAGGTATATAATAACGTAACAGTAGGTTATACGTCGAGTAAGGTTTATTGAACTATTTATCTACATAATAAATATAATTTCTGGGCATCCAAAGAAAATACAATATATAATAAAAAATATTCATACTGTAACATATTATACTGACTTCCACCGTTTACATTATATATATTCTACATAGGCTTAACAATATGTAATATACAGAGTGTATCACGAAGTTCTCCCGGGACTTTCATAACCTATTCTAAATTGATTATTCAATAATTTTTATTTGCAAAGTAAATGTTATATTTAACTATTCTCCTTGTGAAAATAATGGAAAAAGTTTATACAAATATATGTTTCGTTACGAAAATTCTTCATTTGCGAATTACGGCTAGTGAAAATTTTCGCTCGGATTTCAGCTACTTCGATGAAATGGTTGTACTAAAACTTTTAGGAGGTTAATTAAGGGGTAGAATTAGCGACTTCTTATGGTTTTGACCTGAAAAATCGAATAAAGTAGGGTTACCCCCTACTTAGCACCGGTGAACTCTACCTCCGTCTTCCGGCGTGCCGAAAGGGATATTTTTTATTTAGAAACAACAGTACACACTAGAACCAAAGTGCATTACCATTTTCCACAAATTTCTTGGCACGCTTGTGAATTGCTTTTGTTGCTCATTTTAGTTTTTCAGGGCTAAGTTGTTTAGCCGCATCCATAATGCGGACAATTAATTCCTCACAAGAATGTACTTTTGTTTTGTATACAATAATTCTCATCCAATTCCAGATGCAAAAATCTAAACGTGTTAATAGTTCTTGGTGACCAGGCATGTGGACTTTCATGACTGATTCATTTCCCAGAGAAATGATGATTTAAGTGAGTGGAAACGGCACAAGAGAAGTTTGACGCCATCTCCAGTGAGATTTTCCTCGTCGCTAAGCAAAACATATTTTTATAGGTTGTCGTCGATTTGTATTCAACCAGTGCAAAACTCCAAGCGAAGCGGACCGTCTTGCCATTACTTCAATGGCACACCGATCCCGTTCAAACAAAACTAAACAGAAAACCTTCGCTAACAAAAGCGCAGTTCACAGTACACGATATACTTAATGTACCTTACAAAATGGTTTAAATACTAATACAGTATTGCGCATCGTTTATCAGCTGTTGTTACTTTAATGTCAACTTAGAAATAATAATTTTTCAAATAACTATTGTATTTGTCATTAATAAAAAAATATTATCTAAGTAATTTTTATTTTAAAATTGTCGAGTAAGTTCCAGTTTTATCAGTAAATTTGATTTAAAAAATTTTTCACATCACCAAAACATAACTTGGTTTTTGTTTAAATTAAATAAGTAATTTTCTGACAAATGTAGTAATGTACTGTATCTAAATAAAATTCGAATTTTTTTAACTTTACTTTGTTTTATTCAACTTATATTAGTATTTTTTCAGAATTAAATTCTCTACAAGTTTTTTAAAAAATGTTTATGTGTCAAAAATAAAATATAGTCTTTTACCTCGATTTATTGGTTTTCACCCCAAATTTCTCAAAAACTACTGCAGAAACGGTTCTGGAACCACATTTTATTCGATTTCTCCGGTCAAAAACCATAAGAAATCACCAATTCTTATCTTTCAGTAGCCGTAACACGCAAACGAAGCATTTTACGACATATGTTTATATGAACCTTTTCCATTATTTTCACGATTAGAATAGGAATAATAGTTATAACAGGAGTAGAATAGGGCGAGTAGTCCCTGGAGAACTTTATAAAGCACTTTGTATATTACGCCAACTTAAAACTTCCAGCCGATAGAAGGAAGCAAAGCTTGCGACAATTAGGTCATCATCAATTCCAACTCGTTAGGATTCACAACTGAATATCACTTACGAAAAACCGATTTCACTTAAATAAAAGTTACCTTTCGATTAAGGTTATCTGACCGTACTGGTAACGAATTGATTAACTTTCCACCGTACCTATAAGGAAGAGAATAGTCGGAAGCCTTTCTTTATCGACAAAAAATGGCCCAACTATCTTAATCTCTTAACGAATAACTGAACAGATAATAGGAGAAGAAAGGAGAATAACTCCTTCAAAGTGTTTGTTGTGTTCTAAGCTAACCTAAGCTTTACCGTTCACAAGAGGTTCAATTACTACACATTTAATACATTTAGAATTAATACCAGCCAGCCCACCATTAATTTTTAGGTTTGTAATAATTTATTATCCTGTAAACAATCACTACGTGCGTATGAATTATAAAAAAATAATTGGAAATGATTTCCCCAACAAAGGCATCATCGGTTTTTTTAATCATTTATTAAAACTAAAACAATAATAATTACAACAAATATTAACTACAAAACCGAGCTTAGAGTATTTAAAAATATTACACCAAAAAAAAAGAAAGAAAATAACGTAATAACTGTTAATTCACAATAAAACATATGCAGTAAACAAGCAAACATTTCCTTTTAGGACGAACTACGAAACAAAGCGTGAATAACTAGTTAAAACAGTTCATAAATAAAGTAAACCGCTAAATAATTTGGTAAACTAATCATATGACATTAATAAAAATACAATCAAACGAAAATGAATTAAACAAATACTCGGAAATTAACGAATTTCAATAAACTTGTTTCATTATACCTTTCCCTAAAAATTTGAATTTCATAATCACCTCGATTAATAATGAAAAAAATCCACTGTAATCCTATTTTATTTCAAAAAACACTTTTCTGTAACATTTCAATATATCGTCTCAAAAAAAAACCAATAAAACTCTCTTTTGACTAATAATCAACCCGAGACCTACCGATATAAGACAATACGCCAATTAATCAATTTCTTGTTCAAGTTACTACAGTACATCGCCCATATTGACACGTACACTTTTACAAACTAACATTCAATTCAACCTTGACCAACTAATGGTTAATTTTTTTAATTTACTTCAGTAAAGTAACATTTTTGATTGAAATATACATAAAGGAAATAGCTCTATCTACAGTAAATAAACTATGGTTGATCCAAAAATATCTGAACTGGTCGATAACATGAGGAATGATAAGGGATTAAGTAGATAATAGATAAGGTGAGGTCATAATTCGTTTGAAATTACTTTTAGCGTTAAACAACGGCGTAAAGTCAAGTTTGATAGGTAAAGTATTAAATAAAACAAAAAAGAATGTTACTTTCTTTTTTTTTTAATTTTGGTAAGAAATGAAATTATGCAGGTTAACAAAAAAAGAGAAAAAGAAAGGTCTCTTATTGACAAAGATATAAATAACACGACTATTTTACATAAAATTTAACGGAGGAAAAAACGCTCTTTTAAGGGTTACACATTTTAAAGAGGTGAAAGATATGCGTAAGAGATTACATACACATTTTGTTTCTAAATCTTAATATTATAACGTAATATACTCTGGAGTTGTAGGCAAAATTAGAATCAAAATAAAATTTTTTTTTAATTTTATAGCAAATTTCGAATTTTAAAATAACAGAATTAATATAATACAATATCACCACGTCAACACGTCCCAAAAAATAAATCAGAACTTTTAATTCATTAAAATAATATAATAGCGGAATACCTGAATATATTTAATTATTTATATTTTTCTATAAACACTTGTCAATAAAATAAAACTTAATTTTAGAAATAGTGTCGTAAAATAAAAGAAAATACACATATTTTCCATTTCTAAATTCTTTTATATTTTTCTGTAACCTTCAATACAAATAATCAAAATATATATGTAACAGCAAGTGTTGAAAATATATATGTATATAACGAATGCAACGTGAAAAACATATAACAATCCGGACAGGAGAAAAATTATCACAGAAAAACCATAGGGCAATATAGTGATGGTGATGAGAATGGTATAGAAGCGGGGAGATGAATGGGAGGATGGAGAGAGAGAAAAGCAAGAGTACCTCTAGTAAACCAATCGATATTCAATCTTCCTGGGCGTTTAACTATGCAAATTTTGCAGTCTCATTCTACCCTCTTTCATCGGTCTCACATTCTCCCCTGTATCACGACTCCCACCGTCAGTCAGTCATACCCTTTTCAATTTTTATGATTTAAACTAACACAAAATAAAAATAACAAAATGAGAACAACAGAAATAATAACCTAATTTTATTGCAATAATAATCAAACATAATGTTAAACGTAAAAACAAGTCAAGCAAGCCTGTCTTACCGGAAAACCCCTGCTTCCAGTTTAACTATAACGTCATAATTATATAATAAAAATACTATTTGTATTAAATTTAATTTTGAAAAAAATAGAGAAAGTAATAAAAAATATATGCACGTTAAACGATCAAAAATAGAATACAGTATCATGTCCTCATTAAAATAAACCTAAATACATAACTTTATCTCTAAATCGCCTTTTTACCTTATTTATTTAAAGACAGAATTCAGATAAACATAATGATTAGTTAATAAATTAATAATTAATTAAATGTATACTGTGTACGTTAACATCACGGGAGAAGGGATAATACCTTATTGTAGCGGACAGATCTAAAATACGTGTCCCATAATGAACGGGACACATTTTATTTGTAATTTGGAGGGATATCAGCAATCTTACATACTCGTGTTAGTGTTCTTGAAAAGCCAATGCGTGCGAGTATTTTTTGTCATTATTTGTTGCAGTCCTTCATGATGTCGTGGACCCCAAGGGAAATTGCGTACGTTTCAGAGGCGTACTTCAAGACTCGATCATCGCAGCACAAAGGAAATTCACACAACACGATGCATCATCCTGGAAAGTGATCCTCCGTGCATTCAGGAGCTTTCGAGAAACAGGAAATGACAACAAAAAAATCCCAGACGGCCTCGACAGTCTCGTTCCCATGACACAATTCAACGTATTCCAAACGCCATGCAACAAAGTCCAAACAAGTCTACCCGTCGATCGTCTCAGGAAGTAAAGTTTCTCCGTAGCAGCGTCCACAGGATTACGACACAAGACCTGTACCTGTATCCGTATAAGATACAGGTAACACAGCAGTTGCTCCCGCCCGATAGGTTTAGTCGAAAAATGTGTGATACGCTCTTGGATAAGTGCAAAGAGGACGAAACATTTCTTTAGCACCTAATCAGATGAGACCCATTTCCCCTTATTTGGTTACGTTACTAAGCAAAACTGCAAGTTTTGTGGTCGAAAAACCCTTGAAATAAGCAAGAGAAACCTTTGCATAGCGTCAAAGTTATCGTTAGGTGGGCCTTGACTTATGCATGTGTCGTAGGATCGTACTTTTTTCGAGAAAAGATTATGATGCTACAGTTACAGTTAATAGTGAACGTTATAACCACATACCCAATACACGTTTCTAATTCCTGAATTTGAACATCGTGGTCTGTCAGAAATACGGATGCAATAGGACGGCGCTACCTGTTACACAGCACGACAGCCTATAGCAACGCTTCACTAACATTTCCCAGAGCGCCTCATTTCACGATTTGGTGGCATCAATCGGCCAGCTAAATTACCAGATCTATCACCAGCAGACAACTTCCTTTGGAGTTATCTGAAGGGTAGTGTATACTCCAAGAAACCACGAACAATTGATGCACTAAAGGAAGAAATCAGAAGGGAAATTGCAGCCATTCCAGTTGACACGCTTCACCGCACCATTTTGCAGCTTAAAGACAGAGCCCAAGAATGTTCTTGTTGCAATGGTGGCCACCTGAAGGACGTGATTTAAAAAAACTTAATGTAATGTGCAAAACTCCTGCATGTCATGTATGTATTCACCATAGTTTGCATTAAAACTTATTATTGCAACTACAGGTATCTGTATCCCATCATTAAACGTGTCCTATCATTATGGGACACTGTATTATACCGTAATCCAGAGTCGTAAAAAAATTATAAGTAAAATACTAATAAAATTAAATACTTTTTAATTTTATAGCAAATTTGTTATTTTTAAATAAAAGATTTGGCAATTTTTCTTGAACGTTAAAAGTAACGAGAATTTTTTTATAAAAAAAATACCCTATTCGATTTATCTATAAAAAGCGAGTAATATTGCAAAATGCAAATGCATTAACTTCAGTATAACAAGCTGGAAAAAAAACCAAATTCACTTTTTTTATATTTAAGTTTTTATATAACGAAATCTACACCAATTTTTATAAACTCCCAAATTTAAGGACTACCCATTTTAATGGTTTAAAAATAATTAATACATACATACATACATACCTATATTTAATAAATTTGTTTACTCTTTTACTAAATAAGGAAGAATAACAAACGATGGGAGGGGGAGGCTAATAGGAAAAAGTAAGTTTTTCCTATTATTTACTTCTAAATTTGTAATAAGATTAATCGACAGGAGATATTATCTGTGGCCTTAAAAAAAGTTAAAATAAATATGAGATAATAAACAATTGAAATTAAATGATTTTTTTTTCACAAAAATTTTTGTTTGCCCTCTCTTTTTAACCCTATACCTTAGCTAAATATACTAGTAGGGAACTGGTGGGGATTTCTTAAATCTAACGAATTACCACAAGAGAGAGAGAGAGATTCAAAAAATCATAATTTTATGTTTACATAATTTATTAATGGCACCATTATCAAAATAGTAACCGAACTCTAAATACGTTTTAGCGGTTTCACGATAATTATTAGCTAGTGCTTTCTTCTCTTTTGCTTAAAATAACATATTTTTAAGATCTGCTCATGCATTTTCTCGACTGCAATAATAGAACAAACAGGGGGATTGCTGCGAACATAATATCCCAACGGTTATTTCAGTTCTAAAATTTAAAAAAAAATCGTTCATAAAATAACAATTATTTCGCCATCATTAGAAATTGTTTTAAAGAGAAAAGATAGATCTTATCTAGATACGTATAGAAAGTCCGATGTCCATTTATAAAATACTCTAATCAAAATGTACATGGTACTGATACAAACTAATAAGAAAACACTTACGATGGTAAAAACAAAGAATAAATACATTGAACAGATACAAATTTTTATTTCCTGGTAAATGAGAAATAAATATTCATAACACCGTTCAATTTTAGTTCTGTTTAATTTTAAGCAATAATAGAGAAGAGAAAAACGAGCCAACCGATAAAACAAAACTGAAAAAAATCTATTTTAAAGTAATACTTTCATTAAAAAAACAAATAATAATGAAACTAAAAAAAACAAAAGTTCTCGTAATTATTTTCCCTTATTAACTTGAATAATTTAGGAAACAAAACGCTTTTATCAATTATCGTTCTACTTATACCATTAATAATTACATTACGCACAACTCTATTTTGTAACAAAGCATTAAACTAATAAATTAGATGACTGTGCGATAAGTGAATAGTCATCCTCTGAAGTAATACCTTACCGTGGTTCCGGAGGCTAAACAGAATAAGAAAAAAAAGGGTACAGTATGTATTAAGCTAAAATCACATACCGAAGTCTAATCAGTAGAAGACGTTAACTTATACACCCGATAATACGTATATATATTACAGGCAAGATACCGAGATAGCCTTGTTCAAGGTATTGCACTTCATACGGCATGTATATTCTGGAAGACGGATTACTCGTATTGCAGAGCGGTATATATATACAACAAGCAATTAAACGTATAAAAATTACACTCGTTTACGAATATGTGCGCGCGTAAGCGCAATTTATTAATTGAATATTATATCCTGCTACGATCCATATAACTAAACTATAATGTGTATTATACAATAGGGTATTGTCATTAACTGCAATCTATTAATAGAATAGTTACAATACTAACAACACTGTAGCTGCATTATACAGCAATACTGCAAACAGTGATTAGACATTAATTAAAGGTACTGGTAGGAAACCATTGTGCACGTGCGTCCGCGTGGATAAACTTCAACAGAGACACGGAAAGAGAGCGCGAGTGAGAGAAAACACACACGATTTTGTGTGTGTGTATATATATATATATATATATATATATATATATATATATATATATATATATATGTTAGTTTTTATCTGGTAAATCACTTTCAATAACGTTTCACAGTTCGCGAACACAAACGGCAAATCGTACAATGTGTATTGCGTTTCTATTTTAACCCTAATGTATTCAAATTACAGAATTTATAATATACTCGTATATACGTGATTTAAACGGAAAATAATTATCCAAATCATTGTGAGGACGAAATATTCACCAACTTAGCTAGATTTAATTATATTATTTTAGAATCAAGGAAAATATAAATCATTAATGTTTAAATGAATTAACTTTAGTGGTCCTATTAAAGATCACTATTATCTACTTAAAACTTTATACACTACTTAAATTTCTAATACCCAGAATAACCATAACCCAAAAAAAAGAAAAAAACGCACAGTTCGGCTTCCGTAGAGAAGATTTCTTCAGTTTTATAAGGCTGCAGAAGATGATTATCTTCAGTTTGTCATCGAAGGGGTTTTATGTTCATTGCATATTTATTTTTACACAGCAAATTATCACAAAAATACAATGCGACTTCAAAAGAATTACTTAACATTCGACATAACTGAAAGCCCACAACAATATTTTTTTCCTAACAGTGCGTTCATTGTCGGTATATTAAACGTAAACAAGTCGTTAAATGTAATATCGTAAATTCGCAACAGAATAAAACTTACGATCTCCCTCTTATTTACAGAATTATTTGCAGTATCTACCTGTACATCACTTTCTAACCTCCAGAACTTTTAATTATTCCGATATCTTACAGCCCTCCGTTCTTTACGTTCTTCAATGCCATGCTTCCATATCGTTCGGACCTCTCTCTTTTCCTTCTCTCAGTGCTTACCAGACTTTACAAACTATTTGGCAGCCTTTCATCTAATATTCTACATATGTGTTTACACCAAACCGATCTGCGTTTTAGTTATGATGTAAAAACGCTGCACCAAAACAAAAACAGCGTTTTTCTTTTTTCGTGACTTGAAGAATTTATTTTCCTTCTTACTACTTCATTTCTCACTCTGTCCGTTCGTGAAAAACTACTTCAAAGATCTGTCTACATCCATCGATCTCCTCTCCATTCCTTAATTCAAGACCCAAACCTCAAATTCGTAAAATAATGCCCAAAAATCAATCAATTTTTACACATTTATCGCATAATACCGAATTCAACATCAGAATCACCTTTTTTCATCTACTAAACTTACATTGTATTGTGAAACTATGATAATTGCATTCATTAAAGACTCTCCTTTCTTTTTTTTCCACCACCGTGAACTTTGTCATACTTTGCTCTAAATTCCATTTATCTAATCCTACACCAAGCATTTCATCATATACTTTATATCAGACCTATCATCGACAAAAAAAACCCGGTAGTAATAGCAAAAATAATTAATTTAAAGAATTAATTTTCTAAATTAACCCAAAAATTTGTCGAAGTTAAATGATGATTCTACTGCAGAATCACGATTTTAATCAACATCACAGCTCGGGAAACAACATCGAATTATACAAGTTTTATTACAGAAAAAAGAGAAGGTTATTTATAGACGTCAAAGCTTCCTTGAACCACTTCATATTTCCTTGAATTTGTCACCCTCATCGCTATCAAAACACTGTTATAGATGTTTAATTATTTTTCTGTTACTACTTTTTTGTTACCGAGAAAAGTTGCATTAATTTCAGATAAATAGACGTTATTTTAAAAAGTTTATAGAACAGAGAAAAAAATCCGAGCAAAAAGAATCCAGTTTCCACCAAGAAAAATCTTTTCTTTTTTACCTATACCAAAAATCCCATTTTGAACTGCAACTAAAAAATACCATCATTAATCGATTTTCTGACAATAAATAAAAAGTAAATTTAAATATTATTTTGATTTGAGTATGTTTAAGTAAAGGAACGAAAAATCAAGAAAAAATAATGAGAAAATTAAATTTGGATTGAAAAAACATGAATTTAAATATATTCTTTATATATTAGTACAATCAAAAACGAATGCAGTTAAAATAAAAAAATAAAAACCGTAATCGTTAAATAATAAAAGCTATTATTAGGACGATTAAACAGATATATTCTTAACGAATGCGTAGACAAAAAATGTGCGCATGAAAAATGTTTTTACGAAAAAAATGACAACACGAAGAAAAAAATTGTCTGTCAACTTCTACATAAGAAAAATTAAATTAGGCCTTGTGTTTGAATTTTGAGATGTGTGATTTAACAAACGAATAAATAGAGCGAGTTAATTTATGAACCCGTACATAATGAGTGTAATATATAATTAAGTACAGTAAATAAAGAAGCAGTTAAATAACCCTTTCTAAGCCATTCAAACTACACGTAGTTTCAATAAGTAAATTACAAGATTATTATTTTATAATACAATAAAATTTGTTTCAACAAAGCATAACGACTAAATAGATAAAGCACTTTGTAAGAATACACACACACGCGCGCGCGCGCTATGCTCAACAGTAAGACGTTAAAAATTAAAGAACTAAAACCCAAACGCTTAACTAGTTTGATAATCAGGTCGACCAAGAGATACGATTTCGGCAGCAACCTTAACCTTAAAAGCTAGATTATTGTATAAAATAACAAAAACCAAAACTTGGGACTGAATTTAAAAGTATTTTTATTAAAATTCAATATTTTTAATCGTCTAAACTCGGTTCGAACATAAATGAAAAACTCGATCCTGAACGTTACAACTTCTCCTAATATCAGTTTAAGTCTGCACAGATTGTTTTTATGAGTATTATAATATATAAACAGAAAACAAATTTTGTTAAACCTATCTATATGTACCTACTCTACGAAATTCAAATTAGCTTTTTTTAAAAATACAAAGATTTTCATAAGAATATTTTACAGGAACATTCTATTTATTTTCTTAAAGTTTTAATATTAATATATATACATTAATTAATATCTCTCTCTCTCTCTCTCTCTCTCTCTATATATATATATATATTTTTTTTTTTTTTACTTATTTACGACCCGTATGCGCTATGGGAAAGAGGAAATACTTTTCATTCATTAAGGGCAGATTTAGCTGTTTCAACACAGAAGCGGACCGTCTACGCGCAGCAACACGGCGTACATTTTATATAATATACCATGATACAGCCGTATCCAGCATCTGCACCAAAGACAATAGAACTTAACAAAGTACAAGTAGAGGGGATCCAACGTATTATTTTGATCGTTTTCCCTACAAGTTCCCAGTATAAATCACTTTAACAAATACTACGTGTACGGTTGGTACGGTTGATTATTCCTATATATTTCGTAATATTGATTGCCTAGAAAAATATAGTTTAGAAATAACCCGGAACAAAGGTTACGATTAAAAAATATAAGGTCAATTTTAACAGAGAACCCGCTAGGGAGCGCCCGGAAAACTAATATAAAATTTAAAAAAAATATGTATTTCACTTCGGTTAATTTCTTAAACGACATACATTTTATCTATTACTATCAACATTTTACACGGACGAAACGTTAAACCAAATAATAGCAGTGAACCGAGAACACCGGAAAAAAAAGACAAGGAGTTTAAACGGCTAAATTTACCGGTGTATACATTTAGACGGTTTTTATTATGATAATCTCCTTGATGAAAAACCATAAAATCATAAAAAAAAAGGATAAATCATAAGAAAAATTTCAGTATCAAGATATCACCATTAGAAACTGATTCACTAGTAGTTTCTCACGGATTACAATTTTAAACGCATCGATTACGAATAAAATTTTATTTTAAATATTATTACATAAATATTCTTAACTATTCGAAGTAATAAAATAACATTATTAACGTCGACTTATTATTTAGAATTATTTATATAAATATGCGAATACGTACATACCAACGAACCTTTTATTGACTTATTATTACACTAGTTACAGTCGTACAAAAATTTTAACGAGCAAATTAAGCTGGGAAAACGTAGAAAACCATCTTCCTCTCTTAATGCGATAATAGTGTACAGGAAACTATAAAACTTGTACATTAACACTTAAAACTGGAAACAGGTTAATGCTTATAGTAATGGTAACGTAATTTTACTTACAGTCTCACACAAGTACACAGGAGCGGGGCGCCATTAACTATCCATTAACTCACTTACCCGCCGCGTACACACCAAAAGATCATTCGGTATCCTATTTGATCCGTAATAAAATTTCCGGTCCGAAAAGAAATGCTTTCGTACAAAAATCCTATGTGTTGCAAAAAAAATAACAACCCGAAACAATCGGACGAACTACGGTTTTTTTATTTATCTACCTGCTCGTGCCGATTTATTTTAACGATCAGATCCCTAAAAGCAACATCATTCCTAAATTCCTGGCATTACTTATTTCACCGTACCTTTCCTCTTCATTTTCGATTCTGTAGTAAACCGTAGCGTCTATCATGATAAGGATCGATTTGTCCGCGACGGCTTCACGTCATCAAAAGTTGTTGACGATTATTCGCAAGGACAAGTTTAAATTTTAAGCCGAATTTCAGCAGGATCGGGTTTTAAATTAAATTAGTGAACGGAATTATAATATATATAAAATTTAATAATGAACAAACCCCCAGAAAGGAAGTAATTTTAAATTTAATAAGAATGCTGTCCGAATGTAACGGATAGCAAGTGCACGGTCGTTTTACAGTGCTAACTCGAAGAATCCAATAAAAAGTACTAGAATAGGAAGATGGTAAACTATTTACATTAATAAGATACAGAAAATGCCCGAAGACGCTTTTGACCCGGAATGGATTATTCTACCTTTCGACGATAAAACTGTTAAACCGTTTATCGCGTTTTCAATTTCAACATAACCGGTTAAACGATTGTTTAAATTATTGCAAAAAAATAAATTAACGAAAGGAATGAGTATATATACAATCATGGCGGGATCCGCAGTGACATCATTCCATTTGGAACTAGCACTAAGTAACGACATAACAATTTATGATCACTCTTACTTTCCTTGCAGCATAGGTCTACCCGAGTGGCGAGGTAATGGTAATGTTCGTATTTAAGTACGTTTGTAACTTTTACTTTTACTGGATACACAGATTTTGATGGAATTTGAGAAAGAGGCTCCTGTACATGGGGCAATTGTTTGTACATTTTTCGGGTCAATACCTACGAGGAGTGGGGGGGGAGGGTTTCAGAAGTCAATTTTCTCAAAATTTTGTATATATAGCCCACTTTATATTAAGCTAAGTACAAGGCTACATGCTTATCTTATCATTTTTTTTTAAATCTCACCAAAATTCCCCCTTCCCCAAAAATCGAAAAGTTATATTTTTATTTATTGCATATTTTTAACCGAATCTTTTTAATGTCTTCCTAGGTATAGTAGTAGTGCAAGCGACTCCTCCAAAAATACTTTGGGCCAAAATATTGTGGATGGGAGTGGTTCAAAGTTTAAAAATATAGTTTTACCTTTTTTTTTGGTTTATTTAAAGTTTTAATGATATAAACTTTTAGTAATAAAAGAAACTAAACTTTTAGTAATAATATTACAATAAATCTCATAATAATTCACCCCACCACCAAAAAAGAAATCTTGGGTAACGTTTTATTGGTTGTACATTTTTCAGTGGGATTTTTTTAAGTTTCTACCATTGAAACAAAGTGAACATCAAACAATTTTCTTGAAAGATAATTTTAGAGATAGAGCAGCAAAAAAAGTCTTTTTTTTTTTTAATTAAATTTTTTTTTTGTTTATTTAAACATACAAAGATAATTTTACAATAAAACATCTTAAATTACCACCCCCACAAAAAAAAAACGAACAAAAAGAAGTAAAAAAAATTTTTACGACAGTGGAAATAAATTTTCTTACACAAGAAAAGTGTATGTGTACGAGTGTGAAAAAATCAAAAATTAATTTCTGAAGAATAAAGAAACAATTTATATTAATATCGCTTTTATAACAATCTATTTTAAATCTGTATCTAAAAGAAGTATTTTCCGAAAATAAAATCAAGAATTTTGGCAACAAAATCGATAAGTCCATCATTCAGCTGTGCAAAGCTACATACAAACATTTTAAAATAGAAATTACAGTGCCATAACGAACACCAAAATACTGTAACTGGGCTATGATTAAATATAATTTACGTCATACAGAGTAAGTGATATAATAAAGTCGTTTTCTTTTATGCAGTACACGTAAGAATGAAAAAAACTTCTTTTTTTTAATTTTATTTCTTTTTTTTAAAGCAAGCATTAATGTAAGAATTTTTACAAAAATGTGTTCCATAAACAAGATTTCTCTTTACATATTAACAAATGTAGCTTCAATCGGACAATATTTTAAACAAGTAGTCTAAATAAAATACTTCGCCGTAAGAAAAAAATTATTTGACGTTATTAACGAACAAGAAGATACTTTTGTTTAAATCGCTCAAAAAACACGCTAAATGAAGAAATATTTTCTACAACCAACATTATAACCTTCAATAAAGGTCGCCTAATCGGGCGATTACCTGAGCCCAAATCACACATTTTATTGTAAGATCAAATTGTGAATTGAACTGATTTTATTTTAAGGTGGCAATTATGTGTTGATCCTGTTTTATTAGGAGGATGAGTTTGCATCATATTCCAAACTTGATTGTATTTAATGGAGGGGCGGGGGTAGAGTACGTATATTTTCCAGTAGATTTTATAAAGTTCCATAATTTAATTTATAAACGTTTTTGAATTATAAATAAAATTAAAAAAAATTAACTTTCACGATTAATTAAAATTGAAAAAGTAAAAATTTTGAAACGATTACATGAAAAAATTACAAACTACGAAATTGAATACCATTCTATAAGAACCTCATTAGATATTAAAAGAGTTAACGACCGTAGACGACACAAACGTACCACATAATAACCACTATAAACGAATTAGGTAAACTAACTTAGGCGTATTAAAATTGTAAATTAAAAAAAAAAAACAAATCTGGAACTTTCTCCAACTAACTGTAATCTTTATTTTCAAATGATTAATTATTTTCCATATTGTCATTAATCAATAGTTGTAATAAATATACATAAAAAAATTATTCAACATTATAAACCAACCGATAAAATTTACTTTAATAACGTAAAAACTTCTTTAAAAAACAAGGCAAATTAATCGTGGAAACTTAAAAATAAATGAAAAAAGAAAAAAAAATTAACCAAAAAGGTAAGGAGCTACTACACAGGTTTACTAAAAAAAATTCTATAAAATCAGCGGCATCCCGCCCGCCGGTTTCCACACACGTTAATTCATACTATTTTAATCACCGTGAAATTTACAAAACGGCACAAAAGATTTCTTATCAATGTCTAGTTCGAGTAAGATAAAAAGCCTAATTCATCTAAACGACGTTAGAATTTTAAATAAAACTCAGGATAAGTTGTACAAGGCTACCTTACAATTAATTTTTTTCGTTACATATTATTTATTACAATATAAATCTTTAATTTAGCATTTCTATTTATTATTTACGTTAAAGAGAACATACCGTAAATCTTTAACGGTATACACAAATTTTAATTATTATTCGCTTGCAAGAATTGAGTTTTCCGTGAAAAATATATCCCATAAATAATAATAATAATAATAAATCCCTTTCGGCAAGGAGGTAGATTTCACCGGTGCTAAGTAGGGGATAAAAAAGATTTCCACCTTAAAGTAAAAAAAAACTTCAGATTTATTCAATACAATGGTTGGATGTTAAAAAAGTTTCACATGTTTAGCATACGACAAGCCCCATCTTCTTACAATTCCAGCAACATTTTGGTTATCCCTTGCAGTAAGGGTTCGTCATATCGAAAATTGTTACAGACAAACGTTTTAGGTAATGTTTAAACGATTAATGACCACTTTAAACCGAATCGATCCTGTGCCTACTAAGGGAGGTATGATTTTTTTTTGTCTTCAAAACCCCATTTTTTTCCACCCTCCCTTGGTAATATTAAAGAACTTTACTTGGATAAGTTTTAGGCCCTTATCTACAGAATAGTCGGAACTTTAAACGAATTCGATATTTTACTTAATAAGAAAGAGATAGCGATATTTTGTTTTTTTGAAAAAGCTTCCCCATTTCCACCCCCGTGATCCGATTTTGCCCATTAACGAATATGACGGAGATTTTGGGTCGTTATATTTTATCTATCAATTTGAAAGTTATTGGCGCAAAATTATGGCAGTTATCGTGTCCACAAGAAAGTAAAATATATATAAACTTTTGAACTGACGGTGTTTTTGAGGTCTGGAGAATGTAAAACGTGAAGATATGTCGAAATTTTCCCAAAGTCGAATCATAGTACCTAAAAAGAAAATTATTACGCTATACATTTCGTAACGTTAAAATTAGTAAACGAATAATTTCCAGAAATACTAAGGATTGCAAAAACAAGATTTCAATGTACGGATCTGCAATTTTTATTAATAAATTATTGAAATTTTATTAAAATAAATTTGAAGACATTATGTACAAAAAAGAATAATACTACTTTTTATAACCTAGGATTATGAATCCTATTAGAGAGGGATGGTATGCGTATAACTTTCAAAAATATGTTAAAAATGTGATATTTAATTAGTGGGCATTGCTGAAAGCATTTTTCCGCAATCGGAAAACGACGGCAAATATTTTTAATAATTTTAAACCTTGCACTTGACGCGCGCGCCCGCACACACAAACTACATATACAATAAAAAAATGTAATATATTATATATTAAATACATTACGTTTAATAAAAACTGATATTCAAAATGACAAAAGAATATATATTTATTAGCGAAAAACAAATAATAAGATAGTAACGATGCGACAACCACGAAATACGAATAAAAGAATCTACTAAAAGTAATTAAAGACGGATCGTGATAAGAAATTAGATAGTATTAATGAGAAGAGATCCAGCTGGCAAAATACCCGATGGGCGAACACCCTCAGCCTTGCTACGGCCATTCAAAAATAGAACACCTTCCCTACTAACGATAAGATAGGCCATGGCCTGACACAATAAATAGTTACTTAAAAACAGATGAAAATTTTAAATTTTTATACAGGTTGCTATACATTTAATTTTTACAATTTATTATGACAAATTATGGAAGAAAAAACAAAATAAAAAAAAGATTTTATTAAGATGTACTATACAATCGCCTTTTTCTAATTTTTAAGTCGTTAATAATGCAAAACGGGAAATTTGAGATAAAAAATGGGAATATTTCACATCAAATTTTATTAAAATCTTTAAATTAATCTTTTATCTTTAAAAGCCAAAATGTCAGCATTAATATAAGAACCTTAGTAAATACTAAGATTACGACTTTAATAGGCAGGCTCAAGCGACATAAAATAAACTAATAATAATAAATGTACACCCATCCTTAAGCAATTTCTTTTTTTTTTATCAAAATTTTTAAATATGCTCTTCGAAAAGATTACTTACCAAATTCTACGAAGGTTTTACAATCCAGAGACTTAATTAGTGGGTAATACTTTTTAACATTTTTATTCGGCAACTTTTATTTAAAACTCAATGGGCATCCGTAAATGTTTATTTCCTGAACACAAAATTAGTAGATGCCATGTCCTACAATACAGAAAAGTAAACATGGTCGATGTAAACCGGCAAGTGAACCCGTTGAATGCCTCCTCATCGGTGCGGTGCATTTACAGATTATAAAAACGTTTTCCAGCGTTTGCTTTAAAATGTTGAGGACATCGATTCCGGCAATATCAAAAGCGTACAAAAACTAATTTAAACATTACGAAAAGCACGCACTCAACCCGGATTATTTACAAAGTCCTCACACCCGAATAAATTAAGATATTATGAAAAAATTATTTTACAAGAAAATATAAAAATAAATTTTAACGATGTACTAAGGAAAGAGAATATATTAACACTAAATGTATAGCTACTTTAATTAAATTAAGCATTTTTGACATTTCTTTTAAAATTTAACAAAAAGAAAAAAAAATTCGTTATTTCCAAAATCCTCTGAGCAGAGGATTACTTCAGTCTTCGTCGAAAATTCCTAGATTTTGCGATAATCAGTTTCCAATAAATTACATGGATATTAATTAATACGCAATTTTTACTACCCTTGAGGGCATCAAATCCAATTGTATTACAGCAATACTTCGTTTTTTCTGTTTAGCCTCCGGAACCACCTTAAGGTATTACTTCGTGATATGTATGAATGTAAATGAAGTCTCAGGTCGACCATTCCTGAAATGTGTGGTTAATTGAAACCGAACCACCAAAGAATACCGGTATCCACTATCTAGTATTTAAATTCGTATAGAAGTAACTGCCTTTACTATGATTTGAACCTTACAACTCTCGACGTCAAATCAGCAGCTGATTTCCGATGAGTTCACCACTAGACCAATCCGGTAGATATCACAGTAATACAAACAACGCGGAACGAAACGCAAGGATAGCCGGAGAATTTGTATCTCCCTACTGATCGCAGACCTGGACAGAAGTCCCTTGCTGCTGAGTCATTCTTTTATCGGGCGGGTAATTATTTATTTAATGGCGGTTATATTTATTTTGTTTTATTTACGGAAGGAATTATTTGCTGCAAGATTGATGCAATTGATGCTAGAGATTAATTGTTACACTGGGCTGACCACGGACGACTAGCCGCGTATGAGCTTCGTTCTCCCGGCGTCTTTTCGGTGGTAGAGCCTTCCGGTCTATCAGGAATGCGCCTTTTGAGGGTCCTAGTGTTTGGAGGATGCAATGCGCGCCCCTTCCCGGAGGGATTCGCATTTTCTGGTGCGACACTGACAATGCTTGCGTTTAACAAACCAAGATGTCAATATTAACAGGTTTATACTTGTAAAAAAGGTATGGATAAAAAAATTGTCTTTTTGTTTAATTCTTAAAGACTAGACAATGCATTCGAAGACGTGTAACTCGTAGTTAGAAAGATACTGAACCCAAGGACTAATATTTATTGTACAACGGGATGCGCGCTTCCGGTAATCAGCCCTCCAACTTCGAAGCCTTGAATTTTTCCCATTCAAAACTAAAAAAAATTGTTTTTCTTACGGCAAATTCTGAGATCTTTATACAGTTTTCCGATATATATATATATATATATATATATATATATGAGTGAGAGAGGGGGGAGGAGAGAGTATTAACGAAAAATGAGAAACGCCAAATAATTATTCAAGTGAAATTTATAACAAAAATTATTAAAAACTTATTTCAATCGTTTTCAACAATTTAAATACGTCTTCAGTTATAAAAAAAGGGTAGGAAACTACCTTTTTCATCATTAGTGCGTCCGTAGGAATTAATAAAATCAGAATATAAATATAACTTAAAACAAACAAAAGAAATGTTCATTTTTTACGCTAATACTGTTTGTTTATAATTAATATTAATTAAAATTCTAAATACTATACAGCATCGCTTTCGACATCCATGTTGAAAAATTAAAGTTGAGTACAATCTAAAATTTCTAAACTTCACTTACACGCCGAAGATGTAATTGACCCCATTCCGACCGATTTCATCTTTTAACTACCTGTATATCTAACGTACAAGAACATACTATACTAGCAGAAAATCTGAGAACAGTTAATTTTTCTCATTTTGTACTAATTAAGATGTGTGGGCTCTTTTAAGGAAATTGAATGAATCAAATGAAAATTAAAGTGGTAAACGGAATCGGAAGAAATAAGAGTAAAAAGTTAAGTATCGAACGTCTAGCCGTTTAAGACAGGCCGGAAATAGTAGAAGTAGGCAAAGAAAAAAAGGGGGGCTTGGGGATTTAAAAAATCCATTTCATCGCAGCCTCCCTAACTCTGTCCAGGAAAAATAGCAGCAGTCATTTTGAAACAGATAATTTCAGGAAAAATCGTCATGTGCACATAGTTCTAATAATGAGGAATCTTACTCCAAGATCTCATAAAAATCAGAAAAACATGTTTGATGTCAAATAGAAACGAATACTATTAACGCAAATGCCAAATAATTTTGCTAAAATATAATCCAAAGGAATCGATGGTAAGAGTCATTTCTAAGGGCATTGTAAAAAAATACTGTAATGTAGAAAGTTACAACGTTACGTATTATTAATCGATAAAAAATTATTTAACACGCTATTTACCTTTACAGACTCAACACTAGAAAATGAGTCACGATATTTAATAATCTACTGTAATTATTAAGCATAATAATTCAATCAGGAATCTAAATAATTATTAGTAAGAAACAAACAATTATTTATATATACATATATTTCATAAATTTTAACACGTGCGGTAATGTCGTAAAAAGTTGAGTCATAATCGACTGTTTACATGCGCAGAACTAATAATTTCCTTATATCTGGATTAGGATGACGTCACAGTCTCTTCTCTCAACAACAACACTCGACGAGTACGGTGAAAACGAGTTGCGCGCGCATTAAACTAAAGAGCAGTGCACTCTCATCAGTAACAGAATCTGTGAGGCTTCGGCCATAGTTATTTTAACATTGTAATACTGTACACCTTTAATATAAAAAAATTATCTCACTTGTTTACTAAGTACAACAAATCTTTTCGTTTTATATCAAGTTTTTCAAGTTAATTGGTAACAAAAAAATTATAATAATAAAAACATGTATACATTTTAATATACATTTGTGTTTTTATCGACGAAAAACCAATCTGCCTTTTTGTTCACTGTCAGTTTTATCTTCAGATAAACTGAAAAGAATTTAGTCCTATAGTACACCAAAGGTTTTGTAATATTTAATTTTTCTGAGAAAATATAATAAACAGTTTTTTTAAAGCAGACATGTTGGATTGCAGGCAGTAATAACTAGAACAATTTTTTTTATCCTAAAAATATACAGTACTTTAAATTACAACAATATTCTGAAACTTCAAACGAATATTTAACAAAAAAAGGCAGGCCCAAATATGGTGCTATCGAAATTTCGTATAACGAATGGCATGTAACAAAAAATATATATCTATCAATGTACAAGTAAACATAAATCAAGAGGACTAAAATCTTGTTACGAAAATAGATTCAGAAATGAAATAAACTTTTATAAATTTTTCCTAAAAAAAATTTGTAAAAGAACCTACAAAAAGTAAAATTTATTTTATAAAAAGTATTTTAATAAATATATATATAATTTTTTTTTTCTTCAGTAAAATATATGTAGTTGCAGTATTTGTTTTTTTAAATTAATTTTGTTCACTAATAAAATACTGAATTATAATTAAACATATGACAGTTAAGTTTCAACTGCTAAGTACATTAATATTTCTAAACCATTAAGTATATTTAATCAAGAAAATATGTACTAACATTTACATGAAATTAAATTCAATGTTTATTCTAAACATACTGCGAAGGTCACAAATATTTATTCAAATTTAATCATAATAAATATTCTATAAAACAAGATATATTACTGTGTATTTAAAACTCACTTCAAAGATGATCACTTTGTCATATATTAATTTTAAAAAATTAGATAAAAACATGGAAAGCATGTCTTTTAAAATACAAAAATTACGTAGGCCTATGCAATAAACATGCATCTAATTAGATTAAAATCTTTTGCCGAGTACAGAATATAATGGTATTTAAGTAATCTATAATATAGAATTTATAATAACAGGATGAAAAAAGAATATTAAATATGAATTAAAAAATTATAAATGGAATTAATTATGAACTTTATAGAGGTTTGTTTTCAAATACAAGTGCAGAACATTACTATTTTAATTCTATAAATGTAATACAATTAAATTAATTAAAATTCTTGGAATTTGATACTTTTAAACCGTAGTTGCATACAAGTCATTCTTCAAAAAATGAAAAACTTCTATAATAATCAAAATTTATATATAATTAAAACAATTATTAATGAATATATAAAATAATTAGTAATGAAATGTACTGATTAAATATTAGTAATCTTATTCACAAAGGTCTTATTGGGTGGGAGGGGGGTTTAATGGTTAGACAGTATATGAGGAAATTGTCAACGGACAGAAATAACATGGGGAGGAATAAAGCAAAAAAATGCTAAAATTTAATATGGACTAAAATGAAACAACAGATAAATAGTGTAAAAACTAAAAACATTAATATTTTTGGTTTGAATAATTAAAAAAGTAATTTTCACCAGTAATAAAAAAAAATTTCAATGCTGGATTTTATGTTTATATGGAATGAACATCAGATGATGTTTATATGATGGTTCAATGTCTGCACAATTAAGGGCATAATGAAATTATTATTATTTTTAACTAAAACTACCTCTTAAATTTTTTCTAAATCACATCAATATGAAAACTAAACAAAACTGAAAAAAATCATTAACCTCCTTTAATTTTTAAAATTGTAACCCCCTTCTTACAACTGATTTTTAAAAGTTGTTCTTCAGAGGCTTTATTAAAATATTAAAACAATAATTTCATAACCTAAACAAGTGTCACTGGAAAAAAACTATGTTTAATCCATACTACTTTATAAGTTAAATATATACACTTATCACAAGTAACATAACCTAAAAAAAATAAAAATGTTTAAAATAATTTCCAGATTTTATCTTAAATAAAGAGATTAAATTTTTATTATGCACACAATTTCCATGCACTTAATACGGCTAATAAAACAATAATCCATTAAACATAATAATATCATTAAACGGACAATTTCTTGTATTACTTTAATATTTAAATATTTTTAAATTCAAAAAAAATAAAATGTATATAACTAAAATTTAAGAAAATAAATATTCATGCTGAATGTTAATAAATACTTACTCAAAAATATCAGAACCACAGAAACATATCACTTAACGAAGCACTCATTAAAAATAATTTAAGAAAAAACACTGTATAACTATTTTTTTTGAAAATGAAAAATATTATCTACCTCACATACGCACAGAATCACTACAATATTTTATTATTTGATTCTTCAGATCTTGCCACACTAAATATTTTTAAGTTTACACCAAATACATACACGTTTTTATATATACTTAAAATATTTCTTATACAAAGCACCACACTTCACATATACATTTATTATAAAAATGATAACACTATAACCCGTAAACAATTTGATAAAAACACTGTTATTTTAATGAACAACATTTACGTTTCTCAATTATCTCCATGGTTCTGTAAAATATAAATTATTGACAAAAAAAAATCACTTACCTGTGTTTCTCCAATTCATTATGTGTCGTCCTGAAAAAAAAAAAAATATCTTCAAATATCAATTTAAAAATTATGACTAGTACAAATTTCAATGGTTAACCTTCAAATTCAGTAAATATCATATATAATAATACAATCAGGTGATATTTGTAAAAAAAATAAATAAAAGCAATCTCAATTTAAAAAAAACAGCCTCAGCCTATTTGAGATATTTTTTTTTTTTAATTTTAGACCTAATCTGAAATTAATCTAGTAAACTTAAAGAAAAAAAATCAATTATCAACTAAAGAAAATAAAAGCAAATTACTAAACGTTTAACAACTAAAACGTTTAAACTTAAAACGTTTTCGAAAACTATTAATAAACAATTTAATTATTTTTTACTAAGGCATGAAATAACTTTTAAAAGCAAATTTACGGCAACACCAAGCAGTAATAATTAAATATGATAAATCAATAAAACAATATGTAAAAGTGGGATAATCTTCCTCGAAAAATATTTTCATTAACTAATTTTTTAATTTACAAACTCTAATATTAAATAAATAATTAAAAATCAAAAATTAATTAATTGAAAATTTAAAAAAAGAAAAAACAATAAATAAAAATAAACGTTAAGATATGCAATTTATTGTAGTAACACGTGATTTTATTTTAAACTCAAAATGACGTAGATTGTACATCTTATATTATCAAAACTACATGTGTAAACATAAAATCGATTCATAAAAATATTAATTAAAAACCACGTTTAAATACTAAAATAATTGTATCCTAAAAATAGTATATATTTTTTAATAAACATATAATGTTCTACTGGGTGGGCCAACCAAAACAAAGGAAGTATACCAAATGTAAGAATTTACGTACCTGCTACCCTGAGATTTTTTGGTCTTTGGTCTCTTTAAAACTGTTCTAAGATCATCTGGGGGTAATGAAGATGCATATCCATGCTCCGCTTCTGTAAAGACAAACAATAACGTTTAAATCAGCTGATTTCAAAGCAAGTGACATAGGAAGCCATGTTGACGTGGATTTATTCATCAGAAAACGCAAAAATCATTCACTAACTTACCTCTTTCACGCCTTTCCAAATATTCAGCCGCTTGTAATAGTGCTGCAATACTCATGTTTGTAACTAATTAAGGTAAAATAATGTAAAATACTAAATTAAGGGAAATACAGTACAATATATCGGACAAGCAAGCGAACAGGTCCGCGCCCTCGGAACTCACTCTTGCATTTATTGATGTCAAACGCGTAGTGAGACCTCTCGACTACAGCGCTCTACAAGCAGCTCCAATATTGGTCGAACTACTAGCTACGTCATCAAAGCGGCCTATCACATAGAGCTTCACATCGCTGTTACTACCTGGGTAGTCACGTGAATCCCATGCCTCGAACAGAACGAAAGAAAACAAACAGCTGGAGCGCACAGCGTCCGATGCTGTTTTAATTTATGTTCTCGTCAATTATACTAAGTGTTATAACTTTTGAAAAATTATTTTATATATACACGTTTTATTAAAAAACATTTTTTAAAAGAAAATTAAACATTCAATTAAAAATGTTTTTATGCAAAAAAACTTTAGATAAATTTTTATTGAAAAATAAATTGTGTATGACACTAAAGATTTCTAACTGATGCTTATAAATAATTTTGTTTCATATAGCATAGTTGGGGTTGCTTCTTTTGTAGTAATTATGTACATTTTAAGGCAGAACATATGGGCAACAAAATGAACGTCATTTATTTTAATATATACATTTTTTTTTTCATTGGATGTTGAACTATATAATAATAAGATTCTCTGAACGGTAATTCCAATTTGTATACAGATCACAACATTTTTTAATATACATTTAAAATTTCCTTTAACTTTATTCATTAATGATGTGAATACATATTATTAATCATCTTGGCAGTAGAAATTAAATATAAAGTAACAAATTTTGATTAGAAAAAGCAATTTTTACACATTTTTGTAAAAGTAATAATTAAGATAATAATAAAAACAATTCAATGAGAAGAAAAATTAATATTTTATTAAAAATTATTTAAAACGCTGCATTCAATGATTCATCAGCCAGTTTTTGTTGATGTTAAGACCAATCAGTGTTACTAAATTTCAGTATCCCTTACCTTACTACATCAGAACTTCTGCATATGATGGCTTTTTTATCTTGAAAATTGCATTTTATCTGCTTTTGATACGTTTAAATATATTTTCTAAATTTTGTTTCCAATGTAACAATTAAAGATTTAATTTTGAATGTATATTTTTTGTAGAAATTGATTTTTATTTATGTTGCTTACTATAAACATGTATCATGTTTGTATACTATGTACTATACATCACGTATCTTTACGTCACTTTAAACTAAGGTCCTTACCTTAAACCAAGAAATCTTTAATCACAAGTCAATTTTTTATTTAAAAAAAAACCAGAAAGAAAAATTGATTTTAAGGGTAATGTGTCATACAGTAATATTTTTTCTTTTCAACAAGAAACGGCTTAGAATAATAACCACAACCAAATTTTAATTCACCATAATGGACATGTGATAAATAAAATGTAATAATCCACAGAACTGTAGAAATATGTTAAGAAAGCATTTGAAAACTTTATTTATAGTGTAAACAGGGGTATTTACGATGGCTTAGTTGTTCCAATCAGAAATATAGTAATTTTGTAAGTACAGCAATTACTGTAATTATAATATTCATAACAATTCTAGTAATTTCAAAAATATTTACAAACCATTACAATTTCATACAGATTAAAACACTGTGTAAGAGTTCTGAAATCATAAGACAAGTTTAATTAGTGCATTAATTTTTTGCAATTGATAATGTATTAGTGGCTATGATTGAACCTCAAGGTTAAAAAAACACAGCAGAAAAATTCCCGTACTAAAATATTTCAGCAAAATTTATCAAACAAGTATAAAAATTACGATCAATATCTAAATATAAAGCTCCAATTCAGGATCCCCCCAACCTTTTTCTAAGGTCTCTGAAACGTTCCAAGAAAGTATGAGAATAGATTCCTTTTATCGAAATAAAAAAATAAAAGTTTATTACCTGAAAAGCTAAGATTTAAAAGAAAAAGATGAACTTTTTTCTGGCAAATTTCAAGATGGCAGCAAATTTTTAAATCATATTATCTTGAAAACTATATGCATTTTGAATTTTGTATTATTGTAAAAATCCCTTTAAGTACTTTATTATGAATAAAATGATACGTCACTTATTAAAATGAAATTAAAAAACTGAATTATAGTAGAATTTGTTGGAATGATTCAAACTAAATTAAAATAAAGTTTTAATCTTTCTATTACGAAACTAACAACAATTTTACAAAACAAAAAGTTTATATTTGATTATTGTTGGAGAAGAAAACTAATCATTTCTGTATATATTCCATTTCCAAATTCTGTCAATGTGTTTTGAGCTTGGTGTGGGCTAAAAGTCAGTTTCCCTTCATGCCGATTTAAATTTTATAACAGGGGGCAAATTTTGGTATTGCAGTTTTAAATAATCAGTTATTATCAGTGATTCTCAACGTGTGGGGTGCATCCCCCCTAGGGAGACGTGATAACACAAAATAGGGCCACGAGCATATCAAAAAGAAAATATTATTAAAAAAATTTATTAATTTACTGTAAGGAAAGTAAATCAAAATACATTCTGACATAATAAATGATAAAATGCACATTTACACTGAGATTGTATCAGTACTGCACAATGTGCAGTACTGATACAATCTTTATTTATAATTATTTTCCTAAATAATTAAGTTATCAATACTAAATTAAAAACAAGTTTTTAATTATTATTGACTCTCTTGGGCCTGTCTTGCAGAACAAAGTTTTTTGAAGGAAGGCTTAATATTAGAAATAGACATGCCGAGTTCTTTTTCTATATTTAGCAGAGATCTGTATTTTGTGTTCAAAGCAGCCACCGCAGAAAATCCGGTTTCGTAAAGGTAGGATGTTGAAAATGGTAATAATGTAAGAAATGCTCTTGTTTTCAGTGCAGAAAACTCATCATGCACTCCTGCCCAAAATTCAAAGAGCGATTTATTACTAAACTTTCTTTTGATTTCACTGCTTGCCGTGACGTCTATGAAGATTTCCTTTTTCACAGTTGACAGCCCTTCAGGAGTATTATGAAATGGATCCCTAAATCACTCGTAACTTGGTATAAAGTTATTGCAGCAAGAAAATACTTTTTTTAATTCTTTGCCGGCATGGTTTAATGATCTTCAGTGGTTAAAAACTTCCACATGTTGCTCTTCAGTTCGTAAGTTTAACACAATCATCCGCATTTGCAAACATTTCTAGGTTTTTTTTGCTTTAAATTACTCTAAAATTCCAATTTTTTACAAAAAAGATTAATTCTATTTGCTCCTTGAAGTTGAAGATTCAAGGTATTTCATTTCTCAAATATCTCTATCAAGTAGCTCAATTCTATTATAAATAAACCATCTTAAACTTCTTGGCTTCTGATCGGTTTTCCTCTTCGAGAAAAATTGTGATATTATCTATTAATTCATAAACATGTTGCAAAAATTTCCCATGTGATAAACATCTTGCGTCGTAATAAAATAGTAACGTTGAGTGTACTGCACTCTGTCTTTACAAAGTGCAGAAAAGATTCTTGATTTTAGAGGTCTCATTTTTATATATTTTACTACACTTACAACTGTTAGCATAATTTTCAAACCAGGACTCATTTCTTTGGAAGCCAAAGATTCTCTGTGATCATGCAATGTGTCCAAACACAGTATGAAGAATTTTGTTTCACAAGTGCTTGTTTGCATTGCAATCTCCAGACATTGAATGAGCACCATTGGTGCATATTCCAATGTAATTTTTCCACTCTATGTTTGCCTTGTTTATAAAATCATTCAAGGTAGTAATTAATGCGAGTCCTGTTGCTCTGAGTTCTATTGGTTACATCACAAAATCTAATATAGGCATTTTAATTCAAAGGATTCTCAGGGCTTGTTAATGAACTCAGTATAAAGGGTTTCTAAATGTTGTTTATTAGGTTTAGTTGTTAGGTTAGTTTATGTAGGTTAGTTATTAGGTTTTAGAAAGTATTATGTTTTATGTCTGCTGCCAAAATTTTTGAGAAAATGACACACAGGGGCATTTCTTCTTCATTTACTTTGGTACTGGTAAACCTAAAATTTAAGTATTCTTGAGAATATTTTATTGATTTTATATTCAGAACCACACTCATCTGTGCACTTGTTGATGCTTCACTTTTGTCAATGCTCGCTTACGCCCCCTTAAAAATTGATCCATGATTCTGTATAAATCTACTGCCATGAATATTTAATACCATGCACATGCAAATTACAACGTACACTTCCACGATAGATTCGATAGCGACAGAAGGATCGACTTGACTGATGGGCTGAAATTGAACGAGGTGCAGCATTTACACAAGTTTGTGCAGATGGTCGTGCAGACATTCCAGAATGTTTGAAACAAATTGGAACTTCTCACAAAGCTTCAAGAATGTTCGATATGGTGGAAGACAGAGAACAATAGAGAGGCATCGATTCTGGGTTTGTCAATGCAGTGGGTCGATGTTGTCAAATGTCAATAAATTTACTTATTCTTGGTAATTTGTAAGGTTTATAATTATGGTCGTAGTGTACCTTTAGCATCAAAATACATATTATTGTATGAGAGGGGGGCGCGATGAAAATTATAATTGAAAATTAGGTTTCAAATATTAAAAGGTTGAGAAAAACACTAGTTTATGTGAAGAACAACAAACAGAATACTGTTTTATTGTTGTTTTATTTTTGTAAGTTTATTGAGAATAGTGGTGTTTTCAGAACACACCACTTTATGCCAGTATGTTAGAATAGCAAAAGTTTATAATATTTACAGAACTTTGATTTTTAAGCATTATAATTTATAATCCCTAACCCTTTTAACTGATGCTGTAAACTGTCACTGAATTTATTGTTCTGATGAAACATCTTTCTGTAATTATGGAGAACTTAATGTACTTTGACTCATGTTTGGTATAGAATTAAAAGAAAAAAGTATGAGGGCCTTATTTCTTTGACAAAAATATTACTGGTGATTTATGTTTTGAAATATTACGAGAAGTTAATGCTGAGCTGTTAAAATAACCCTGTATTTGAAATGTAAAACAAATAGGGAAGGATCAGTGGACCCATCTCTACATTTGGCAGAAAGATCTTCTCACTGTGCTCTGTTTGTTAGAGATTACTCAACCAATACTTTCCTAAATGATTATCACAATCAGTAGCAGTTGAAAGGCCATGTCGATATGTTTTTGAATTTTGTTCTGGGGAATCATTAAAGACATCATCATATTTTCTTTAAATCAATATGACCTGACAGCCTCCAGCTGTTGCTAAAAATTCAGTTGATTTTATAAATCTGGAAAAATATTAGAAATAATGTGTAATTCAATAATTAAATGTCGTCACAAATTCATAAGGGGAAAAGGACTACATTTCCTCTGATGTGTGTTAAACACTACATAATAAAAAACCTTTTCTTTTTTTTAAATGTTTTTAATTAATGTTTGAAATTGAAAACTTAACTTTTAATCACGGAAATTTATTTACTTAACCAGCGATAAAACTGAACATCATTTTTACTCTTACTACTATTCAATTCTTTGCCTATTTGATAAATAAATTATAAACATATGTTTAAAATGCTCTTCATTTTCTTATATTTCTTGCTAGCTTGTTTAGTGTATGCTTCTCTTTTTATAAAAATATGTTTTTATTTTTTTATAAAGTATTTAGAAAGTTTAAAAAAGTGCCTCATTAAGAACTACAAGAAATTGGTAACAAGATTGCAAATGTATATTTTTAACTTATTTATCAAATTTCTCTTCTGGTAGGATACATTTTAACAAAAAATTGTTTTCACATTTCATTTATTTTTTAAGCTGAAGAATATGGTGATGGCGACAGTGGATTTGATGATGATAATAATAATAATAGACATCACACATCAAATCAGTAAACATTTTATTAGAAAATCAGTCCTATACTAGGATAGTCAAGGTATACTAACAAAATACTTCAAATGACAATATTTTTTCTATTTGAAAAAAATACACCCTTCAACCTTCTGTAAACTGAAAACTTTTTTATCTGCTGTTATATCAGTTTAGAAGAAAATAATACAATTTATGCAAGTATGTTAAAATAACACAAGAATTGGAATTTATTATCCCTAACCCTTTTAAAATATTTTATATTGTTTCCATCCTGATAATACCACATTTAGAAAAAAAAAGTGTTGGAACAGTAAAAAATTACAACATTTTTAAAAATATTATTTTTAATGAAAATGCTACAAAACCACTTAGTCATCATATGAAACACCCTGACCAAAAAACCACCATGATGGAATTATCCTGCTTAGACCGATCAGTAAATCACTAAAACTGCATTCACCTGCAAAGGAAGCTTGCAAAAATAGTATTACAACAGCAAGTGATCGGTATCAGTTTTCTTATAGGTAGTTAGCTGAAGGTGGTATTAAAATTTCCATGGTGGGAAAGCAGACTGATATTCAGAATGTATAGCAGGAGTCAAAGACTTAGCACAGGAAATATATATTGTGATCAAAATATTTATTTAAGCAGTTGGAGATGTTATGTGGAGATACGTTGTGAAATGGTCCTTAACCTTACTACTGTGACAATATCATATTGACAATACTGAGGCGTGTCATCCAACATTTTTAAAAAGAATTTTAAGTTGATTTTTATTGAACAACAGAATTGATGTTTATTTTGTGTTTATCAAAATAAAGATCCAAATAATTTAGAGGGTCTGATACTGACATTTCTTACACGTTCAAAATAATTTTATGTATTACTAGTAATAAAAAAAAGTGTACAGAAGTTTTACAAACTGAAAATTTAAACACAGTACTTTCATCCTGCTTTCAAATGAGAAAATTGAATTTTGACATAAGTAATGGGCATGGTCAACATAAGTAATGTTTACTAGTGAACAGTGATGTCATATAGATTGTAAAATCATTCTCACATAGAAAATAAATAAAATGATTTTCGATGTATTTTATGATGTTACTTTTAGCTGCAGCAAAGAAGGTTAAACTAAGCTTTATAGTAACAATTGTTGCCAACTTTTGACTTTCAAGAAATCCGTCTCTGAAATTCATAAGACCCAGCATTTCAATATTTACACTGAATTCATTTAACGTTTTCAATGTATTCCTTTCTGCTAAGCCATGTCATATGCTTTTCCCAAATTGAAGAAGACAAGCAACATGATATCAATCAGTATATCGGAAAAGATTTTTGATAATTGCTTTGAGGGTCATTAGGTGATTGATGAAAGATTTGCCTCAGAATTCTTGAGTTTTTCTCAATATATCTCACTAGGCTATAATTTAACATTCTCAGTTACTTTGCACAAAACACTAGTTAAGGATTAAGAAAGAGGATGTGCAAGATTATTCCTTACCAGGTATCACAATGACCTTGATTTAAGAAATCTATATCATTAAAAAGTTTTGCTACAAAAATTTCATGAATATTTTATTGCAGCATAGAAGATAGTCAGTCCCTTGAATAAATGCGCACTCATATATATATATATATATATATATATATATATATATATATATATAATATATATATATATAATAATCTATATATATATATATATATATATATATATATATATATATATATATATATATATATATATATATATATATATATAATATTCTATGAAATATAAAACACTAAAATATAGTAATCAGGTATGTTAAATTTACCATATTAATTTCCAGTAACTAGTTTTGTACTTATCAATTACATTAAAACATATTCTTTTAATTTTTGTAATTTTATTTGAAATTATGTTTTATTTCTTGAAATTCTGATTAATATAATCAGTGCACATGTAAATTTTGTTGTCCAATACTGAATAATGTAATCTTTAAAATGTCTATTTTCCTTTGTTCTAATGTCGTTATTGTCAATTGTTAGATGGTATTTTTATAATGTTTTTAATTAAATAATCTTCAAACATGATCTGATGGTTCATCATTTTATATTTTTGTTTATATTTATAAATGTAATATTCTAGAGTATATTCATTTTTTTATTATTATTACAAACCTCCTATCACACAATTATTTTTGCAATTGTAATACTATGTTTGGATTCTAATAGATTCTCAGCTAGCTACATTATCAATACTTCTTTTTTGTTTTTATGTACTCTGTGTGTTTTTTTTATATTCTGTTAAGTTTTTTTAAAAAATGATCTATTGGTTTTACCAATATAAATATGAAATTTGTTGTATTTAATTTTGTATATTCCTCTTAAAAAAACAAAAACATATATACATACATACAGAAATAAAAAGAGGTATATCTAATGTAGTTGACCATATATTAGAATGCAAACATAGTATTACAGATTGTAAATATAATTTAGAGATTTTGGAGATTTGTAGTAATTTTATAAAAAAATGAATATACTCTAGAAATATTTAATTTATAAATACAAACAAAAATATAAAATGATAAACCACCAGATCATATACAAAGGTGATTTAATTAATTAAAATCATAATAAAAATACACTTGTAATGGTTGGCAATAATGACATTAGAGCAAAGGAAAATATACATTTTAAAAATTACATCATTCCAATTCTGGACAACAAAATTTACATACATGCTTATATTATTAAAAATTTCAAAATATAAAATGTAATTTCAAATAAAAAGATAAAAAAATTAAAAGAATATGTTTTTATATAATATACAGTATATAGAATTTAATGTCAACTGAAGATGCAGGATGCTAGTAATTGTAAATTAATATGGTAAGTTTAACTTATTTAATTTGTTTTGGTGGTTTGTATTTCATATAATATAATAATCTATTAAAACAATGGTCAATATTTTGATGAATTATTTGAATATTCAATATGTATATATATATTTGTATATGCCATATTCAATTATACAAGATTTGTTAAAAAAATAACCAAACTTCATCTAATTTTTTTTTATTGAATACTTGGTAGTATTTTACAATTAAATCTCCTTCAAAGTTCTTTCCTTTGCATTTTACACATGTTTCCCAAAGTCTCTTCCTTTTTGAGAGGAGCTCTGGAACATACTTTTCAAAATAGCTTTCAAGACATTCTGCAAATTTTTGTTTTATGAACTCTACTGTCTCAAAACTCCATCTTTTAATTTTGGAAATTAAAAAAAAATCAGTAGGGGCAGATCAGGGTGAGTATAGTATGCGAGAGATGACACTAACCAAATTACCATCTATGTGTGGGCTGATGCAATGTAAAAAAGGAATCATAAAGGAATCATTAATTGTCATGCCAGAGTTCAGATATCTTCTTTCTCACATTTTCATAGAGATATTTGTTGACTGAATAGTGGGGTCAACTATAAGAAACTCATAATGGACAATGCCTTTGATTTCAAAAAGGACTGTCAATATTACCTTTGTTTTGAAGGACTTCTGCGTCCTTGGTGGAATTTTTCTGACACACTGTGATGATTGAGACTTTAGTTTTACATCATGCCTACTCACCAATGGTGGTGAACCTATGACTTGCAGGTCACAGACAATGACCCATGAATGCTTTTTAAATGACCCACAAGATTAGTTTTTATAAACTTATTTTTTATACCATAAAAGAGAGAATAGATAATCAAAAATATGAAAAAATTAAAGTATAAATATCTAATGTTGAATTTATAAAAAAAAATTTCCAAGTGGATATTAGCTAACTGATTTTCTATGTCATTGCACCTGTGTAAGACTCATGACAGTCAGTCATAAACTTGGGGTGCATATTCATTGCATCGTAGAACAGGTATGTACCAGCTCGCAGTGTTGAACTAATCAGCAGTCTTGGCATACACATCTAGAAGTGTTTAATAATTTAATTTTATTGTTAAATTTTCTCATCTACATATGCATGTGTATCAAATATGTTAATAATAAATTTCTGCTAAAATTATTGCATTCTAAATACAAATATTTTTAGTTGGAACCCTGTGCTATGTTGGCAGTTAAAAAATTAAAAACAAATAATACTAGTTCTAGACACCATATCAAACAGAACGGTTTGATAAGTGAGGTGTGATTGAAATGAATAAAACGATTTTGTGTGTAATTTGTGATGAAGATGAAGAGCAGAGAGAATATATTTTACAAAAGAAAAAACAAATCATTCACAAACTAGTGTTTCAAAAACTTTTTTGATTCCAAAAAATAATATTGTAGCTGTTAGTTTTCAAGTAGCCCATTGCATCGCTCGCTATGGGAAACCTTTTTCAGAAGGAGAACTTGTAAAACAAACATTTTTAGAATGCAGTGTTACTTTGTTTGCAGATTTTATAGAAAAAGACGTGATTATAAAGAGTATAAATGAGTTACCAATAAGTTGCAATACAATTAAAGATTAAGTAACAGAATTAGAAAGATATTTCTTCACAAATACATGACAACTTAAAGTATGCAAAAATATATTCAATTGCTTTAGATGAGAGTAATGATGTAAATGGTTATGCAAAACTTGCAATTTTTGTTCAATATAAATCAAGCAATATAAAGAAAAAAGGTAATGAAACTAATAACATTCAAAGGGAAGAGTACTGGGTCTTGATTTTTTTAAAGAATTTGATAATGCATTAAAAAGTGGATATTAACCTACAGAAAATTGTTTCTGTAACAACAGACAGTGCACCCAATATGGTGGGAAAAAACATTGATTTTATCAGCAGCTTAAGCAAAATATTAGACATTCTTCGATTGAATTTCACTGTATAAATACATCGGCAAGTTCTATGTGTGAAGCAAGGTTTAAAAACTTTTCCAATGCAATGCTGGTTGTCATCAAAAAAGTCATCAACTTTATAAAAGCAAGAAATCTTAATGAACAAGAATTTGCGCAATTATTAGAAGGAATTGATTGCCAGTATTCTGGGTGGGATTTTGACATACAACAATGTTCATTGGCTCAGTTACGGTAAAGTTCTTAATCAGTTTGTCAATTTATTGGAAGAAATAAACCTCTTTTTGAATGAAAAAACATAGTTATTACGAATAGTTGGACAAATTGTATTAATGAAGTTTGAAAATATTAAAATATTTATATGGTGAAACTTGACATCTTCACTAAAGACTTGGAAATGAAAATCATGAAATATTTTCCTCAATTACAAAAACATTTTCAAAACACAATGTTTTTTTGAAAATACAGTGGACATTCAAGAAAATGTAATTAAAAAATATTTAATTATTTTACAGGAAATAAAACAAGCTTTTCAGAAGAGAATTAGTCAATTTAAAAGTTTGGAAAATATATTTCATTTTATTCCTATCCATACAAAACGCAATTCAAAATGAAAACTTTTAAAAGTGGTTTATTGAAGGTGATGCCTAAGAAAGGCCATTAACATTAATGGATACATCTCACACTATTCAAGTAAACAATTCAGTGAAATCAAATTGATTTTAACGAGTTAGCATGTTCATAAGATAGCAAAAGAGGTGGATCAATGTCATGAAATCGTAACTGAAAAATTTAGAATATATTGTGTCACTTCCCCAAAGCTCCTGGCACATCCTGACCCCTTTGGGGAAGACATCTTCCATGAGACAGTTTTAGTCACCATGCCACCCCATCCGTATCTAGCCTTTATAGACTTTATCAGAGGTCACAGATTTGAGTCCAACATGCAATAACAAAGAATACAAGAACAATAAACATAAACCATGACCACAAAACAACAACAGAAAGAAAAAGCGGGAAAGCCCAAACACACTCATGGTACACAAGCAATAAGGCAGTGATTTGTCAGAAAATTTTGAATCTTGCAAATGATGGATTTTCAAAAATAAATCAGTCATGAGACATGGTGCATAGCAGTGATAGCGAACGTTTTTGAGAAGTGGGTTAAATTTTGTTCAATATCTTTTATAATACTAGCCTGTGGGTAGCGTGTTGGAGTTAATCAGATTTATGTGGCTTGGTGTCCATGATTTAGAAATGGAATTAGCTGAATTTCAAAGCGGGATATAGTGTGGAAAAATAAATTTGGAAACTTGATTTCTGAAGCAGAAGAAAAAATTTCATAAAGTAGTGCAGATAATATTGATCCCATACTAAAAATTGAAAATACGAGTATATTAAACGTGTGGGATTCTTTACCAAATAATTTTATATCAATGAAGAAACTTGCTAATGCTCTTTAACAATGTTTCAGTCCACATATTTGTATAAAAAAGTGTTTCCCCGCGATGAATTTTGTAAAATCTACCAACAGAAATAAACTTGGAAATGAATTGACTGCAAAATGCGTTAAACTAATGAATACCAAATATGAACCTAATATTAAGAAACTATCTGAAAATAAGCAACAACAGATTTCACATTAAATATAATTTTATAGACTTTACTATACATACACATATCTGTAGTTATGATTATTAATAAAGAATATTTTATAATATATATACGCTTACCTTTCTACCTTGTTCATTCAAATATTCAGTTCAGAGTGTGTCACCTTGTACAGTAGGTAATTCATGGTATCACCCCACTGATATCAAATTTTTGCCATCGACTTTTATTTTCTGCTCTTCACTTGCAAAAGCAAAAGTTTTGAAATAAAAAGGAAACATAAATCTTTTTAGAGGATTTTAAAAGTGAGATCCAAAAAAAAAGGGTCAACTGTAAAGTTTTTCTGTTAACAAATTTTCAGTGTCTCCAAATTATTGGTACTCTTTTTACCACACCCTCCCCCCCTTTCCAAGTGAAGCCACTGACTTAGTGACCCAGGGGCTAGTATTAAAAAAAATAGTAAAATTTGATCCACTTCTCAAAAAAGTTTGCTATCACTGTCATTCACTATGTCTCATGGCTGGTTTATTGTTGAAAAGAAAATTTCATCATTTGCAAGATTCAAAATTTTCTGACAAATCGCTGTATGATGATCTGCTTGTGTGTCAGGAGTGGGCTTGGGCTTTCCGCATCCTGTTTCTGTTTTTGTTGTTGTTTTCTGTTCATGGTTTACGTTTGTTATTTTCATATTCTTGGTTATTGTGTATTGGACTCAACTGGTATTGGATTTAAGTTCCTTATTTTTATTATTCAGTCTTGTCTGAGACTTAATTCAGATGTGTTTTGTTTTCTTTTCTTGAGGGTTTTTATGATAATAGTACACCGAAGGGAATGATGTCACACGTGACATTTGCATTGGTGGCATCCTGACTGAGGCAAGAATAAGGCTGAGAGGTGCCTTTTATCAAGGTTTTGAAGATGATTTCCAGTAAAGCCCATAAGGGCTAGTTACAGAGGGAGTGGTGTGTGACCGAAACTATCACATGGAAGGTATCTTCCCCTAAGGGGTCAGGATGTGCCAGGAGCTTTGGCAGTGACACAATATATTCTAAATTTTTCAGTTACGATTTCATAACATGGATCCACCTCTTTTGCTATCTTGTGAACATGCTCTCTCGTTAAAATCAATTTGATTTCACCAAATTGTTTACTTGAATGGTATGAGATGTATCCATTAATGTTAATGGCCTTTCTGACTAGGCCTTCAATAGACCACTTTTAAAATGCTTGAACCACTTTCAAATGTCCTCCCTGTAACCCACTTGAATACTTCTATGCATTTAAGTAAAACTTTGGCTGAGCTTAACAAAAAAAATTTCACTAAAACTCATTACTTGTGTGAATTACTTATCGTGAAAATCGACAAAAGTATGAAACAAATTATGAGTGAACACTAAGCAAAAACTACTACTCATAGCAGATATATGTGGGTGCTGAAGGATTATTTATTCATTCCTATGCTATGCAGTGATGCCAACTGCAAGCCTCAAACTATAAAAAGAACCAGAGAAAAATGTTGGTTACTTTTTATATAGGCCTTGTACATTAAACAGTTTCAAAAAATTAAAGCTAAACAAGGCCAGTACAATATTTATTTACAGATACAAACAAACAAAAATAATTTTAAAACCAAGAAGTTAGAATATTTTCATATGAAGAGTCCCAAAAATATCAATAAATAAAAACATCCTGGGGTGTTAATATGTTGATCTTCAGTAATACTTTCTTTCTGTTGTATTCTACAACAGTCTAAAAATGTTTAATGTAATGTAAAACAATACTCAGCAGTAAAACAAAGAAGCTATAATAAAAATATATACAAATTAAAGTTATCACTTTTTAAAATATTCTTTACTGTATAAAATTGAAAAAAATAATCTTAAACATATTCAAAATCAGGTATACATTTCAAGTAAACTATTTTAAGGATATTATGTATATATGTTTCTTAAAACAATTTGTCACATATGTAAAAAAATTCAGAATTAAATAATGAATATAATAATAAAAGTGATGCAATTATAATGTAATACCAGCAGCAGCTGCTGTAAAAATACTTGATAATTCTTCAGTTAATGTTTCATGACGAAATGCAACTCTGATGTTTGGGACATTGGTTTTTGTCACATCATTTCCTGCTACACCTTCCTCAGCATAATTTGCACCTATCCAGGCCTTCTTCATCTGCAGAAAGAACAAATGTAGATATAAATAAATAAGTAAAAATATATTGTGATTAAGAGTAAAACATTCCATATTGAGTCGATTCTAAATGGTGAACTCAATTTACTAGCTTTATATTTCCTGAACATCATTTCCTGCTACACATCCCTCAGCATAATTTGCAGCTACCCAGGTCTTCTTCATCTGCTGATCTATCTAGTAGTAGTTGCTACTAGATCTATGTAGTAGTTGGAAGAGTAGGTCTGTAAGTTTTGAATAACATTTCTAGAGCGCATGTAGTTGCATGAACAACCACTAGAGTGCTTGCGTTGCCATTAATTGTAAGTTGAGAGTAAAATGGCTACAGTGCAAGGTTTTCTGTATTTTTGAGTATGGCAAATCTCAGTCGGCAAATGCAGTGCAGCATGCATTTTGTCTCCGATTTAACATTACTCTCACAAGGTAAAGTATATATATTGTTGGTTTCACCAGTTTGAACAAATGGGGTATGCTTGAAAACTAGGAGGACACTTTTCCTTGTGTTTAATTTTTAGCAATGAAGTGACGTTCCATCTCAGTGGAAAAATGAATGCACACAATGTTTGCATACGAGGTCTATAATATCCCCATGACACTGCAACACAAGAGAGATTCCCCCAAGATTAATGTGCTAGTTAACCTCGCAAGATTAATGCACCATTTTTCCAGAATGTCCTGGACATTCTAACACTGTCAATGCTATCTGAATGAATCTCTAGAACGCTCTAGAAGATGGATAGAACGCATTGGAATGAAGAACTGGCTCTTCAATTCTGGTCTCCAAGTTCACCTGATCTCATGCTATGTGACTTTTTCTTGTCAGGGTTTGTCAAAGATGCAGTTTACATACCACCTCTACCAAAAAATCTGGCAGACCTGCTGAGCTGTAACACACAGCTGCAGTGAATTCAGTAACACAATATATGTTTCCTGGCATGTGGGATGACTTCAGCTTCTGCATAGATGTGTGCCATGCAGCCAGAGAGGGCTAGATTGAAAATTTATGAATTTGTAAACTTTATTGTGAGTATTATCATTTTTTTCTGTTATTGATAGCTTCTCTATTTGTATTCATTTACATTATGTTGTTCAAACATTAATGAAAATTGTTCTGTTTAAAATCATATCACTTTCCAAATCCAGTTTTTGTGTTTTGTTTCTAATTAAAATTGACTCCTCAAATTTGTATTTAATTTTAGATGTTATTTACATCAATTTAAATTCTCAGAATTAAATTCCTACAAAGTTAACTGGAAATTTTTTTTGTTTATTTCTAATAAACTAAGTTATTTTATTCCAAACCTAAAAAAAATGTATTTTCTGACAAAACGTTTTTGTGTTTTACCCCATTTTTCTTAAAACCTAAGTAAGATACTGGTTAGATAAAAAACCATAAGGAAGCACCAAACTTACCCCTTGATTAGTATCCCAAGAATTTTAATACCGATTAATTTCACAGAGGGAGCAGAAAGCAGGGCTAAATGTTTTACAAGCCAAAACTCGCTAACAAACTGTTTTCTAACCTATGTATATGAAGATTTTTTCTTATTTTTGGCAATAGAATCATCTCCCAAGACATTGCTGTGCAATTTGGAATAACTCTGTACTAATATTAATCTTAGATAAGATTAATTAAATTAAAGAAATTAAAAAAAAGATTTTATTTTAGTTGTTTTTCATTCATTTTTAAGTTGAAGTGATTTTTAATTATTTAATATAAATGGAGAGAACCTTTGGATAATTATTTTATGTTAATAGATTATCACGCGGTAGAACTGTCTGGAGGAAGAAGACTGTTGCAAACCAATCCTAGGATTGATTACTAAAAGAAGATAAATAGATTATAATAATAATTTTAGATACATAATAATGATAGTAAGTTGCACTACTTACACAACTGTAATTGCCATAGATAAAATAATAGTTATCCATTCAAAGAATATTACACCAATCGTCCTGATCCTAGGCAAGATTGTGAACTATTAGTTTACCTTGATCACAGACAATACATCAACTGTGGGTTGATCCTTCACTTCATCCATTCTTTCTTGGAGAGATAGAATGGGAATTGGATCATCCATTGCCCTGGCTCCATACAGTGTGTCAAGCTAGTACTGTTTATTAACAAATTGGTAGAAATTTTTATTGCACTTCATAATGGTGGTGACTCTGTAGAACTATTCAGATTTTTTATTTCCTGTCTGAGAATTACGCAAAACGTAAAATAAATAATTGAAATTTATGCAGGTAGTTGAACCTTCTGGGCTATCCTGGACATAACAGTGTAGAAGATGTCAGTCGATTTTTAAATTAACTTTCTTTTACAAGATATCATAGATAAATGTTGATTAACGTAACTTTCGGAAAAGAAATGATTGCTCATTACGGTACTTTTTTGTCCGATTTAGAAGATGTATCAAATATGCCCTATCACATCATGTTTTTAATTTATTACATATTAAATATGCTTAATGTTGCATTAAATGCTACAAATGAGAGGTATGTAAACACAGTGATTGTTATAATAGTCATGTGTAATTTGACATTCATATTATGACTAGTGCTTTAATGTAATAAAATTATAAACAACAAATATTACAACACCACACGAATTAAATAATTAATGAGTCATTTAACTGTCAGTCAGCAATCTTTATTTAAAAATATTGTTTATCTGTTCAATAAAGTTGCTGTTTGTTGAACTTAGAGAGTTAATTAAGTCTTTATGATAGTGTATTTTAATATATAACAATTTTATTATTCTTGATAAAAATCAAGCAGTACTTATTTAAATAATGTTAAGATTTTAAATGTTATTTAATAATTTCAAATCTCAGGTAATTTTGTGATTTGATAAATTTTACTTTCTTTAAATTATGAAGAAGCAAACTACGACCAAATCAAATCTCCAATTTTTTTGAATTGTTTATGGAGAACACCTTACTAAAAATTTAATACAAATCTCACAATTTATGGAAACCATTACGGTCTTGAATTTTGTTAACTATTGTGTGGCCAGGGTACAGGAAAAACTTCTAAAAATAGGTATTTTATTGAAGCAAAACAGACGAAAATAAACAGAAAATCCTACTATTTTTTTTGTACCTAATAAACATTCTTTTTAAAAACAAAACGCTAATTACTGAAAATAATTGTAAAAGAAATAAAAAATTTATAAAACAATATTTTAGTTGTGTATATTGAATAATGTACACAGGTAAAACGAAATAATTACGTAAAAAACTAAACTAAATGTATGTTATTTTAGAAACATTTTTAAAAATTTTATTGTATTGGTTAGCAATACTAATAGCTAGTCAACAATGAAAATTGTATACTTCGTTTGAATCGCCGTCATAAGTTGTCATACAGATGTAAGAAGCGTAGGCGTTATCTTATCGTGGTGAAAAAATGCCGTTTTAGTTTTGTAACGAAGAATATGCCGATTTAATTTTCGTATATAAATTTTTTAACGGAAATTCTTAAGCTGCTTGACGTGATTATCAGGAGAGATTTCCCGGAAGACAGATTCCAAATACGAAAACATTTTCTTCAGTGTATGAGCATTTATGAACGAAAGGGTCATTTCCAACGAGTTCGTTTTCTGTTGAATGCCAAGTAAATCATCGTGTTAATGATGAGCATCGTGTGATTCAGTATATTCAGCGTAATCCAGGAACTAGTACAAGGCGAACTTCAGATCGCAATGGTTTGTGGAAAAAAAAATGTGGCGCATCCTACGGAAAGCGAATCTTTTATCCTTTCCTCTTACAGAAGGTTCAAAATTTGCGGCCAACAGATTTCCCCCAGCGGTTAAACTTCTATCATTGGCTTCTAGACAATGCGCTTTTTTTTTTGATGAACCACTTTTACCAGAACGGAGTCTCATAGAGATTTAGAATTGAATTTAGAATTTTTTTCTAGAATCTTTTAAAATTGAATTCTAAAATAGTCACTTATGGAGCGAAGGCAATCCACATTGTACTGTAGAAACTTATTTCCAACATAGATTTCATATTAATGTTTGATATGGCATTATTTATGACAAAATTCTGGGACTATTTGTTTTCAATGAAAACCTTACGGAGATGTATACGTTCATTTCTTGAAAATTAATTTGCCGGCTCTTGTGGAGGATGCATCTTTACAAACTAGGTTGAAAATGATTTTGCAGCACGATAGTGCAATGCCACATTTTTCTTGAATAGCTAGAAATCGCTTGAATACTAATTTCTTAAACCGGATTGGATGTGGTGGATCAATTAATTGGCCACCACAATCACCTGTCTTGATGCCACTAGATTACTTCATTTGGGGCCATATGAAAATGATATGTAAGTTAATGCTAAAGAAGAGTTGCTAGTTAAAATATGAATTTATATGAAATTTAATTCAATTTAATTGAAATGATCCTGAGATGATACGCATAGGCACCAGAACTATTTTACATCCGGCAGGGTGCTGTGTACGTTGTGAAGGAGGGAATTTCCAACAATTACTGTAATTGAGGTTTATTATCTGTTGACATTTTCATTTCATATATTTTATTTTTTTGTTTTGCTACATTAAAAAAATATTTATTAGGTATAGAAAGAATAATACGATTTTCTGTCTGTTTTTCATCTGTTTCGCTTCAATAAAAAAACGATTTTTAAAAGTTTTTATTTACTTTTTACCGGCTGTATTTACATTAATTTCCTCAGAATTAAATTATCTACAAGTTCTGTTTGTAAATCTTCTGCATTTATTAGTCATTTAATAAAAGTATTTTACTACAAACCTAAAAAAAAAACTAGTTTTTGACATCAAAGTTTGTGTTTTACATCGGATATCTTAAAAACTTACAGTTCTGGGACCTATCTTATCCCATTTCCCAGCTCAAATTATATAAAAAAACACAACTTTACTCCTTATTTGGGTTTCAAAAATTACAGAAGGGTTATTTTTATTATAAGAGATTTCTTAATTCAGTAGAACTTAATGATTTTATTTGTGACTTGTATTTGAATTATTTAAACAGCTAGCACAACTATTAGATTCAATTTGAAGGAATGAAACTTACTGCATAAAAAAATTAACATTTCACTTCATAGAAATAAAAAAAAAATTGTTAATTTTTTTATTAATGATTTAATTTTCCCTGATGTATTTAATAATTTTCAACATATTTGTATTATTTATATTCTGATGATTAGTAGTTATTAATAGTTATGTCAAAGCAAGTTTAAAAGCAGGGTTATTTTGTATCATGAATAAACATTTTTCCTTAATAGTAACTCAAGCTCTTGGAATGAAGGAAGAATATTAAAGTATGTCATTCATTTTAAAAACCATCTACGAGGTGTGTGAGAAAAGATTGGTAACACTGCGAGCGATCTGGCAACGCTGTGTCTACCGGTCCGTGCTAGACCGGTTTGTTCATCCCTTCCACATTGCTCAGTACGAGTTTCAACTTTTCAGCCAATACATTATTTTTGACAGCGCCATCAGTAAAGTTGTGTTTTTGTTGTATGATACGAAAATGGATCATCGGAATTTAGAGCAAAGTTGTGCAATCAAGTTTTGTGTTAAACTTGGGGAATCCGCGAGTGTGATCTTTGAAAAGTTGAAACAGGCCTATGGGGAACATTGCTTATCAAGAGCAAAAGTTTTCCGGTGGCACAAATCATTTTTTGAAGGCCGAGAACACGTTGAAGATCAACCTCGCTCAGGGAGATCAACTTCAAAATCTGACGAAAACGTTTAGCATGTGAGATCAGACCGTCGTTTAACAATAAGGGTGATAAGTGAATAGTTAAATTTAAAAACTTTCACCGTACATCAAATTTTGACACACGATTTGGACATGCGAAATTAGTGCCGAAAAACCTCACAAAGGAACAGAAGTACAATCGAAGAAACGTGTGCGTTGATCTTCTTGAGAGGATTGACAATGACCAAGAGTTATTCAATCGTGTGATCACAGGTGATGAATCCTGGATGATATTTGAGTACGATCCTGAAACAAAGCGAGGAGTGGTACACTCCATCATCTCCTTGACCTAAAAAATGTCGAATGAGTAAATCAAAGATCAAAACCGTGCTGATTTGATTTTTTGACAGTAGGGGTATCGTGCAAAAAGAATTGTTTCTCCAGGACAAACTGTCAACCAAGTGTTTTCCTGAAAGGCTCAGGAAAAGAGTGATTTGCGTGAGACCAGACACTGCAGACAAGTGGATGCTTCATCATGACAATGCCCTGTGTCACACTGCCATTTCCATCAGGGAATTTTTGACCTCAAAACGCATTCCTACGGCTCCTCAACCCCCCCCCCCTATTCACCTGATTTGAGTCCTTGTGACTTTTTCCTTTTCCCGACATTGAAACATGTCTTAAAAGGACGTCATTTTGAAACTCTGGAGAACATTCAAAAGACTGTGACCAACCAGTTAAAAGCCCTACCAGTTGATGCCTTCCAGCGCTGCTACCAGGAGTGGGAAGAACGACTCCACCGGTGTATAGCTGCCCAAGGGAACTACTTTGAAGGGGATAATATTGTTGTTTGAAAAAATAAAAACTTTGGTAAGTAAAAAGTCAGTCTCATTACTTTTCTCACACACCTTATAGTTGAAAATTTTGAGCATATCTGTGGCAACCTTAAAGTTATTGATTTTAACACAGTGTGTTTACAAATTGTTTTGTTTAAGGGATAATTGAATAACTAATTAATATTATTTGTTAAAAAGGGGCAACAAAATGAGATAATTTCACTCCTGGACTTCAAAATGTCATGTAGATTTTGAGAGTTCTCTCATTTATTTGTACCTTTCTTTAGTATGTGTTGTAAAGCCTATTCAGTCTTATTTCTCCAAGAATCACGCTAATTCAAACTGTTTATCATCAATCAGTCAGTATACAATCTATTGTTATTTGGTCAACTCTATTTAGCTCTATCAAATTTACGATAATATCTAATAAAATCATCATCAATTTCTTTTTCCTTCTGTAGTATTTCGTAGAATACTTTCTCCTCTGAAATTTTTCTATATATTCCTGCCATTTATTAGCTCTTTCTTCTTTATTTAATAAAGGTTTTCCATTTGATGCAAATACCCAAAGTTTTCTTTTATTTTTCTCTGTGCTAAAATTTAGCACAGAGAAATGTGTAGGCTGTAAAGGTAGATAAATTATCTACCTTTATAGCCTACACATTTCCCTATCTTGTTAAATCTCTTGACTGTTCTTACTTTGTTACTTTGCACTTGCTAGTTTTCATTTTTTTATAGGTCAGTATAATTTTCTGCCTTAATCATATTTATATTTTTATACTTCTTGCTTAATCCGTTAGTTTTATTGTGTGTATTGGTATTCATTTTTTCCTATCTACTGTTACTTTTGTACCTAAATTTCTCTACAGCTTTAATTATTTCATTTTTTGACTTTTTAATTATTTCCTTTTTTTCTGTTCAGTTGTTCTAGACTTTTACCTGTTAGTTGTTCAAATTAAAATTTTATGCCACTCTTTTAGCCTGTCATTGTATTCAAACTATTTTTTTAATATTTTAATTTAATTTTTTGAACTTCAATCTGTAGTTTTCAATTCTGCTCCTGCGAGTATTTAAAGGTTGTAATATGGTCCCAAAATCCCTACCTAGTTATTATTTGATCTATTTGATATTTTCCTCTATCTCCTGATCTGATCCATATTTAAGACATATTTTCTTCATACATATTCTTTCATCATAAGTATTTTATTTTTCATATTTATATATTTTCTGTCTTTTCATCTTCTGCGGAAAAGGTTGGCATATAAATTGGGACTAATATACTAAGCTTGAGCTTTGAATTTATCCTGACTACAATAGTTCTTTTGTGGTGTTTCAAGTACATGCTCTTTATCCTATATTCTTATTCATTATTACTTCCACTTTGCATTTACATTTTTTGAATTTGTATTATAAATTCCAAACCAAAGGTTTCTGAGTAGTCCCCAAATATCTGAACAGGGAATATTTTTTTACTTCAAAAATATTTTAATCAAGGGCCATCATTATATATATTTTTTAATAAAAAAAAGCAAAGGAATAAAGAAAAAATTGCTTAAAAATATAAAATTAACTTTCCACAGATTTCAGCTACATAGAACTCAAAGACTAAAATAGATAAGATTGTTGTTCAGGTACACCTATAAGTAATTAAATGCAACTTCAAGAACTACTGAATGGGCTGCTACCCATTTTCAGAATTATTTTTATCCCTGGTTTTTTCACATATACCCATCTATTATAGTATGGTTACCTGATCTCAAAGGAATATTACCTTTCATGTTCTTAAAATTATCAAAGAGGAACTAGTACATAATAAAAATCCAAATTCAACTATTGCTAATTTTCTGATTCCAGATGAAAAAAAATTGCTTAGTTGTAATATGACTGCTGGTATTTGTCAGTTATAATAAAAATAAAGAAAGAAGCTGAGAAAAAATTGGCCAGTGGAGAGACATCATGATGTTTCAGCACTCCAGAAAAGATAAGAGAAAAAAACTTCCAAATGATTTTGATAAATCAACAACTAGAAGAATCATACATCTTTTAATCTAACACTGTCCCTACTGTAAACACAATACAATGTATAATTGAGAATGATCTAGGCTGAAAGAGGATTACGAATAATTTTACATGCTAAGGATTTATCCTGATTCCATAGGGGAAAGACAACCTCCATGTGACTGTTTCGGTCGCTATGTCATCCCCTCCATAACTAGCCCTTACGGGCTTTACCGGAAGTCATCTTCAATACCTTGGAATTGACATCTTTCAGTCAAGCCTCAGGCAGGAAGCCACCAATACGAATACTACAAGTGACATTCCTTCGGTGTACTACTTACTATCATAAACTCATAAACAAAACACATCTTGCCAATTCTTAAACAGGACTGAATGGAATACATGGTAATGAAGGAACTGAAATACCTACCCAAAATAGGCAAAAGTGAGTTTAGCACACACACAAAAAAAATAAAACAAAAATTAACAACACTCTAAAAACAATAACTGTAACACTTACTAAACAAAAAACAAAATCAACAGCAAAACATAAATAATATAACACAACAAAACCTACAGCGGAAAACCCAAGCACAACCCTAAACCTCCTCAGTAATCCTTTCCTTTGCAAGATAAGTTATAAAACTTTACATAATCGCCCATTCGGTACGGTTCCTCCAATTAGCACGAAGATATAACGCCGATCCGATTGTATCGGGCCGGGAAATAGTCTCCGTGCGCATCAGCTCGTATTTCGCACATTGATATAACTTATGGTAAGCGTCATCTAGCTGGCCACATTGCGGACACATTCTGTAGTCTACCAGGTCGAATTTCTACAGTCTCCCCGAAAAGTGTCATGGCCATTAAGAAATTGCGTCTAGTACTTATTATGTACCCAAAAGGCGTCCCGGAAACCAACAACATTTGGGAAGAGTTCATGCGTATAACGCCCACCTGCTGCCTCATCCCATCTGGCCTGCCATGTTGTTCAGTCTCTCGAATTTTCTCTTAAGTCAGCTCACCGGATTTCTTTGCAACATAACGCTGTTGCTTCTCTGATGCAATCAAATCTATCGGTTTCACGTCTGCAATCACCAAGATCGCCTTCCGTGAAATTGTACGGTAACTACCGTTAACAATAAGGCGATGACCCCTAAATAAAATATCTCGATAGCTTTTAAATTTTTGCCAATCTGCCCAAACAGGCGCCGCATACAGCATAATAGCCTCGCACATGCCGTTATACAGGATACACAGAGTCTTAAAAATTAAGACCCCAATCAGCATTTACCACACGTTGAATACCAAAGAAGGCATTACAGGCCTATCCCGCGACGTATAGAAGGTGCTTCTTAAATTGCAATTTCTCATCAACACCCCGAGGTACGTTTGAACCTGAACATACTTTATACGCTGGCTTGTCATCGAAACACGGGCTAGCCGACTTACTGCCAAACGGCCTTTAAGGAACATCATCGTGGTCTTCTCCGGGCAAAACCACATCTTATGTCGATGACCTCACAGCTCAAGTATTCTGCAAGCCTGAGTGGCCCGGAGTTCAACCTCCCCTGGGCATCCTCCGACCAGCAGGTGCCCATCGTTAGCATAAATCACGATGCGTCAACCGCTAGGCAACCTCAGCCAAGAAGAGAATCAAACTTCACCACCTACAACAAAGTATCCAACACGCTGCCCTGAGGACAACCCTTGGACAGCGTCTTGCCTATCTCATGGCTACCCTCGGGAGCAGAACATCCCGATGACTGAAGTTACTTTGCATAACCTGCTATTCACTCACAGTACATTTTCTCTTCTGGAGTTGAAAAATGGCAAAGGGCCACCATAGATTGTTAAATGCCCTGGAAATATGCAGGAAAATTCCCAGGGCGTATTCCTTGCTGGATCTAACCACACTCATCACACGAAGTATGGCGTCCTCAGTACTATTTCCGGGACGAAACCCTACTGCTTCTCCTTCAATAATCCCTGCGAGGTCAGTCTCTCATTTATACGCAGGAACAAAACTCTTTCAAAGACCTTACAGTAATCGGAAGTAACGTCAGAGGCTTATACGACCAACTAACAGCAGGATCCTTGTCGCAACCTTTAACAGTTTCAAAATCCCCTTTTTCACACATTGTTGTATGGAGAAGTAATCTCCAAACAAAAATTTATTAACACGTGTAACAACTCTTACACTCACCCAACCGAGCCAAAAAGAAACTCCGCCGTTATTCCATCAATACCTGAGGCCTTACCCCCACCTAAACTACAGACAGCTTGATGCACCTGGGCCTCAGTAAGCTCCAAGGATCGGCACTCCCACGAAACTTCTGGGAGTGATCTCCCGCCGCACCCGCAGGTGGTATGCGGTCTCTCCAGCTTCAAATCGTTAAGTATTCTGTGTAAAATTTCAGACGTGTCTGAAATTACATCAAGCCAGGTCGAGAGAGCGGACAGAAGAACGTTCTTTCGTCGTTTGTGTCCCAAGACTCTTTATACCACTCCATGGATCCTTGTTCCCTTGCTCATGCACAAAGGAACGCCAGGAATCTCTCTTCGTAGTCCGAACTTTATGGAAATAATGAGATCTCAGATCTCCACATTCAGCAAGGTCTGCCCGCCGTTCCGTATCACCCTCACCCTAAGATGCTCTTGGATAAACGACAGACAACCCTTTTTAAGGCCGATAATTCCCTACTCCATCATGATGAAAGCCTCTCTCGACCAGAACTACGGGGAAATTGAACACTCGACAGCATCAATGAAAGCCGCTGACAAACCTTCTGCCAGGTCCTCTAAATCCAAGACATCTAGACTCCGATCCAAAACACAAAGTCTAGCCGAAAGAAAGTCAACAAATTTTTTCCAATCCGCATACCGTGCTGCAGGAAACGACCCTGCTGAACTGGAACGTTACATCGGTAGCGCTCACTCAAGCAATTTAGCAATTTCATAAACAATCAATTGATGATCACTTGAGCAATTATCAACTATTTTCCAATTACAAACATTGGCAAGAATAAACTTAGCAATGGTAATGTCGATGTTCGTTCCACCAAATAACCGACACCTACACCATACCTGTGTAGGTGGGCAACTCACCAGGTACATTAAATACCTGTAGACCATGTTGGACTGAAGTCCCTCTATTACGAGGGTCTCTAAATTAAAGACCGCTGGGAAATTTCTGTTCTTAAGGATGGCGAACTTGTGTCGTTCATGGACACGTTAGTAATATACACACTGCATTGTTGTTTGTGAGTTGTCGCGTTGTAGTATCTTTGATAACGTGTGAGTTACTACGTTATAAAATGAAAAGGAAAATTGATGTTGCCGCCGACTGTGAAATACGTGGTCATACTTCTTTAAACCATCAAAACATTAAGCCGGCTGAAATTCATGGGCAGTTGCTGTGTACAGTGATAATGTAATGAATGAAAGATACGTTCAAAAATGGTGTTGAAAGGTTTAGAAATAACAGAATTATGTGCACGATGAAGAACATTCGAGGAGACCAACGATAATCACCAAGGACTTGTTAAAACGCATCTATGATGAAATCAGAAAAGATCGTCGTTCAACGATTTCCGACCTGGCCCTTCTTTTTCCTGATGTTTCAAGAGCTGTTATTAGTCATATTCTTCATTACAAATTCATGCTTCAGAAAGGTTTGGGCACGTTGGGTGCCACACGTCTTAACTGAGCATCACAAAAAAATCTGAATTGAATCTGCTTTGGAATTTTGATGTGCTACACAGAAAAAGGTGATGAGTGCAACAATATGCAGCTGATTAAAGACACAATCAAATTCCCTTCTGCACACAACAGTGGACATACATTCAGAGCCACAGTATAACCTCTTCCAATGAGAAAAACCTGGCAAATCACGAGAGACAGTATATGGATGCTGCAGCATCCATATACTTTCTACATATACTCATATACTCGTATACTCTTTATATACTCTCTACGCAATGCAATCTCACCTAGTTCAATTGGCCCTTTAACTGACCAGATTTAACCATCTAATGATAATGAACTGTAATACATATCAAGAGCTCTCAAATAACAACCACAGTCTTTGCTATTCACATTGTGCTTGTGATTCTTCTAAAGACATTTAAAATTTACACAAGTCGACTCTCTGACTTCTTTGGACACTCGTCTTCCTTGTGTCCTTCATTCTCACAATGTGCACAAACTACAGGATGATTACAGAACATTTCCCTATGACCATAGTTGTAGCACTTAAAGGATATCTAAATACTCTGGATATCTAAATACTCTTCGACTCTACAAGAAGAAAATTCTACAAATATCCTGCCTTCTACAATGAAGCTGTTGAAAGGACTAACCTCAAAAATTCCATGGTAGCGCTCTGGCTCGTGCCTACCCGATTTAAATAGCAACTGACATTCATACTTGAATGAGTCTGAATGTCTCAGATGGGTGAAACCCATCTGAGTGTTTCGTTCTCTAATTAGAGTCATCAACTCATCCTCAGATAGTTGTTGATCTATATCATAAACAATCACTCTTGGATGCCTCTTGTTTTTAGGGTTGACTTTCATGTTGAATTAAGTGAGTCAGAGATGACCTGAGCAGTATCTTTGTTCAGCAATAACAAGTAACCCCTTTTTTGTTTCTTTGATGTTCTGAATTTTCAGGCTTGACTACTTTTTTCAAAGGATGGCCTGAAACTTGTCCATCTCTTTGCTTGTCTTTGTAGTTACCACCCTCTTTTAGGTTAACAAACACAAACTCAGGCTACTTCTGGGATAGACTAGCCTCCCGTTTCTCTTACAGTACCTCAGTACAATTTACACTGAGGGAGTCCCAGCTACAGAATCGAAGGAAGTGGAGCAGGAACTAAGGATTCACTTAGGATTTATGTGAAATACATTACGTAATAGAAAAATATTAATATAACATATACAAATAAAAAAAATTAATATTAAAAATTAAAAGACTAACCCGCTGGGTTAGTCCTGTGATTAAACTTGTCATCGCAAAATCAGCTGATTTTCGAAGTTGAGTGTTCTAAGGTTTGAGGTAAAGGCAGCTGCTTTTATATGAATTTGAATGCTAGACAGTGGATACTGATGTTTTTTGGTGGTTGGGTTTCAATTAACCACATGTTTCAGGAGTGGTCTGCCCGAGTCTGTTAAAGATTACACATTTATTGGTATATTTACATTCCAGACTGGACACAGATGCCTTGGCATCTCAGCAGAGTACTGTTGACATCATGTCACTGTGCTGTTAAAACTCTGTAACTTGGTGTACATAAATAAATGGAGAAATAAGCCAAAATTGAAAAACCCATTTCATCATCAGGTGATCTATCAGCTATACTAAAGAAAAGGATTGATGAGGTAAAAATTGCAACAGCAAATAAATTTGATTTACTTTTATAAAATCTTTAATAATTCACACAATCTTTGAAGATGTAAACATCTATGTTTAACTTAATCTTAATTCTTTTTAGCAAATGATATTATATAAAAATTGTCAAACATGATTAATTCAAGATGGATTAATTCAACCGTGTGATCAGTAGCAACAATTGTTAAGATAGAACATCTGGACTGGAGTGTATAGTAAGATTAAAATAGCTTAAGAACAGAAATTCATGCCTATCAATCTTAGAAACATAAATTTATTGAAATAAAGGAATAGATTAGATGTGGAATCAGAATAATTCTATGTAACATTATCATATCTAAAATATTACAATCAAAACAATGTTATTTTTAAACTAGGGTATATTACTAATGGTTTTGCGTTATAATTATTCTAAATTTATTAACCAAATATTAATGTCATTAAAATAAATATGGTCAAATGAATATAGACAAGAAATTTATTATATTATACAACTAATTTTAATTAAATTATTTTTACCTTAGGAGAAAATCCACTCATGAGTACACTGTTACGTCCTAATTCACACATATCACAAGAAGTTAATTTCCATACTTGAGCAGCAATGCTATATTCTTCCATTAATGGTTCCTATAACAATTTTCTAACTTACTTAGAAAAAAAGATTAGTTTGTTAAGTAAATTTTTATTTAGGGATCAATTTGTGTTGCTGGAATTGATGGAAAATTTTTGATACAAATTTTTCAAATTACATTTTGATTTGAGCCAATGTTGACTACTGAATTAAAGATGGAAACTTCTGGAACTACGAATTTAGTTTTATGGTTAGTGGAATCTATTCTGCCTACCCTAGAATTTTCACCAATTTTCTAAGCATGATGGTTAAGCCATTCAGAAATAGAACTACTCCAGTTGGTAACAATTTTCCTTCTGGAAAATCCACAGTTACTAAATGCACAGATGGGTACAAATTCTAGAGAGCCCAACCACTTGCTTCTGAGGAGTTAGTCTCTTGGAAAACCCTCAAAATTTTAATAGAATTTCAAACAGACCACATCTCGTAAACATTTCAAAGAAATAACGCATATTCAATGTTCACTCCTTTTGGAAGCCCAAAAGGAGTGAACATAGATTCGAATCATTATTTAATAGAATAAAAGTTAAGTTTACCCCTAATAGAAATTGAGAAACTCTCCAAAGAATATAGTAATATCAAACAGAAGAATTAAAATAAAGAAAAATACCTTCAAGAAATTAAAATGTTGAATTTTCCTGTTTGTTCATAAATAATTCTAAGAATCAAAGAAGCAGCAGAAAAGAATAATTCTAGCCACAAAAAAAATGTACATGAGGGAACAAAAGCTGCGAAGAAGCTCTTCTTAAAAGATCTGAACTCTGGGAAATGTGGAACTTACATAGAATCCAGAAGGCTTCAGGAACATCAAACAAAAGATAAAGAAAAGAGCAAAAAGACAAACAAAATCAAAAGAGATTTCAGGAAATAACAGCTAAACAAAATCAAAAGAGATTTCAGGAAATAACAGCTAAACAAAATCAAGGAAGACTTCAAAAAAGACTAACACACAAATTTTCTACCAAACATTTAAATCCAAATTAGAAGGTTACTAAGCTTCGGAGTCTATGTTTTAAAGATGAAAATAAGAAGTTAATCCTTTTACAAGGAATCCATAGGAAAGAAAAGAGATTTTTAAGGAGAATATTTGGTCCTGTAAAATATGACACACTTAATTCTACCTTTATGAAATGCTATCAGATATTTAAAGAAATAATGTATGAGAGGAGATTGGCTTTCTTAGTGCACATTTTGGGGATACGTGATAATATTATTTCAAAGAAAATTCTCTTCTTTTCTCAAGAAAATAAAAACAAAGTGTATATTATTATAAAGTTAAGAAAGACTTAAAAAAGCACAAAAAGAAATTCTTAACTTAAAATAATCTGGAATTAAACAAGAAAAAATTTAAACAAATCTTGGAAAGGAGAAGGATTTTCTTTGAAGAAGCAGCTCCAAAACAAATAAAGAAGTAGTAACAGAAAGATTCTGGGAAAAGGTCAGTGGAGGACTTAAGTACTGGTAGGATAGGAAGGAGATGGATGCTAAGAAAAGTGTTAAATGTGGTCCATAGTTGGGCAAATAAGGCGGGGAAATTATATTTCTTTACTATTTACACTGATTTGATGGTCTGGGTGTCGAGGAGGAATCAAGGTTCAAATAGAAATAAAGTAATAGTTAATTTTTTAACCAACTACTAATTTACTTTCTTATAGTTTAATTGAATTTAGTGCTCAAGAACTTTGGTAATTGTAGATTGATAAACAGCACATTACTTCTCAGGAATTATTAATGTGAGTCTAGAAAAAATCCAATGGCTTACTACTGCAACATGAATTTACAAGTAAATATTTTTAGTGTCCACCATTCTATGTCAACATGTATTTGGAAGATATAAAAATAACACTTTTCTAATAGTCAGTTATTTTTCTTATTTTGAGGAACTGAAGCATAAAACACACTAAAAGCCAGTTCAACAGTTAAATAGATAAATCAAGTTAGATAGTTCAACAGTTAAATTTCAGGTTAATTACTACTGAGATAGCAATATTAATGCTCATAGTCTACTGAAAGTAATCTACCCTAACTGAATTAAACTTATCTTGCAAGATCATAAAATCAGAACAACTTATTGGAAATAACAGTTGCTAGTGCCATCAGAATCAATTATATATTTCCATTTAATAATGTTATAGGCATAAAACTCAATCAAATTTGCTAGCGATATACTAGATCAAAATGAATAAAACCATTCTGGTTATCATAATGTAAGAGTGAAGGCATATTGCAAACAAGCCAAAATAGTTTTGCTTTGACAATGATTCGGGAAAGTAAATTCATTGATTTTTATCTGTTTTTTTTTTAACAAATATAAATTATGTAGTACTAATCATGACAAAACTAGTCATGGACAACTAGGCACAACAAGAAAATTATGCCAATAGAATGAATGTTTACTGCCAAAACTGTAACTTAGGCAATCTGACTTGAAACACCAGCCACTGCCAAAAATGGTTCAGTACTCCCACTAATAAAAATTATACCACAGGAAAATAACAAGTTTACTAAGGAGATTGATAGTAACATTTTTTCTGTTGTGATTTTCACTGATTACAGTCATGTATCAACATGTTAGACTAAAAAAAATGTAAGTGATATTCAGCCTTAGAAATGACATAATTAGTAAAAATAAACTTAATTAGCATTGGTAAACATTACAATTACTGTCACAAAAAATCAATGTTTATGCCTCATAAGCTTTGCATGTGTCCCAACCATAAGAAAGTTTGTGACAAACAATGTAAAAAAAACAATTAAATGTACACTTTTCTGTGAGACATAGTGGACTATTTATATAAACAATACTACCAGATACATTACTGAAAAAGGAAAATTTGGATTACTAAAGCTGACAGATAATAAATAGTATCTCTTGAAAAGGTCTCTGTAATGGTTTAGAATAAGTTTTTTTTTTTAATTTTACAATTTACTGAGAGAATTACAAACAGATTTTGTATTTACTGTTTATATATATATATATATATATATATATATATATATAGATAGATACGTACACAAATACAGATAGATTGCAATTATGTATGTAATGAAATGATGAGAAGTTAATAAATGTATATGATAAGTTGTGCAACTTAGGGCAGTATTTACTTGCACAACATTATACCTTATCACTGCTGCTGTTAGAAACAGTAAATGACAATTCCATAGACTTTTGGTAGAGAAGCTCTAACGAGAATTCACTTAGAATACATGTTCTGAAGTGTATTATGACTCTTTACTGAGTGAAACACTTTATTTAGTATTTCCTATTTATTTATTTGCCCTTTAAAAAAAATTACAGACCCATTTAAAGTCACATATTTTTATGAAAAGTTAACATTTTTTTAATAATAATGTCATATGAAACGAGATATTTATCTTTATAAACGTTATTAACATATATAACAAGAAGCGGTAGTGTTTCTACCTTATATCTGGTAAAGTTTGAATTGAGTCTCTGTCAAGCTTGACATTTTTGTACACAATAAAAAAATCATCTATCATCAACAGCTTTACTGAGGTGGTTAGTGTGGTTAATCTATAGTTGCTTAAACAGTAAATAAATAAACCCACCGGGTTGGTCTAGTGGTTAACGCGTCTTCCCAAATCAGCTGATTTGGAAGTCAAGAGTTACAGCGTTCAAGTCCTAGTAAAGCCAGTTATTTTTACACGGATTTGAATACTAGATCGTGGATACCGGTGTTCTTTGGTGGTTGGGTTTCAATTAACCACACATCTCAGGAATGGTCGAACTGAGAATGTACAAGACTACACTTCATTTACACTCATACATATCATCCTCATTCATCCTCTGAAGAATTATCTAAACGGTAGTTACCGGAGGCTAAACAGGAAAAAGAAAGGAAGGAAACAGTAAATAAATAATAAAGATGTAATTAAAGGCATTTTTTAAATTTAATATCATAAACTTCAAGAAATGTTTATATTTCTATGTGACCATGTTTCTCTGATGATAAAGAATGAATAAACTATTTTAGAAAATATAAAATTACTAAATAGTTTCTCCTACTGACTATAAACAGTGTTTTTATTATATTGTAACAATATATATTGTATCGTAACAATATATATTACATTGTTACTATCACTGGTATTAATGATGCTCACTGCATAGTCAATTCCTATAGTGAAAAAGTAAAGCTGTCACTTATAATGCTGAATATCAACTGAATTTTTGTGGAATTAGCATATTGATGTGTAGAGACTAATAGAATCAGTGATACTAAGGGGTTGCACAGAGATTGTAACTCTTAGGATTACTCATTTTTTATGCTTTTGTTATTTTTGAACAATAAAAATAAAATACTAGATATACTAATATCAATACTCCTTTTTATCTTTTCAGTAACATACATTTCTCATTAAAAAGCAAAACAAAATGTTATTCTTTTTTTTTAGTACTATTTCAATATTATTATATGACTAATTTTCAAATTTATTTTACTTTGTTTTCCAAAGGATTTTAGTTAATTACCTTTTTTAGTGTAGTATTTACACTAGTATTTAGAACTGACCTTTTAACTGTTTTAAGATAGTACCATTGGCTACATATTCTATGGAGTAAGGAGATGATAATTTATTCTGAAAGTCCTTTAGAAGAAAAAGTTCCATTATTTTGAAAGAAGAGTTGTTTAGTATTTAATAATTCTAATATGTGGAATTATATTGGTTTTACTAAACCTCTTTTAAAATATTGTGTACATCTAATTAAAAACTACATGAAATATTTATAAATGTAAAATTTACCTTAGTGTAATGAAACTGTAGTGGATCATCAGTAGATAAACTAATAAAGAGTCCTCTGGCTAAAAAATCTGGTAATGGATTTTTATGATACTGTAAGAATAATGAATTATTTCCCACAGGAGACATAGCAATTCCTACTTGGGCTAAATAATAAAGATACTGCATCACCTGATTCTAAAAAAAGATAAATTATCTACATAATCTTCATGAAGTTATTTTTCATTAACATTTTTGCAGTCATATACGATAATTTTAAATGATTAACTATGACTGGTGTGCTATCAGAATTTTTCTTAATCAGTTTACTTGTGTAAATTCATTCATGTATAATAGCAACAAAACTTCTGAAATGATCATTGGATATTTAAGTATCAAATGATGATTAATAGAGAAAGTTGTGGGTTTTTTTAATAAACACATATAAAAATATGGAATTTAATGATAGAAAATCACCTAAGTTGGGAATTCATAACTGTAATAGATCTTTTTTGAGAGGGGAAACAAATTAAAGATCATCAAGATGTAATACTAGCATGTAATACTTCTTATTTGTTACTTATATCACTAATATTTAATAACAATGTAACTTACTTATGATGTAGTAAATGAACATTAAATTTACGCTCATTTATTTTTTCCTGTAGTTTCAACAACAATTACAAATAGTTTAACTCACAAATTATTTTGTGTTGATCAATTTTTTTATTACAATTATTCTTTAAAAATTCTATATTTACTGCTAATAAGACTGATTACTAGTTTTTTCTAAAATGTTTGTATACTTTCTTAAAAAAAGAAATTCACAAGCTTTTCTATACAACAATATTCATTTTTTATTTCAACTAATTTATTTGCATTTTGTCGTCTTTTAAAACTAATTACATCTAAGTATGTTTAATTTTTAATTAAATTTCTTGTAGAAATGTATCTAACTGAAAAAGACTTTTGACACTTATTCATACAGGAGTAACAAATACTATAACTTTAGTTTCAATTATTCTATGGTAGGTCTTTGAAAATATCACTTGTGAATAAAGGGAAGGGAGCATCTGAAATACACATTTAGTAATTTTCTTTCTAAGCAGTGCTACTTAGAATTAACTTGACATTTTATCAGTAGAGTAATAGATTGAATTTTTACTAGAACCAAGGATTCTCAAGATTTACTCCTAAGTATCCTTTTTATCCTTTTAATTAGTAGCAATTTTAAAAATGGATATGCATACTTAGAATAAATGTAATACTACTTGTGCAGATTACTTTTTAGTAATATGGACCATCTTTTTATATTTAATGGTCAACAAGTTTCTCTTTCAAAGCCTGCTTTTGAATTGAAACTACAGATTCAATTTCAGTTTGTTTTGCAGCTCAAAAATTGATGATGGTTGTATTCTACAAAAAATAACCTCGTTTTCCCATTCAAGTTTATTGAAGAAATTATCATAAATATATCATTCATCTGCTTCATCAATGATTTTATTTTCACTACAAGCAATCTTTACAGAATACTGGAGTTTTAGTAACAAAACTGGAACACTAATACAATCACATGACCACCATGTGGTATGAAACACACTGTGTAAACAGTGGGTTGTTTACATATAGCACTTGATAATGATAAGAATGGATTTTCATAACATGATTTTCTTTAGTATATTGTTTTATATAGATTTTATATACCGGTATGAGAAATGATTCATTTTAAAGCCATTAAAATAACAATCATGGTTGTGAAAAATATTTGAAGATGAGTAACCATGACAGTAGGCTATCTATATTGCAACTTTTGTTAAGTGTTGTATACATGTGATACAAGTCCTCAAAAGGTTTATATGAATATTTCCATTCACATCAAGAAGTGATTCTAGCAACTAACAATATCAATCAATATATCAGTTAATCATAGCCAACAATACTAGTATGCCAGTGAACTAGCTTAGAAAATAAAATGTAAATTATACGCATTTCAATGAAAACTATAAATGATTTATAAATATAACATATATTATGAATTATAAATATTTTATAAATGAAATACATAATTGAATAATAAAAATCAGTAGCAGTTATTATTACTTAAGTTTATACACATATATCATCCCTCTATCAATGAGATATATTGGTGAATGAAGTATACACTTTGATAATTTTATTCAAATGATAAAATAATATTAAAAAAATCTTATGTGTACACCACATGACCTCCTTCTACACCTATTAAATTACATATACACATTTTTAAAAATAAATAAAATGATATTTCACTAATAACTTCTGATTTTTTCATATTTTTTTTATTGTTATTATTGAATTACTATTTATTGTAAACATTTTTTTACAATCAAAGGTTAATAATAATTATTGATAAATCAACATATTAAAATTTAAAAAAGGAAAATGGAAAAAAGGAAGAAAATGTTGCAAACAAAGAAAAAATAAAAAGATTAACAGAAGATGATAAATATAAAGAGGAAGAAAATGTTAAGACCAAGGAAAGGATAAAAAGATTAAGAGAGGATGATGAATATAAAGAGAGAGAAAATTTGAAAACTAGAGAACGTGTACCCAAATTAAGATCAGAAGAATCATATCAAATCAAAGAACGAGTAAATGATCAAAACACAAAGCAAATGAATGGCAGCAAAACACAAATAAATGAAGTGATGAGCAACTCCGACTTAGGGAGAAAATTGTCTGACAATATCAGAGGCGTAACTGAAAGATGAGAATTTTTTGTAATTTATTCGTATTAAACATCGGTCATGCATGCCTCACTGTATATCTTGTTCTTGTGAGGGCTTATTTTTTAGTCACGCTGTAGTTAACTTTAATGAAGATAAAATTAAACAGAAATTCCAGAATAATTAAATAAAATTAAGCAGAAATTAAACTAGAAAATCCAAAAATAATATGATTCTAAATTATAATTTTCAATTAATATTAAATAATCAGATGTATTACCAAATCTATTACATACACACATATGTAGTTGCTCCAGCGAATCTACGAGCTTGTGACGTCACGCGCTGTCATCTCATATTATTGTTTTCTAAAACATTATTTTTGCGCGTAATTATTATTTTTATTTCTTTTTTTGACTTACAAACATTACGGGCGCCCAAACAATACATTTAAGTTGTCGTGTATTCGATTCTTTCCACTTGCATTGATTACATGTATAAAATTCTTAATGACCCAATCTTGTAAACAATAACTTAACTTATAACTTAGTCTTAACCATTGACTAATGCTCTGATTGGTATTATGTACAGGCCTATAAAAATTTATACATGCAGTTAGAAATTATGTCTTTCGTTACGATTATATTTAGATCCGTCGTTCATAGTACACAATGTGTGTATAAAGAAATAAACTTTAGTCCAGTTTATATCATGTTCAGTGAAGGTATTCGGATACCATTTTGTGCGGTCATATTATTTTATAATTACTCATTGTTTTTCGCAAATTTTTTGTAATATATTATTTTTTGTTTTATTTTTGTTTGTGTATTAGTGTGGTTTGTTATGACAGAATTTAAATCCATAGTTAAGAAAAAAACTTAGGAGTCAAGCACGTGAAATTATCAATAATGTTTATGATTTTATGAAAAAAAAAGCTCTAAAAGTAAGTAAATTAACCGATGACAAACAAATAATTGGCATTCAAAAGTGCAAAGAAAGAACTGCTGCTGCTTGTGGAATATCAAGAACACAGGTTCAAAAACTAAGAAAAGAAAAAAGGACATGATTCTTCAATTAACATCCCAATAGTGTTCTTTCAGCACGCCAAAAACATGCAAATGACGTTAGAAACCTGTCAGTGGACTGGACAGTTTTGATTAAGGTGTAGTTAAAAGAATAGTTAATGAATTTCATTCAAAGAAGATTGGATTACAGATTATATTGATTTTAAAGGCAGTGAATTAACTTTAACTGTTATTTTGAAAGAGTTGGGTTTCAAATGGTATAAAACTGAAAATAACAGAAAAATTTTAATTGAAAAATCCGATATCAGATGGAAGATAACTGAATATTTGCAGGCAATGGCTAAGTACAGACAAAATAATGCTACAATTGTTTATTTGGATGAAACGTACGTTTTAAGTTCCCATTGTTCGACAAAGTTGTGGTCTGATGGTAGGACTTCATGTGCCAATTAATAAAGAAGACCGTTTAATAGTAATTCATGCTGGAGGAGAAATCGGTTTTATTCCGAACGCATTACTAACTTGGAAAGCCAGTTTGAAAAGTGGCGACTACCATGACAACATGAATACAGACAATTTCATGAAATGGGCGCGTGAAAAATTGATTCCAAATCTTCCACCAATGTCAGTAGTAGTTGTTGATAATGCCCCTTATCACAATACAGGTATTGATACAGCACCAAATTCTAACTCCAGAAGAAAAGATATGACAGATTGGCAGGAGGAGAAAACCCATATTCCGTACAGTTCAAAAATACCATAACCACAGTTATATTAATTAGTAAAGTTACATAAAACTAAAGTACAAAAATATCACTTGGATGAACTTTTGAAAAAAACATGGGCATCATGCTCTTTACCATCGTGATTTGAATCCGATTGAGATGGTATGGTAAGCTGTAAAAAGACATACGGCAAATCATAACACAACATTTTCCTTCCAAATGTTGGAAAATTAACTACAGAGAAAATTAATTACATGAATGAAGGTGACTAGAAACCCTATTGTGAAAAGTAAAAAATATTGATATGGTATAGAAAACTGGAACCACTGATAGATGAAATGACAGAAGACAGAAATGACATGTTATACGTGTAAACTTTGATTGTGAAAGTGAAAATGAGAGTGACAGTGATAGTGATTCGTTTAGCGAGGTTTGTGAACTTGCTATAAGTTTGAATTAGATACAAGAATAAAATTCAAGTAAGCTTTTGTTTATATTAAAAATTAATAATTTAGTGCAAATAAAGACTATAAAAGAATTAATTATGTATTGTTTATAATTAGTAAATGTAAATATGATAGTTATTACCGCGTACAATATGATAATAATTAATACTTTGATTTGATATACGGAGTTGATGTTTTCAGGCCGAGTAGTAATACACAGTCTGCTTATGATGTCACAAGCTCGTATATTGGCTGGGCCCTTGAATGAGCCTATTAAATTATAATGCCTATTAAGTTACATTTTTATAAGTATATACAATTTTATTTCATTAATAATTTCTGTTTTTTTTTTTTCATATATATATATATATATATATATATATATATATATTTATTTATTTATTGTTATTATTTAATAATTATTAATAAATCAATATATATATATATATATATATATATATATAAATAAAAAAAAAGTTAATAAAAAAGAAAGGGAAATGAAGTCTGATTCGAACTGATGTGGCTTCCCTTGTAAGATACAATATTTCATTAATTAAAATTTTATTTGGCTATAACTCAGGAACCAAAGAAAATAAGTACCACTTATGTATGATCGTTGAAAAGCTTTCAATATGGGCTTATTACTGCAGTTAAGAAAAGTTACTTTTAGTTCAGTAGATTGCAATCAAAAGGGTAGGTACACAACTAGTTGTTACAACAGTCCTAAATCCAAAATTTCAACATACTACAGTTAATTTTTTTGAGTTATGCGAGATACATATGTACATACATACATGCATCTGTACACGTACATATGTCACACCGAAATTAGTCAAAATGGATATTTCCATTGGAATCTGAAAACCAAAATTTTTTACGATGACAATATTTCCTTTACTTTGTACAAGGAAATAATAGTATTTGTTTTTTTCATTTCTTCTTAAGAATATTAAATACCACTTTATGCAATGATTGATAAGCCACTCAGTACAAATTAGCCTATGCTATATTATCTAGGAATTAATCTTTTACTTAGGCTACATTCTATAAACTAATATTTAAAAAATAAATTTTGTAAATGCACTTTTCAATATTAAAACAAATGCTGAACGTACCTGCCATGTATCTTAGTGGGTGCAGGTTGAAAAACCTTGTTTATTACTGGTGGAAATGTAAATATTAATTAATCTAATCAATGTGGATTAATTAAATGAATATTTCTTTTTACAAATCCCACAAATAAAAGACAAAAGGAAAATAGTGTTAAGAGGGGGCATAAACTGCAACACGTTGGACAGCCCCCCCAAAAAAAAAACATGTTAACAGTTATACTGATTTCTGAACAGTTCTGTAATATAGTTAATATTTTAAGACCCTTTTAATTATTATTCAGGAGAACTCGCTAACCAACTGAGAAATTTTAATTAACTCAAACAATTGGACACCTGGAACAAAAATAATCAGTAACATAATCTATCTCCCAGAAACAAGACATTAGACACCAAACGTGATGAATTTGTCTGTTACTTCAACATTTGGACCATTTCATTTCAGCAAGTGCATAATTACTGAAGCCACCTACCTAAGACATAAGTGATAAAATTTTCTATCATCATTACCAAAACTGATGTATTTATCTACAAAATTTCATAGTATAAATACATTATTCGAAAATAATTGCCTGAGAATATGTTTACATTAGAAATTCAATCTGAAGTCTTGTAAAAAAAATATATAATATGCATTTAACAGGAAACATTATTCATTTTATTTCAAAATTATAGAGACATTTTTTTGAGTATAATTATTAGTTTGTATAACTTCTTGATCAAAATATTTAATTTTTATAGATTGATATTTGATTTAATTAATATTTCTAAGCATCAAATCAATGTAAACTTCAACTTTTATCAAATTTAAGATATTAAAACAACTTTTTAAAAAAAAAGTTCAGTTTGAAAATTGTGTGCTTACAATTTTAATTTTCTGATAAATAAATGAATTGTTACAATATAAATGCTAATTTACTAAAAACATTACAAGAACAAAATTTAAAACTATAAAAAGTTGCAACAAAAATATGCTAAAGTAATTCAGCAATAAGAATTTGTTTTTCACTTACATCACACAATATTTCAGTTATATGAATCAACATACAAATAGCTGTAAACAATTTCATAAGAAATGAACATAGTTAGGTAACAGGAAACAATTGTCAGTACTGAAGAAATAGTGCTGTGCTATTTATGATTTTAGCTACATTTCCAGTTTCAGAAGTTATAGTAATTTTTACCATTTCACTCAAATTATGAGTTAATTTAAACAATTTTATAGAAAAAAAATTAACACTTAAAATAAAAGGCTGAACAAATAAACTAACCTTCCTTAGCTGAAGTCCATGAGAAATATTATTGGCCAAAATAAAACCACATACTAGGTGTTGAAGTGATCCAACTTCACCACAATGAGGTCTGAATGCAAATGTATTTAAACCTTGCTCCCTAAAAAATAAAATTATAAGTAATACATCAAAGATTATGAACTTAAGTGAAAACTTATAAAAAATGAAAACTATTTTTTTTATTCTACAGCGGATATGCAAATAATATATCTACGCACTTTAATAAAGTTATGAACTGCCAGTAAACTTAAAGCACAGGTAATAAAAAATGTTCTATGCCACTAAATACAAAATGTTTTTTAGGGACTTCTAATCAAGTAAGTTTTTTTTTTTTTTACTTGATCTTGCCACATAAATGGAAGTGGAATTTTGTAAGATATGAAAAATGTCATGCCTGATTGAGATTGGAAATGGGACCTCCAGATGAAAGTCTGAGATGCTATCACTCTACCATGAAGATTGGGGCATTGTTATTTTAAGGTATTTTTTTAAATAACAATAATTTAATTGTTACGTGGTGTGTTTTTAAGTGATAGTTTTATTATGTTTCATTTATAATTTCTATCTTTTTATTTATATTTCTAGAATAGCATATTGCACAATGAGAAACTGATTTAGTAAGTTGGTAGCCGTAAAAACAGCTGTTTCATGCAACAGATTGTTATTACTGACATTTACTGAAACTAAGATTTTGAAAAGCATTAATCTGGTAGAAGGACAAGATTTTTCAACATGTAATTTAAGTGCACTGTCATTAACAGGAAAAGGTGGAAAAAGGCAAACAAAAATTAAAGCTTGCATGCAAGAATTGCAGATTATGTTAAAGATAACATCTTTTTATCAAATTACAATATCAATCAATGAGTCTTACACTGTCACTATTGTAGAGTAATAAGAGTCATTGTAAGTCAATTTTTAGAAGTTAAAAAATGAAAATAAATTCCAAACAAAATGCTTACTTTCGAAAATTATTAAGAACTGCCATATTTGCATATGTATAATACAAGTAATATGCATAAGATGGGTTTTCTTGCTGATTCCATTCCTCTGGTGATAGATTTTCATCCAACACCTGGCTCTCAGGTTTGCTTTCATCATCAACTGAATCAAATGCAACAACCTAAAAAAAAAACGTACATTTTATAAAATTAAAAATTTTATTATGTGGTATGTTTTATGTGACAATAATATAAATGAAATAAAGATATTATGGAATTTTAAACTTATTTTTATCTTCAAACTTATATGGCTATTGAAATTTAAAATAATGTTATTTTCATGCATTTTACTTATTTTTAAATCTTAGTTATTTTTAATTTTAATTATTCATAAAGTTATTTTTAAAGATATCATTCTGTTAGTGGTAATCATTCATGAGTACCAGTGTAGCAGTTCTGAGTACAAATATGCTATTAACTTGCTACATCTCAAAAGAAACATCTGCAATCTCTTCATGAATTTTAGCCTTCAGTTTGTTTTTTTTTGTAAGGATGATAAAAAAACACTAGGTTTTTAATATCTCACAAAAAGAGACCATAAACTGAAACATGTGGTGCTTACTCCCACCAAATTATATTATCTTCTGGGAAATGATTTGATTTCCTTATATTTTGGAAATCACACCATTTTTTAGAAGACAATATAATTTGGTGGGAGTGACACCAGATTTTTCAGCTTATGGTCTCTTTTTGTGAGACCTTAAAGATCTATAAATCACTGTGACTGCAGCTCTGTGCTGCTAAAACCCATGTGGTTTTATTCACTGCATAATTGTTCAGTTTATAACTGAAAAAGATTTAAATCATATTGCTGTATTGTTCTGAATGAACAGTAACCACACAGCCATATTTTCAAAAAGAAATAGAGCATTTAGTGCCTTTTGTGCTATTGTACACTATATTGGGTTTTCTGCAGCCCAATATCTAATTTATTAACGTAACCAGTTAGACAAGTTTCATTAATCTTTAACAGGGTGCATTATGAACCCAAATATTTTCAGGAAATTTTGTTTTTATCACATTTTGCTAAAAACTTAAGTAAAAATGACTCTCCAATTAAGAATCATACATCTTTTTTATTCCTGGACTTTATGAAGACTGTGCAGATAAAAGTTAAAATCTAGAGCAATCTTCCACTTAAATAACAATTAAACAAGGCTTGTTACCACTATATAGAACACTGTAGGTAAAGCTAAAATTGGATTGAAGGTTTCTGGAGTTTGGAATTTTTTAGTATGAATGATTCTTACTCAACAGTGAACCGATAACTTCAGCATTTTCAACCTATGTCATGCCATAAGTATAGCAATGTAAAATTACATAAATTCTGAGTTTTGTTTGTGAACATGCTAACAAGAAATCCCAACATTAAGCACTGATTAACAACAAAGATTATCAACAATGTGTAAAGATTCCTGATAGGAGTACAAATGAACTTATACATGTGAACACCACTTAATATGGTTGTAAGTGAATTATCTAAAATCAGTGCTACGTGTAGTTAATCTTAAAAGTCACCTAACTCATGTAACTGACTCAAATATATCAAGCCACAACACATTGAACCTTCCTCTGCACTGCAAACATAATGACTAACATGCATGTGTTGCTTGCATGTACTGAAAACACAATGTGCGTGCACTAGTTTTCACACATAAATTTTGAGTGTTTCTCTTTCATTTAACATACAGTTCATCTCTTAACGATGCTTGTTCTGAAGCTATAACAATTTAAAACCCCACTATTATCTTATGGACACACTGTACAAAAATCTATTTAAGTCAGTGATTCAGTGAACCAGAATTTAAGAATAATGATCTTTTTTAGTTGTCAATACAAACAGATAACAGAAAAGTCACTGATTAAAACTAGATTGCTTTAAGTTCTACATGACTGAACACTTCCTATGAGTATTAAGTGATACACTGTTTACATATTACTTTATTTATATTCAAATTAATTTATTTTTAAGAAATCAAGAGTAGACGCATTCAGTTGAAGATAATGGTACTCAAGAAAGGTTACTAAAAAAAAAATGTAGATGAGAAACTCACATCAATTAAGCCACTTTATTATTTTTATTATTATTATTATTATTATAACCTCCTCTATGAATCATGAGACCTTGCCGTTGGTGAGGGGGCTTGAGTGCTCAGGGATACAGAGTAGCTGGACCGAAGGTGCAACCATATCGGAGAGGTATCTGTTGAGAGCCAGACTAAGGAATGATTCCTGAAAGAGGGCAGCAGCTCTTTCAGTAGTTGTTAGGGGCGTGAGTCAGGACGACTTAAACGGCCGTATCAACATCACTCAGTCCTCTGAGTACTGCGCAGCTGAAAGCAATGGAAAACTACAGCTGTTTTTTTTCCAAGAAAATGTGGCTCTCTGCATTTTCACATAGCAATAATGGAGGCGCCTTCCTTGGTAAAATATTCCGGAGGTAAAATAGTCCCCCCGTTCAGATCTCCGGGTGGGGACTACTAAGGAAGGGGTCACCAGAAAATTAAAAAAAAACATTCTACGAGTCGGAGCGTGGAATGTTAGAAGCTTGAAAAAGGTTGGTAGGCTAGAAAATTTAAAAAGGGAAATGGGTAGGACAAATGTGGATATAGTAGGAATTAGTGAGGTTCGGTGGGAAGAGGAAGGCGACTTTTGGTCAGGTGATTTTAGAGTAATTAACTCAGCGTCAAATAATGGGCAGGCAAAAGTAGGTTTCGTGATGAACAAGAAGATAGGGAGGAGAGTGGAGTATTTCAAAACGCATAGCGATAGAATCTTTGTAATAAGGATAAAATCAAAACCTAAACCGACAACGATTGTTAACGTCTATATGCCTACAAGCGCCCATGATGATGATGAAGTAGAGTGTGTATACGAAGAGATTGATGAAGCAATTAAACACGTAAAAGGAGATGAAAATTTAATAATAGTTGGAGATTGGAATGCAAGCATTGGAAAAGGCAAGGAAGGAAATATAGTGGGTGAATATGGGCTGGGCAAAAGGAATGAAAGAGGGGACCGACTTATAGAATTTTGCACGAAGTATAATTTAGTAATTGCCAACACCCAATTTAAAAATCATAATAGAAGAATATACACTTGGAAAAAGCCAGGCGATACTGGAAGGTATCAGATAGATTATATCATGGTTAAGCAAAGATTTAGAAATCAACTCGTTGACTGCAAAACTTACCCTAGAGCAGACATTGATAGTGACCATAATTTGGTGATAATGAAATGTAGATTGGGGTTTAAAAACCTGAAGAAAAGGTGTCAGATGAATCGGTGGAATTTAGAGAAGCTTGAGGAAGAGGAGGTAAAGAAGATTTTTGAGGAGGACATCGCAAGATGTCTGAGTAAAAAAGATAAGGTAGAAAATGTAGAAGAAGAATGGGAGAATGTTAAAAAGGAAATTCTTAAATCAGCAGAAGCAAACTTAGGCGGAATAAAGAGAACCGGTAGAAAACCTTGGGTTTCAGACGATATATTGCAGCTGATGGATGAACGTAGAAAATATAAGAATGCTAGTGATGAAGAAAGTAAAAGGAACTATCGGAAATTAAGAAATGCTATAAACAGGAAGTGCAAACTGGTGAAAGAAGAGTGGATTAAAGAAAAGTGTTCAGAAGTGGAAAGAGAAATGAACATTGGTAAAATAGACGGAGCATACAGGAAAGTTAAGGAAAATTTTGGGGTACATAAAATAAATTCTAATAATGTGTTAAACAAAGATGGTACACCAATATATAATACGAAAGGTAAAGTCGATAGATGGGTGGAATATATTGAAGAGTTATACGGAGGAAATGAATTGGAAAATGGTGTTATAGAGGAAGAAGAGGAAGTTGAGGAGGATGAAATGGGAGAAACAATACTGAGATCTGAATTTAAGAGAGCATTAAAAGATTTAAATGGCAGAAAGGCTCCTGGAATAGACGGAATACCTGTAGAATTACTGCGCAGTGCAGGTGAGGAAGCGATTGATAGATTATACAAACTGGTGTGTAATATTTATGAAAATGGGGAATTTCCATCAGACTTTAAAAAAAGTGTTATAGTTATGATACCAAAGAAAGCAGGGGCAGAAAAATGTGAAGAATACAGAACAATTAGTTTAACTAGTCATGCATCAAAAATCTTAACTAGAATTTTATACAGAAGAATTGAGAGGAGAGTGGAAGAAGTGTTAGGAGAAGACCAATTTGGTTTCAGGAAAGGTATAGGGACAAGGGAAGCAATTTGAGGCCTCAGATTAATAGTAGAAGGAAGATTAAAGAAAAACAAACCAACATACTTGGCGTTTATAGACCTAGAAAAGGCTTTCGATAACGTAGACTGGAATAAAATGTTCAGCATTTTAAAAAAATTAGGGTTCAAATACAGAGATAGAAGAACAATTGCTAACATGTACAGGAACCAAACAGCAACAATAACAATTGAAGAACATAAGAAAGAAGCCCTAATAAGAAAGGGAGTCCGACAAGGATGTTCCCTATCTCTGTTACTTTTTAATCTTTACATGGAACTAGCAGTTAATGATGTTAAAGAACAATTTAGATTCGGAGTAACAGTACAAGGTGAAAAGATAAAGATGCTACGATTTGCTGATGATATAGTAATTCTAGCCGAGAGTAAAAAGGATTTAGAAGAAACAATGAACGGCATAGATGAAGTCCTACGCAAGAACTATCGCATGAAAATAAACAAGAACAAAACAAAAGTAATGAAATGTAGTAGAAATAACAAAGATGGACCGCTGAATCTGAAAATAGGAGGAGAAAAGATTATGGAGGTAGAAGAATTTTGTTATTTGGGAAGTAAAATTACTAAAGATGGACGAAGCAGGAGCGATATAAAATGCCGAATAGCACAAGCTAAACGAGCCTTCAGTAAGAAATATAATTTGTTTACATCAAAAATAATTTAAATGTCAGGAAAAGATTTTTGAAAGTGTATGTTTGGAGTGTCGCTTTATATGGAAGTGAAACTTGGACAATCGGAGTATCTGACAAGAAAAGATTAGAAGCTTTTGAAATGTGGTGCTACAGGAGAATGTTAAAAATCAGATGGGTGGATAAAGTGACAAATGAAGAGGTATTGCGGAAAATAGATGAAGAAAGAAGCATTTGGAAAAATATAGTTAAAAGAAGAGACAGACTTATAGGCCACATACTAAGGCATCCTGGAATAGTCGCTTTAATATTGGAAGGACAGGTAGAAGGGAAACATTGTGTAGGCAGGCCACGTTTGGAGTATGTAAAACAAATTGTTGGGGATGTAGGATGTAGAGGGTATACTGAAATGAAACGACTAGCACTAGATAGGGAATCTTGGAGAGCTGCATCAAACCAGTCAAATGACTGAAGACAAAAAAAAAAAAAAATATTATTATAAAATGATAAAAGTAGGAAGAAAAAGGTAAAGAAAAGTGTATGTAAATTTTATAATCATTAAAGAAATCTTCACTTACTACTTACATGAAGAAGAAACTGGTGAAGAACAGGATGTGAAGAAGGGTCATTAGTAACTTCAAATAACGATAAAAAAATATTTTCAAGAAATTCTTGGAAGTTGTTTAAAATTTTGTTGGTACAAAACACATCACTGAAAACAGAAAATCAAAACAGATCACTTTTAATGAGATGAATATTTGTTTGCAATATATGCGCCTTAAATTAAAAATAAATAAATAATCACAATTTTGTTTTTGAGTTAATTTTGGGGAAAAATGAAGTTGGAAAGTAACTGGAGCTGTAACTCTACTAAAAATCAGTAGATAATTTCTGAGATGCAGGTTTGGTATAAATGAAAACACAAGACTAATTTTTGAAAAGGTAACTAACTATTTTATGATATTTCACAATGATTTCTCAAAAATTAATCAATGCAAACCATTGGAAACATTTAAAAAAAGATTATTTTTGTAAAATTACACCTGTAATCATAAACTTAGTCTTATAAATTGTGTTTAAATGCAGTAATGCACTGTTTTAACTTTGAGGCCAAAACAGGGGGAAACGTTTTGACTGATCATAATTCAAGAATAAACCATTTGTGGACTCATGTTTAAACGAAGTTTTTTCATTGTTTTAATTAAAGGAATACATAAAACGTTTAGCAGAAGCACTCTATGCTTTTGATAAAAAATATGTATTCATATCAAAAAAAGTCTGTATTTTATGATGTACATCGGATTAAAAAAAAAAATCTTCATTAATATTAAAGCAAAAAAAGCTACAACAAACCTCTACGCTTTCCTGGCATTGGTTATTTATTCTTACGTAGTGGAAAAATAATTATACATGAAAAAGTTACCTAAAATTTCTTTTTTGGAGTAAGGGTAATTTATGATGAAGTTTTATTGTAAAATTATCATTATATGTTTAAACAAACAAAAAAGTTTAAAAAATTCAAGAAATTGGTATTTTTTCTGCTCCCTCACTGACAAAAAATCATCTTCAAGATAACTTTTTTTATTTTTCTGTGTTTACTATGTTAAATGCAAGAAACTAAAAAAAATTCCACTAAAAATGTACAACCAATAAAAAATCTTACATTTCTTTTTCGGGGTGGGGATGAAATTTTATTATAATACCATTATTAAAAGTTTATTATTAAAACTAAAAAAATTTTGAAAAATTCAGAAAAATGATATTTTTAAACTTTGGTTCCTCCACCACCACAATATTGTCTGCAAAGTGTTTTTTTTGGATTGTTTGCACTATTGCTTTGCCTAGGAAGACATTAAAAAATCCAATTAAAAATTATGCAATAGATGAAAATATGTGTTTTTACTATTTAGAGATGGCGGAATTTTGAGGCAAAATTTAAAAAAATATGCAAAGATAAATATGTATACATGTACTGAGTTTGTAAAATGAGAAAATTGACCCTCAAAAAACCCCCATGGAGATATTGATCCCAAATTTTTAGTCTTTATGCCAAATTTCATTAAAATTGCTTTATCCAATCAAAAGTTATGAAGCTTCAAACATACCAACACAATGTACATAAGTACATACTTACATAAGAACATTACCCTTTTTTTTTATTTTTAGGTTCCTGGGTCATGAAACTTTGAGAAATGTAAAAAAATCATTATCACATTTTTGACTGATTACCATACTTTGCTTCTTGCATCATAGCTTAAGAGCTATGATATCAGTAGAGTAAAAGTATATAATTTCTGGAGGGATACTGGGTATAGATAGTAATAAATTAATAAGCAGGATAGCAACTTAATATCAAACTTTACAGCACTCTGGCAATGAGAAAAATTATCACTTTAACATGGTAAAGAATTATACATATTATACATTGATATCACTAATACTGTACAACTGTGCCACTGTTCACCAACAGTGTTTGTCAATGAGTTAACATTACAAATCAAATAATTTATAATCTTGACTTTATATCTACTATAATCATAAAGGGTAAATTATATGAGGATGACCAGAAAGTAAAGATACAAGAAGGCTTACTTTAAAATTTTATTAAGGTGTTTATGTGCAAATATTTAACTGACAATTTTAATTACAATTACAATAGCTTCAATTTTGACATAATCAATGTCACTGTCCAAGTAATTATTAAACTTGGGACAACTAATGAATCCTCCAAATCCTCACCCATGTCACAACCACTTCTTTCATCTCATCATCAAACTTTTGTCAGGTGAGATGTTCCTTCAGCTGAAGAAAGAAGTAAAAACCACTTGGTGTGAGGTCCAGTCTATGTAACAGGTAATTAAAAAACATCTGTTTCCAACTGTTGACCATAACAGAGATGATGCACATAGTGTTGGGCTGTTAGTTGTGGAGCAGGCACACTACTTGTCTTATCCTACTTTTGTTTTGAATAGCCAGTCATAGACATCATAATGTCTCATGATATCCACTAAGAGAAATTATTTTGCCTTGGTGCATGAAATGAACTGAGCACTTCTCTTGTAACAAAAAAACTGAAGCCGTATTTTTTGGTTGAGGTTATTGTTTAAATTTATTGATTTTTGGGCAGATGAATATTTTACCATTGTAATGCTGGTTAATTTAATATAGTACTATAAACTCGTTCCATCTACAATCACAATAGAGTCCATGAATTCATCTCCTTCCTTCAATGTGTATGAGAACTGATTTAAGATCTCCTCAGGTTTTTTTTGTTTTATCAGTTAATATTTTGGATAGACTACACAAACATTTTAGAGCAAAATTTTTTCCCCACTGGTTTATGAACTATACTTTTAGACTTCAGTAAACAATTAATTCAAATATCAATTCTCTTACTGGCAATTACTGTCATGAATATCAGTCCATCCTTATGAGAATTCTTGGTACCATTTCAAGACACTTTGTCAATCCATAATAGACAACTGTGATCTATGAATTTCTGTCAGCCATTCACTTAATGTTTGGTAAATATAAATCACAAAACTAACTTTACAATTGGCATGATTTTGGATCAACTATTTTTTTAAAAATGTGTGACATAAAAAACCTCAACAAAGTTCACTTTCTTTCTAAATAAGGCATGGCATAGACTAACCTGATTGCTATGTTATCTACACTGCCAATAGATAATTTCCTAACAGCCAATTTGTAATGTAACTTTTTTCAGACTTGTCTCATACTATCTTTTTTAAAATAAGTCCTAAACTTATGATTTTCTTTTTCTAAATAGCATGATCTTAGAAACTACTTGATTCCTGTGGAACACAGTTTATTATAGTTTGTTATTGATTTTCAGCAAAGTACAGCAAATACAAACTACTGAATTGCCTGTATTATTCTAAATTTACTTTTACTATTATTCTAAATTAGATATCAAATTAATGTTAAATACATGCAATAAGAATTTGTGGGCAACACTTGCCTAAGACACTGGATAATTATTTTTAAAATGTGGAAGAAGTTGGTTAATTTTGTTTCAGTTACCTCTTGCAGCAGTTATTTTTATAAATTATTTTTCAACTTCAGAGTATTTTTCATCATACTGATGAATAATATAATTTGTTATATGTCAGTAGACCTAGCACAATTTACCAAAATCACCTGGCTTTGTAAAGCAGCTAATGGCAGTATTGGTAAGGGTCGAACCAGGCTTTGGGCTTATATGCACACCTTATCCATATATCCATGCAGTGAAGTCAGAATAGTGTTAAAAGAAACATGTTAACAAAAGAAGATTTTGTTAGATTTTAAAAAATGCAATAACCACCAAAATCAATAGGGTTGTATCCATAATGAAATTAGCAAATGGAAAAATGTCCATCCAAAATAGATGAGAAGGGAGCTTGAGGGGAGTTGTCTCTCCTTTTAATTCTCTAATAACATTAATAATTGTTCATATAAGTTAATTTAAAAAAGTTACTGTACAAGATTCGAGGCAGTTGTACCACCCATGATACATTTTCTGAGTACAATTCATTGGAAACAGCCCAAAGTGCAAGCTTATCCCATTCTTCTTTACTTTTGCCATATATTGAAATCCTCAGTTCTGCTTTTAGATATTTACTCTCTTCAGTTTCAGAAATGAACTCCTACAAAAGTAACAAGGAATTATTTATAACTATATTTAAAATAAGTTACATAATCTTACTTATGAATGTAACATTTACTACTAGGTTAATCTAACATTTATTTAAAATAAAAAAAAAAAAATAAATAATTGTTATATAGTATGGTGTTCAGGATTCTCAGCAAGATCATGGAAACCTGTTGTTTCTTTCTACCAAGAGTTGCTCACACAGTGGCATTCTGATGATGTGTGAATTAATTGCCTATATTCACGTGAATTCATACTAACAGTAATCATCTTTACTTTCCTGGTTATTGCTCTTTTGCTGAAGTTGAAAATTTTGTTAAGAATTTTTTGTGAGGGTCAATGTTTCATGAACCTTTGTGTCCAAAAAGCATGAAAAACCACAGAAATTTCTGTACATTTTATCTACATTATGTACATGTGTTGGCCTGTATTTTGATTAATATTTCTGGACTAGCTTAACATAATTTCTTAGAAAATGGCAAAAAAAATTTCTATATATGGGGCATTGATGGTGTTAAATTTTGTATAAAAATAAAAAAAGAGTGGGGAAGGGCAGTTTTCACAATTTTGAATTTTTTACTTTTTATACATTGGTTGCAGAAAATTCAGTTTTAATGTGATGAGATACTATTTTAAATTATTTAAAATTCCAAAGTTTTAAGTTAATTGGATTTAGGGGTGGGGGAATATTCAACATTATTTCTAAACAGTTAAACAGTTTTTGTCTTATCTTGAAAACCTGTTGACCAAAAAAGCTGAAATTTGTTGGCACAAATATATGGGTATAAATAACCCAGCTTTGGCCTGATTTTTGATTCTCATCATCCACGCGGGCACCCATATTTAAAAAAATGTTTCCCCCTTAACAATAGTCAGATAGGGTCAGGGTAGAATTTTGCTGCCGTAGGCAAACCCAAAAAATGCCACCTCCAAGCTTCAAAAAAAATTAATTTTTCAAAAAAAAAAAATTATAAAATAACCATGTTAACCAGAAAAATGACATAATGAATTAAGACAATAATACTAATACGTATTTACAGAAAATTGTTTTATTGAAAAACAAAATTTTCATTTTTAATGAACTAACGACTACAAATTTACAAACTAAAACTGATCAAAATATACTTTTAAAATAATAAACAAAACTAGTATAATAATAATATTATTGTACAAATAAATAGTGAATATATTCTCTAGATTCAAGTAATCAAAATATATTTTTGTGGGTTGTGTTTATTTTCTTGTGCTCTAGTTTGGGTGGCTTTGCTGCTCCTAAATTTTGCTGCTGTAGGCAGTTGCCTACCACCTAGGGCTGGCCCTGATAGGGTGTCTTGGGAGGTGTTGCCAAAATTACAGTAATGATTAAGGACATCAAATAAAAAAATGTCATATGGACAAATGGAAAAAGAAGCAAAATCAGGGGATCTTGCTTCTTTTCCATATGTTTATCGTATTGTGTTTTTTCAGTAAAAATTAATATACTAAGGATGGATTAAAATATTTTAATAAACTTAGTTGTATAAATCTTATCCAACAATATCTTTTAGCAAATAATTAAATTTGAACTTTTCCTTTTGGAAATAAAAAACCGGCGGTTATTAAAATGATTTAATTATTAATAGTTCCATGAATATTAGTTACATTGAATTATGATTTATTAAATAACATGTTAAACCTTTTAATGTGAACAAAATGATATCCCTCTCTTTTTCAAACTGGTTGACAAACAGTTGGGATATGGCTGAAATTGTTTGTGAATCGCAAAAATTATATGTGAAAACAGGCACAAAATATCAAACCACACAATTCTCATTTTGCAATCTTACTGACAAGCGGGTAAGGTTCTTAGTACTTGATTTCACATTTTATTAGTTTTTCTTCTAATATCATTAAACAGATCTTGTATCAAAGTGTGAAATTTAATATAAATTATTGTAGGGAGTTATAATTAATTTTTACATGAGGTTAAATCATTGCTACATTTGGTGCCCTCTATCACCTAGTGTTATCATCAGAACCTCTAGGAACATATTCTTTACCAAACTATTTCTAATATCATTTTCTGAAATTGATTTCCAAAATCTTTCTATTTGTATTTCATAACCGATTTGATCGAAATTAAGTACAGAAAAAAAAGGCCATTAATATTTAAATACTCAGTGGTGTATTTGAAATTAAAATCTGTCAAGCGGGCCAAGTTTTGCAAGCTTTCTATCAGTAAGATTGCAGATATTAAATTTAAAAAATGTTGGGTGAAAAATCCCCTTTTGTGATGCAAGCAAATAAATATGCCATTTTTGTTAAAGGTTTGTTCTCCTACAGTACAAAGACAATACACGAAACAACAAATTATTCTGCATTCCTTATAACTAATTGTTTCTAAACCAATTGCAACGCTTTAGGGAGTAGCACCTTATTTGAAAGATGTGAATTAAGGATGTAGGAATAATTAATAAACTGATTTCTGTAGATCACTAAAACTAAAGAATGCAATGTAGTTTCAATTCAAGCTTTTGACACTTTTTTTCACAAAAAAAAGATTAAATGAACTGATTCAATAAGTAATACACTGCCATTTTTTTTATCTTACTCAAGAACTAAAATAAACATATTAACATGTATATGGAAAAGACATTATTAGTAGAAGGAACAAGTGAACAATTTTTCAGAGTTGCATTTTAATTCTGTAAAAGGCAAAATCAATCAAGTGCTCAACGATTCATCAGACTGATGACATTTTACCATACATATTACCATCCTCTACATCAAGTTCATTGTAATAGTTGATTAATATATTGAGTTTGAAAATAATTCAATAACAAAATGTTTGATTGTACTTAGATTTAATTACTAAGTGGTGTGTTTACTTATGTAACACTTGAAGAAAGCCAACTAGTACAATTTAACAATAAATAACTTGAAAATACACTTACTTTAATAATATCTGCAAAAAATCTACCTTGTACATAATTATCAGTTTTTAAAAATACTTCACGCAGTCTACTCTCTCCAATTGGATTATATTTAGCATTAAACTTATCAAATCTATGAAATGTATTACGATCCTGGAAAAAAAAATAATAAAAAATTTACATTCATCATTTTTTCAGAGAAACAGATTAATAAAATGACTAAAACAAAGTGGTTCTATGATTTTCTTTGACTTAAAAGAATTTCAGCTCTGCAAGTTATTCTGCAGTTAACTGAGTAAATTAGAAGTAATTTAAATTAAATTTTTAAGTAATTTTCAGACAAAACCACTTTTTCAGGTAAAATTTCTAAATTGTGTTGGTATGATGTAAATATTGAAAGTAAAAAATATTTCTAAGAATCAAGACCTTGCACAGATATTTTGATCTGACAGTTTTGAGAAATTAAAATTTCTAATAGCTGTTTTATGATTTCTGTTTTCATAAAAATATAAATTCTAATAGCAAGTTCTTTTTTGTTCATTGTAAGTTTTTTTGCATAATTGTGGAAATATTTTAAGCAAAAATACATTCTTCATGTAGACCATGTAAAGATATTTTTTGTACTTTAGTTGTCTGTATTGCTTAGCTATATTATTGACATATAACAATATGTAGCCTTATGTCGTTTTTGATATTTCAAGGATTTTCACAGAAAAATTCAAGAAAATTATTTAATAAAATGAAATGTTTATGTACCTAATATCGTCATAGGCAATCATCTTGTTGGTGTTATCTAGTGTGGTTTGCTGTTATTTGTCTGTTTCAACAATATTTTTAGATTATAATATAACTGTAGTCATATTTTTATCTAACTAACAGTACAAATAGTATGATTTTTTAAATAATTTTTCATTTTATTTATAAGAGTTAATTATTTTTATTTATAGGACATAACCATTCATTCATTATTCTTAGGAATATTTAGCTTTACTAAATATGTATGTGCTATAATATGTGTATGTAATTTTGTTATATCTTATTACAAAATTGTGAACCTTTACTGTAAATATAAATTTGATGATATATTTAATAATATATTTCTGTGTCACTGAATATGAAGATTTCCCTTCATGTGCATATTTATACTTGTACTTTACAAATTTTAATACCGGCAGTATAATGTGATTTGTCCAACTCTGCAAAATAAATAGCTGTCTCAGCTTTAATCTAATCATTTGAAGTGAATCTTTGTTCAGCGAGCCGTTTCTTTAAGTTTGGGAAGAGGAAGTAGTCTCTAGGAGCCAAATACGGCTCATGTGGAAGCACATTGAAGCTTAGGTCATGAAGTTTTGCAGCAACAACCAGAGACATATATTCAGACGCATTGTTGTGGAGAACAACAACCTTCAATTGGTTCAGTAATGAAGTGTAATACTCCCCAGTGATGGTCCTTCCGTTTTTTAGGTAGTTATGAGCATCACACCATGAGAATCCCAAAAAACTGTTGTCTGGGATACACTGCGATTAATTCTAGGCACAAATATACGAGGTGCTATCCAAAAGTTCGGGGAATTTTACCATAAAAATAAATAGGTTAACATAACTTATAATTTCCACTATCTCCTTCAAAGTAATTCCCTTGGGCATTGATACAGTGATCCCAGCGTTTTTCCCATGATTCCATGCATCCCTGGAAGTCTGCAGGTGTAAGTGTTCGAAGCATGTTCTGCGTTTCTTCCTGAATCTCCTCAATTGTGTTAAAATGATGGCCTTTCAATTGAAATTTTATTTTTGGAAAGAGAAAAAAATCGCACGGGGAAAGGTCAGGCGAATAGGGTGGTGGGGAATCACTACCGTCTTTTTGGAAGCCAAGAAATTCCGAACGGCTAGCGATGTGTGTGTGGGCGCGTTGTCATGGTGCAGAACCAGCTGTTGTTACCCCACAACGTTTGCGCCTAATGCTTTCACGTAACCGCTTCAAAACATAGAACATCCCATTGACAGTTTGACCAAGAGGAACAATTCCTTATGGATAATGCCTTTGATGTCGAAAAAAACAATCATCATGGACTTCACATTGCTGCGAACTTTGTGTGCTTTTTTTGGCCGCGGTGAACTTGGCGACTTCCATTGAGACGACTGCTGCTTAGTTTCAGGGTCATTCCCGTACACCCATGTCTCATCACCGGTTATAATGTTGGAGATGAAGTTAGGGTCATCTCTTGCTGAATTTTTCATCAGTCTAGCTATGAATTTTGCAGCAATGCGTCCCATGTTCAAATTGGCCGACAAGATGCGTTGCACGGACCCAAATGACATTTGTACGATTGCACAAACATCATGGATTGTGTGTCTACGATCTGCAACAATAGCCTCTCCCACTTTCACGATGTTTTCCGGTGTTGTGCTTGTTGATGGTCTTCCTGAACGCTCATCGTTATCGACTGTCGTTCATCCATCTTTGAATCGTTTGAACCACAAAAAAGTTTTACTTTTACTCATAGCATTGTCACCAAATGCTTCCACAAGCATGCGATGGGTTTTTCTGGACCAGTTTTTTTAAGCATGAAGCAAAATTTGATGCAGGTTCTTTGCTCTTTAAAATCTGCCATTTAGAACTTCGCCAAAGCAGTAAAACACAACGTTACACAACCGCACGAAAGTCAACAATGCAGCCACTCACTGTCACAGCTGTTGGAACACTGATTCATACAGAATACTGTTAGCCACATCTAGCGTCAACAGGTCGTACCAGCAATGGTTCGCGTGCGAAAGTCAAATTCCCCGAACCTTTGGGTAGCACCTCGTAGTTTCCATTATTAATAAAACCAAACAGTTCATCATCTCCTCTAAAGGCAAGGCCACGTGATGCTAGCTTCTTGATATTGACAACCACTCTTTGAAACAGCTCTCCAGTATTTTCTTCTTCTTTTCTTCAATTTGAGATTGAAATTGGTTATCAATCTTCCCCATTTTAGCAGCTCTATGTTTCTAGATTAACACCCTATTGAGGTAAGAATGTGGGTTATCATGTTCTTTAACCTGCTGGTAACCATGTTTCCAGTAACAAAATCCACTCTGACTGAATTGATGTGAAGTTAGACAAAACAGTTTGCAGGGACAATAAAACAAAGATCCCTGGCTGGGCGAATAAAATAGTTAATTCCTATTTACTAGATCTTCATTAACAAGTTTTCTGAAACAACGCTTTGATAATTAATTTAGTTATTTTGATTTTAAATTTGATAGTTAGCTATTCCATGAATATATTCTGTTTATAAAAGCAATATAAAAACTTTTGTATTTTAATATCACTTTTTATTTTTTCTGCTTTTTACTCAAGTAAAAAATGAGATTTTTTTTCAACTAAGAGCAGCATCTATTTTTGAAATTTTTATTTTATTTTTGTATTTACTACTTTAGGAATGTAATTCACAATAGTGAATTATTTAATTTTGTATAGCATATATCAGCTAAAAAATGCTATGTTTTATTTTTATGTTGAATGCTATATTTTCAAAGGTTGGGTGGAGTACATACAGATATCCTGTATTGGTATTACGTAGGAAAATGTACAACAGCTTTCCTAATATTAAAAATTATTTTTATGAAAGGCAAAAAAAAAAAATTGAAAAAGGACTAAAAATACTAGTTTCAGTTATTAACATGAGAATATAACACGAGTTATAATTGAAGTTCAGCACTAGCTTTATCATTAATAAAATAAAATGAAGAAATAATATTAGCAACATGGTATTGGGCAATAAAATTAAAATTCATCATTAATAATGGTTTAGTATTATGATTATTATTTAAATAAAAATATAATTATTGTAAAAAAACATAGTTCTCGATTACTTAGTGCATTTTACATCTTTAAATTCCAAACCTGGTTGGAGGGGATTTATAACAATGCTAAATTTCTTCCAGGAATATTCCACATAAACAAACCTAATTTGTTATATTTTGTTAAAAATGCTAAAAGTTTTTTTTTTAAGCATTTACTGAGATTAAATGGTTATAGATGAATAATTTTTTCCTGGAATGAAATTAATGATAATAATCAAAAGTTTTTTTAAACAAATTAATAAAAACAAAAATTTTAACACAAACTGTAATTTTAAGGTTGGTTTTCTGTTCCCAATTTCTAATCTTTCCTCAAACATATTACAGAATTATTAGCAATTTTTAGTTCATAGTATTGTAAACTTCTTTTTCCTGTTTAGCCTCTGGTAATTACCTTTCAGATAATACTTCAGAGGATGAATGAGGATGATATGTATGAGTGTAGTCTTGTACAGTCTCAGTTCGACCATTCCTGAGATGTGTGTTTAATTGAAACCCAACTACAAAGAACACTGGTATCCATGATCTAGTATTCAAATCCATGTAAAAATAACTGACTTTACTAGGACTTGAATGCTGGAACAATCGACTTCCAAATCAGCTGATTTGGGAAGATGCATTCATCACTAAACCAACCTGGTGGGTTAGTTCATAGTATTCAGTAACATATATCTTTATCTATAATTTTCCTATTTACCTTGCCAACCTTCAATACAGAATGGTAGTGTCTCATTCTTTTGTATGGAAGGTCTTGGGTTCAAATTTCAGCCACGTTTTGTATTTTTTATGAAATAAAATTTACATCTCAATTTCATATATGCAAATCATTGGGCTTTTTTGGTGAACTGATCATAAAAGAATTGAAATTAACTGGAACTATAACAGAACTATGTTACCTGTAACTATAGCAGAAAGAAATTTGTTACAAGTGTAAATTATATAACTGTAGGGCAGCTCGGAATGTGTAATATTAACATACAACATGTGATTGGTCATTTAAGGACCGAGCTTGTAATTTCAAAATGGTGGTACTTACAGACTATTGAGGTGGATCTCCTTCAAAGTAATCCCCTTCTGACTTAACACACCAACTCGAACGATGTTTCCACTTTTGGAAGCATTCCTGAGATTTAATTTCTTAAGAGGGAGTTAAGAACTCTATACGTGTTTGCCTGGACATCTTCAATTGAGTGATATGAGTTCCCTTTCAGCAAAAATTTCAGTTTAGGAAACAGGTAGAAGTCAGCAGGGGCTAAATCAGAGTAACAGGGGAGTTGTGGAAGCACAGTCATTTTTTGGAATTTGGCAAAAAATTACACGATTGAGAATGCACGATGAACCAGTGTGTTGTTGCGATGTAGGACCCAATTCTTGTCTCCCTGAGTGCAGGCCTTTTGAGTGAAACACATAGTAACTTAAATTCAGTTCATCAGCCATCTCCGTAATTGTAAATAAATGGTCAGAGCGCACTAAATCGAGAACTTTCCAAGGTTTTCATTGGTTTTTGAACTGGAAGGCTGGCTGGACTAGGGGTCATCTTCAACTGACTTGTGGCCATCTTTGAGTTCATTGAACCAGATAAAAACATTTGATTGGCTCAGACATTTATCCCTGAAAGCTGTTTTTAAGTGTTTATAAGTCTCCGTAGCTGATTTCCTGGTTTTCAAACAAAATTTGACACAAACTCATTCTGTTTTTCATCCACTTTGCAAAATGAATAATCTGCCGAGAATCAAAAACAAATCTTCACTCACCAGGATGTCACTCTCTACTGAACAGAAATATGCAGTGATCTTTTTGTTTCATGGGCAAAACAAGCTTTTCCTTTTACTCCTGTGGGCAAACCTACCCCTTCCTATTGAGTAGTGGCAGCACTTATCTTAAAAATTTCCAATCACACCTCGTAAATAACATTTAACCAACCTTCATGCCATCATTTTATTCAAGCTTTTTACTTCAGGCTCCATAACTGTTAATACAGTCTGATCTGTAAACAGCAGTATCATTTTGTACAAAGTTTTCTTTATATCCTTTATTCATCATTAAAAATATCAACACAATGTTAACAATTTTTGGCTTCAAAAACCATAACTATCAGAAAACATTCAATCTGTACTTTTGAATGTTTTTAAGATTATTGCTAGATTAGTAACACATTGGAAGACAGGCATTCCTAATTAGAGAGAAATGACTAATTAGAGGCTACATAACTGAATACCAGAATAAGGACTTGTAATTTTTACAGTGAATTTCCTACATTAGTCAATTAATGTGGTTAGTGAATGCCAGTTTCTATAAAACCATACCTCAATTCACTAAACAATTTCATATAAATAGATTATAAATAAACTAAATTTTAAGCAATTTTTAAGCTCATACCAAAATATATAAAAACATACTGCATGAACATCAAGGACATCTACAGTAAGATCATACGGTGTTAATTTCATACTACGAAAAACATCATTTAATGTCATTGGGTTTCCATTTTCTATTCTTACAATTTCATCTCCTTGAGCTCTTAGCGTTTTTTTGATAAATCTTAAAAGGTGCTTATGATTCATACAAGATGCAGCATGAATGTGAGTGTCAACCTGAAACAGTATACACATTTTTAATGTTTTTATTTACTTTGTTTTTTTTTAAGTAATTAAAATTAAAAAAAATTAAAATTGGAAGAAACAATAAGTCATTGTTACAAAACAGAAAGAAATGGCTTTAAGAAGTACATCAATGGAATTGCATTGCTTCTCTTTTTGAAATCAGTGTAAATTGTGGCAAAATATTTTATAATAAATAGTTTATGTAATAGTTTATTATAAAACTACTAAATACTACCATTAATAACTAGTAAACTGCATCAATGCAACATAATAATTTTGCAGTTTTATTACATACTGTTGGCATATATTAATCAGATAGATGCAATATTTATCAGTCTCTTAATCTCTTCTTTTATGTTTGGCCTCCGGAACCACCATAAGATATTACTTCAGAGGATGAATGAGGATATTGTGTATGAATGTAAATAAAGTGTAGTCTTGTACAGTCTCAGGTTGACCATTCCTGAGATGTGTGGTTAATTGAAACCCAATCACCAAAGAACACCGGTAACCACAATCTAGTATTCAAATCCGTATAAGTAACTGCCTTTACTAGGATTTCAACCTTAGAACTTCTCAAATCAGACTTCACAAATCAGCTGATTTACGGTGATGAGTTCACCACTAGACCAACCCGGTGGGTTCAGTCTCTTAATTAGCCAAGTGCTTATAAATACTTTTCTTTTTCTTCAAGACAACAATGCCAACAATAGTAAATCTTTACATGAAACATTCATGTGAAAGCACACTAAGCATTAATGCATAACTACCTGCTTATATTTTTTGGGCTGTAATGACTGAAGCAGTCTTATGGGATAAAGGAAAAGATAAAGTCTCTCCAATGAATTGTATCTGCTCCAATCAAATAATGCAATTCAGTTATTTTAAACTCTAATTCCTTTTTATAACCAGAATTGTGAATTTTTTCATATTTTTATTAAAAATATTATTTCTAATTTTAAGATTCATAATTTTTCTTTTTAGCCCCTGAAACCAGGTATTACTTCAGAGGATAAATGAGGATGATATATATAAATGAGGATGATATATATAAACGTAAATGAAGTGTAGTCTAGTACAGACTCAGGTCAACCATTCCTGAGATGTGTTGTTAATTGAAACCCAAACACCAAATAAATACTGGTTAAAAAAATAGAAACACTGGATTGATAGTTATATAAATATTAAAAAAAAGGTGTTTCTACACTTGTTGAGGTATTAATGAAAGTTGAATGGCGGAACTATTGTTTTCTGTTCTTGAAAATTAAACATTTTTTTTTTCATTTTGGGTGTTCCTATAATCAAAGGGAAGCATTCAGGTAAAATTAATCTTTAAGAAAATGATCCATTAGAGGTGATAATAATTTAAATAAAGAGTTTTTTTAAATTGTTTAAAAAATAGAAAATCCATATTTCTTTAAATAAACAAGTTGTAATTTTCTGGTTGAAATTATTAAAAATTAAAAAACTATTTTTTGTTACCACAGACCATTGGAGTGTGAGGGGGAAATAAATTTTTATAGTGGTCTGAAGACCTGTACATGTAGAAAATAAAAATGCAAAAAAACTCTCCATTAACTCCTTTTCTGAAGCAAGATTCAGCTAATATATATATGTCGGAGAGGCGAGGAGATTTGTCAGGGATTCAACGTTTTGTGCTTCACTCATTCCCACCATTACAAGTGGAGAATATATCAGATTACAATAAAGTTCAATTAATAAAAATGAGTAGATAACTCGTACAATGAAATAATTACAAATGATAATTATCACTTATCAATAACTCAGTAGCACACGAATTACAATATAAGATTAATTCAATTTAGAATTCAAATAATATTAAAACAACTTGCGATAGACCGAGGCTCAGGGAAACAACGAATTCGCGACCACCAGGACGTCCGTTCGATCTGGGTTCCAAAGCAAGACTACCCTTTCTCAATATTCTCAAATAATATACCTACTGCATATTTCCTTTTCCTTATTAATTTTATGATACCCCTATCGTCCTGGGATCCCGACTACGTTGACAACCATGTGCCTACCTAGGCCTAAGCCTACCGCAATAAAACAATTTAAACCTTATTTTACAAAACATTACAAGTAATAGTACATTTCTTAAAACTACTAAAAATACAGATATTCTAAAGAATATTCTCATCGTTTTGTCGGAAGATACTCCACTGTACTTTATTCTCCGACATATACATATAATTTTTAGGAAGAGAGTAAATATTGAAAAAAAAATCTTTGAAAAATGTCAAATTTTGTACAAAAATTATTTTGTTTAAGTGCTCCACTAACATCTGAAATTTTATTTAGATTATTTTATTTTATTTTATTTAGATCCGAAATTTAAAAAAAATATATATTCTTTCCCTCAGAATGTTGTACCAGCTTACAAAGTTTGAAGAAAAACTGTTAGCGGGATACAGAGTGATTAAGATTAAATACAGGCCAACATACATACATAATATTTTGCATCTGACAAAATAGATATTTTGACCTTGGAATAATTTTTTTTTGCAAATTATTTACATATTTATTTAAATCTATTTTTAAAAAAAATGTTTTCTTAATTCGCAAAACTTAAACAAAGGTTAATTATATTTTATTATTTTTTTTATTAATCTATATACTTTCCCATAACACCTATATGTACTCTAGTAAGTATATATCACTTTATAGCTGGGAAAGCAAAAATATTAGTACATTATAAAACTGCCACATTTCCATCATTATTTCTGGTCGCTTTTGCCTTTCACTTTGTTTACTTGTTTTTCTTATTATTTTTTTATATTATTTAAAATAATTTATTAAGTATTTTAATATGTATTATCATATTTTCTCTGTATAATTTTTATAAAATATTTTTATTCACTACATACTTTACATTACTAATTCTTGCTTTCTTATTGTAAAAACTGTACCTTCAGCAGTTGGTGCTTGTGGGTGGTAGGCGGGAGGGGGCATCTGCTGAAAACAGACATTTGGAAAATGTCCTTCTAGTGAA